>NC_051156.1:13535507-13835507 GCF_013339745.2 Dermacentor silvarum | reverse complement strand
AGGCGTGACGGCGTCTCTGTGACGACACCGCAATGACGACAACAGATTTATGACGACGGAATGATCACGACAGTGTGATCTTGAATAGCGTGAAGACGACACGCCATGCTTTGCGAGATCTAGTTTGTTTCATTTAGCCGGCCAATTTGTTATAAGTACTATTTGCCTAAGACAGCAGGGGTAGCGGGCATCACCCAGGATGCAAATATCACCTGTACGCACATTTACTTTTAAAATGACGGCTTGAAGAATGCGGTGTGATTACAACCATATGGCAACGCTGTGACAGCGACAGAGTAAATACGGCGGAAGGCTGACGACCACCTCACAACGAAGGAATGATAACAGTGGCGTGAAGCCGATGAAATGACGACAACGGCATGACAACGATTAGAGCACTGCACGGGCTCGGGCTTACCCAAAAGCCCGAGCCCGGCCCGGCCTGTGGGCCGGGCCGGGCCGGGTAGCACAGTTTTTTCACGGGCTCGGGCCGGGCTCGGGCACGGCGTGTGCTTTTTGACTCGGGCCCGGGCCGGGCTCGGGTTTTTTGACGCGGGCCCGGGCCGGGCTCGGGCTTTCTGGTGGTGTGCATGTAACGTGCAGCGAGTCATTCTCGGGCGTCTCAACTCTAAAAAACATTATTTTTCGGTCTCGGGCCGGGTTCGGGCTGGTTTCGAGTCGGGCTCGGGCCGGGCTCGGGCCTAAGGTAAAGGGGTGGCGGGCCGGGCCGGGCGGGTAACGTAGATTATTTCCGGGCCCGGGCCGGGCCCGGGTCTCGCCATAAAAGTTTTGATCGGGCTCGGGCGGGCCGCCCAACGTAAAAACGGGCCCGGGCAGGGCCCGGGCTGAAAAAATCGGCCCGTGCAGTGCTCTAACAACGATGCTTGACAACGATGGCTTGTTGGTGTTAGAGTTGAATTGAATTGAATTTGTTCTAGTTGAACAAATATACAAGGAAGGAGTAGCCACAAAAAGCTACTGAGATCAGTAACTTGACGGGGTATTTCGCCTTTACCGCCTGTACACAGCAGCAGAAGTTTACAAACACTTTACATACACTTTACATACAATATGACTGCTTTTACACACATATGTACA
The DNA here is from genome assembly GCF_013339745.2 of Dermacentor silvarum. Classification (NCBI taxonomy): domain Eukaryota; kingdom Metazoa; phylum Arthropoda; class Arachnida; order Ixodida; family Ixodidae; genus Dermacentor; species Dermacentor silvarum. Next base: position 13,834,409 of record NC_051156.1, on the reverse strand, counting down.
GACAATAATTTCACAAGGGAACATAAGTATTTTGCAAAATACGAAGAAACCCTTCTCATTAATGAGTAAATAGAAGAAAATAAATAAATACATACAACATAGTTCACAGAAACTGATGTCGCATTGTTTTCTTTTCTTTACAACGTAACTGTGACACATCGACAGATTTCTTGGCAAGATTCTTGAGCAAACCTGGAAGGGTAAAAGTGATATATTGTTTCGCATAGTTGTTTTGAGGAGTATGTGTGTGCCAAATATTGGGATGACGCGTAGTGTTTGCGGCAATAGTTTCTCTTCATTCTGAAGTCTGTAAAAAGAATTGTTCTGTTTTTGTGACCGAACAGTATGACTGGAGTAAACTATAATTGTAAAAAAACATTTATATCTGTAACCTTTAATTGTTTAAATAGTTGCTGCGTCGGAACATTATATGGGACATTTGCAATGTCAGCACTTGCATGCATCACCTGGCACCGCGCGACGCCTCGAGTCACATTATGTGCGGTATTTGCTTGCACTATGTCACGTACCTCCCTTTCGTGCAACACTGCAGCCAGCAGGGTTGACAATGGTACGACGATGACGCTGGAATAATCAAAAGTAGAGGCAGTTAAGTACTGTGAGCGATTCGGCAAGCCAGAAGCCACCAGTAGCTGCAGCAGTGCGAAGCTCGAAAGGAGACGCAAGGAAATGTTCGCTTTAATTAAATATAACCCCTTTCGGGAGCTCCTGAGTCCAGGACGCGCTCTGTGCTGCGCAGCGCGGCTCCCAAAGCCTATGCCTCACAAGGCGGCAGCCGCGCCCATGCTCAAAACTGACGGTGAAACCCCCGCAATGATCGAGACCACCTAACAAACAGATGTTGTGCTGTACGAGTCCCAAAGATTATTAAGGCGAAAGCCTTAGGTGTCTATGTTGGCGGTGACCTTGACGAAAAATGGCCGACGCCGCAAAGAATGCTCGGATTGACATCACATTTCTCAGGGAGATTTCTGTAAGCAAAGTAAATCAGTGGCTTTGACAGGAAAATTTGGAACTTTCGGTCTGGGTGGAAATCGAGCCCGGGAATCCGGGGTGCGAGAGGACCACGCTTTCCTGAAGTCACGGCTGCTCCATGGTTCTGGCCTAGCGCGTGCGGGATTGCACACGCCACGTCGCAGCCATGTCGCTGACTAAAGGTGTGGTCTAGTGCGTGCACTAACATGCTGTACTTCAGGTACAAGGTTAAATGTTCACATGTGGTGTTCAGGAGGTCGCCTTAGTGCCACAAGGCGACCTCCTGTAAAGTGTATAACTTCATGTATTACGAAATGTGCAGTAGGCTTTCGCCTTCTTGTGTTACAAGAGTGCAACATCAGGCGAACTTTTTTTTTGCACAATGCAACCGGCAGGCATTTGGGCCCGTAAAGAAAGCTCTTTCTCATGGACCAGTATGTGTCCCCTCCAAGCGAACGCTTTCGCATGCATTTAACTTTATTTATATAATCAGTCGAACCTACTTACCAGAATCCCATTTAAAATAAACTTTCGGCCAATACAAACACTTAATCAAAATAAAAAAAAACAGTCTCAAGATGTCTAAGAGAGAGCCGTCCACTTATAACGGCTTGTTGCCCTGGCTCAGTTCGGTTACACAAGACGAAATGAACCGCGTTGCGGCCGCGTCTCGCGGAGCCGGGGAAGGCAGACGGCTGCTCGGCGCATGCCACGCGACACAGCAAATTGACGTGTTGCCTCACTTTATGCTTAGCTTTTTTTTCCTTTATGGCTCGCGGAAGTGGGGCCGCCATAATTACGTCACACAGGCAGTCAGGGCTGAGCAGCGCGAAGCAATGTCAAGAACTACGATTCTGAAGGTCTACAATAAGCAAAAATGGCGACTGCAAACTTTGTAAGCAGTCATTGACGCCACGTTTCAATGATTTGTAAGCGGCAGGACGTTGAGTGTTCCCGTGAATGGTCCTCGGTAATGCTTGCTGAAGCCAAGGACACGCGTCTCTATTATGGAAACATACAAGTATAAGCTGCTTTCGGATAGCCGGAATTTCATCCTGAATCAACACAGCAAGTTGGGCGAGTTGGTAGGTTAACATTTTTACGTAAAAGTGCAGCGCGAGACAGACAAGGGAAAAGGAATGGACGATATCCTCGCTGACTGACAATTGAAAGTTGATTGCTTGACAAATAATTCATTCTGCCCCAAGTGTACAGAAACGATAGAACACGTGTTGCGTTATGGTCATCGTTTATGGCATCGAACGCGACGTTCTTCGGGGTGTGTTAAACCGATTAGATAGCAGACCACTTTCAGAGACAAAGCTTCTTAAACCATTGCACCACGCGTCGCAAGCTTTCAATGCAACGCCGCTATTGCTACGGTTCATAAAATGGACTGGCCTCAGTGACTGAGCGTAGGCGTGGACAGCCACACGTGTTCGCATTGGTAGTACCTTCATCCCCCCGTCTTCTTTCTTTCTTTTCAATCCTTAACCCTCTTCCCCCCGCGGAGGGTAGCAAACCGGACGCGCGTCTGCTTGATCTCCCTACTTTCCTTCTCTCTAATACTCGTTCTTTTCCTTCTTCATTCTGATCAATGTCTACGAAGGCCCAGTGCGCGACGTCAGCTGAGTTTAAAGACGCAGGTGTTCAGTGCCGGCCTTTCCGAGTGCGGGCTAGCAAAGGAAGACTTGCTTCAGACTATGGCGTAGAGGTATACGAGAACATTTCCGAATAAGCAATTTTGGAGAGGTGCTAACACTTCCGCAATTAAGAGCTCTAGTTACAAAGAGCATGGCCAGAAAACTACCTATCGCATAAATCCAGGGGTATCGATATCGAGTGTCTTATTCTTCATAGCCTCGCAGAAGCATCTTGTATATGTCGCAAACCTGACCTACGACGACATCAACATCTTGTCAAACTTGCAATGGCCATTGTCGCGGCGACACTAATTAACCTTTTTCATATTGTCGGAAATTACAAAAATTGTTCCAGGTTTCCCAGAAATGTGGTGCGCAGGGAAGCCACGTTTTTAATTCAAGCATTCAAGGACCCAAATATAAAGAGTAAGCCTACGCATGGCCATCTAGTGTCAAAAACTGCCTCTAGAAGCAAATTGGCGAATGTTATCATCATCTGTTCACACTGATGGAACTTCAGCTCATGGCACCTATGCTCATAAGCGCCACAGAAAGTGCACTGATCTCAATCATCAATTTGTACCAACAAGCGCAATGTGCGTCGTTTTTGGGTACACTTTCGTAGGAAGAATTTGGTCCAACTTCTATTGTGAGCACGACCTTTAAAATGAAGTGACCCGCATAACGAATTATTTCTGAGGCCCCAAACACTTCGTCATAAAGATGTTCAACTGTAAAGCGTCTCCTGTGCGCCTAGTTCAGTTCATTATTGTTTGTGTTAAGAGAAAGTCGAATTACATGGAACTGTTGATATCGCGAGCCCATTTTGAGCAACGAATGTGCTTAGTGTACCCGAGTTCGACTTATTGATAACCTCGTACACTCTTTTTTCATAAAAACTAATAATTTCTTGTTTTATATTCTAAATTTATGCTCGTCCTTGTTTAACATCCAAGTTTGAAAATGCAATATTTTCCGGCCATAGTCGGTCCTAATTAGGGGTAGTTTCCACTCTGGATTCGGGATTGTGCATCCTCTATGACTGTTAGAGATTGTAGACAGTGTACTTAGTATATGTTGGGGGAGCATGAAATAATGTGTTTGGTTTGCTTTAAAAGGACGCCCTTCAATTAATCCACAGAGTTGTTCACTGTCATTACTCCAAGTCCTTATTGCCCCATACAAAGCAGAATTATCGATGGGTACACATTTGTAATTTCCTGTTGTGCACTACATTCGAGATAGAGATCAACTGTATTTTTTTCTCTGTATCAACAGAGGAAATACTTGTCGCTTGGTGGCAACAGCCATACTAAATTCAACAAGTGCCCCTGCACTCAGTGACGCTGTGGCTCGCACTCCAAGCATGAATTATAAAGCGAAGGTTTCTTTGCCTCTTTCGCCTACTTTGGGGGTGCTGACTGCTGCTCTCTTGCCTGTGATACTATAATCACTTGGGCCTAGGGTATTACCCACTGGGTATCTGCCCGAATTCATAACTTGAGACAATGAGTATGTGCAACGGCTAATGTGCATGCTACTGGGTGTGTGAACATTCTGGCCAACCACCAAGAGTGGTTGTGTACCACAGGACAGTTGCCCGAATAGACAAGTAGGGCAAGAGACAAGAAGTGAAGACGCCGGACACAAAAGCAGCTGAGTGTAGAGAAAGAAGTAAGCGGAACAAAATAGAGCCAGAGCGTGCATCGAGCGAGGGACGTTGGGCTATAGAGCAGTCAAATCGGATATAAAGAACAAAGTCGCAGTTTCGCCCGAAAGGCGAAGCATCGATTGCGATAGCAAACTAGTGGAAAGCTATACAAAGTAAGGATAGTAGTTTTATCGGTCGCATAAACTTGTAAACATAGGCATGCTAACTAAATTAAAAAAAACACCGCATATCTACGGGGTGAATTATGATGAGTGGGTGAAGCTCCGGAGGGAATCATCGGTAAACCGTGAATCATCCGTGTAATTCGCCCAGTCTCGCCGCACTAAATCGAACGATTGACTTCCACCAATGACACGCGCCATATGTGACGTCATTCCTGTTTTATAACAGCGCCCTTCATTATAATTGCACCATCTCCCGCTTAAAGGGACGCTAGCACAAACGCGTTAGAAACGTGCAGTACTCTCTAGTAAGGGGGAGAGGCCACAGCGTCTTACGCAGCCGTTTACACATGCCGGAACGTGCACCGCGTTTGCCGACGCCATCACATGACTGCTGAGAGAGTATAACCCCCGTATTCATAAACGCTCCTCGACTTGAACTTGACTTGCCACCGCCTTCAACGCGTTTCGAACGCGCTGCCCAAGGCGGTGGCAAGTCAAGTTCAAGTCGAGGAGCGTTTATGAATACGGGGGTAAGGCGGAGAGGCCACAGCGTCTTACACCAGCTTCTTACACGGGCCGTAACGCGCTAGCACAAACGCGTTAGAAACGCGCAGTCTTTCGTTAATGTTGGGTATTTATTGTCATCGTGGTGCGTGTGTCCATGTGCGCTTCGTGGGGTAGTGGCTAGCGCCGCGCGTTCGGAAGCGAGGGGTCCCTGGTTCGATTACGCGCTACGGACACAACTTTCGGAATTTTTTATTGCGATAGCAATTATATGGACACTCAAAAGCAGATTTCTGCCGTCGGCGTCGCCGTCGCCGTAGCCGTCGCCGTCGCCGTGAGGTTCCGTATGACGTCATTTGGAGAAGAAATCGTCGCCGCGCGCCGAACGCTGTATGTGCGAGTGAAAGGGCGTGAGGGGCGCGTCTTTCACGGGGAGTGAACGCACGGCGGAGAACAAACGCGCGTTCTGCGCCGTGCTCGCTTAAGGGCTGCAGAAGTAGGCGTCTCTTTTCTCCTTTACAATCACCATATATGTAGACCAAACGCACCTTCTTCCGACGCGCGAGAAGCCGTGGTGGAGGGGGAGGGAAGGGAGGCGACGTTTAGCTGCGGCACCAAGTGCCTATTTATATCACAGGCTCCGGCAACAGTCACCAACGCCGCACGCATTTTGAGCGAACGCGGGCAAAACGCCGATGGCGTCGACAACAGTTCTGCGTGTTGCTGATGCTGCTGCATGTCCAAGTTTATACAGCTGATAAAGCTAATATCATTACTCCGTATAGCTCTCTACAAATTTGCTATCGCAATTGATGCTTCGCCTTTCAGGTGAAACTGCGACCACTTTTTTTTCATAAAAGTAGACGTGGCTACCTACTACTACGACGACTACTACTACATACTACAGAGGAGGGACAGACCCACACCCTAAGGAGCTTCGCCCCTAAAAAACGTGGTGTCACGCGCGCGCAACCAAACATGAACGCATCTCACTCGATGACCGCGGAAACGCGCTGTCAAAACGCTGTAGTGAGTAAGCGCTTCTGCAGCAGCAAGCGAATCGACCTTCGTCCCGCAGCTCGCACAAACGCCAACTAAGCCGCGAGAACAGAGTGCAGGGAGGACTGTGCTGCCGCCGCAGAAGGCTTTAAGAAATGAGACACCACGAAATTGGAAATGGTCCAGAAAAAAGTTATCCGGTTCATCTACCGTCGATATGATAGCAACTTTTCTCCGTCTTGTAAACTTTCAGAGTTATAGCTATAACTACTATCAGCATCCGTCGCAACGTAGAATCCCTAAAGCTGTTGTACTCATTTACTTATGGAACACTTCTTGCCTTAGTCCATACATAAAATTTGCCAAACCTTCTTCATCTAGGAGGTATCACCATCCTAAAATTGTACCATATCGGTCACAAACTGATGCGTTTAAACATTGTTTTTCCCCTTTAACCATTGAATGCTGGAACTCCATTCGTTCCCTTTCGTTGGGCGATTTCTTGCTTAAACTAGAATGTTTTTGCTCTATATTTTGTTTTGTTCATGTTTTTTGCTCTCGTGCTGCCTATATTTGAACTGTGTGTACGCTCTGCAATTGTACAATTCCCCACTCCTGCCATAGCTCTAACGGGGCTGCAGCAGGTACAAAATAAATAAAATAAATAGAAGCTGCCGAGCTCCGCATTAGAAACACAACTCTGGGCCGTCCACCGAGCCGCGAGGAAGCCGCCCGAGCCCAAGGGCTCGCGGCCGAAGCCTAGGCCGGGGCTGAGGCCTCCCCCCCCCCCCTCCCCCCGAATTAATTTCGCAGGACTCTCCATAAAGTTATTCAATCCAAAAGCAGCCGAGTATGAAGAAAGAAGCTAAGCAAACAAAGTAGAATCAGAGCATGCAATGAGCGAGAAGCGTTGAGCTGTATAGAAGTGAAGAACGGCATCTGATATAAAGGAACTTTGTAACCATTCAAAGAAGTATTCGCTTATCACCGATTTCCAGATATGCGTGGCATCCACCAATTTTTTAGTGCATACACGAGCTCAGAGTGCACTCCTGCATCATTAGCTTGACAGCGCGCTGTCGGTACTTCATGAAAAGGTGCACCCTACTGTGACTGGAATAGAAAGGAGCTTGACGTCCACCCTAGGCAGGTGTACCTGAGGAGATTGGTCTAATTTTTTGCAGTGTAGAGGCCTCAAGATTCTCAAACTAAGCCTGTTCACACAACTAAAGGGTTAAACGCCTCACTACCACACCGTATAGTCACTGCCGCAGAGCCCAACACATCTTAAGCACAGAAGGCTGTGTCCATTCTAACCATATTTTAGGCTATTCACCCCGATTCGTGCTTCTTTTATTAGCATCAACAGCTAGTACAGATGCTCATCACAGAGCAGTTTGCACTTCCTGACACGCCACACCTTAGACGAGCACGTACGAAAGAGTTATTGATTTGCGTCAGCAGTTCCAGTTTATGCAGTATTTTAAAATAGTCATTCGCGTGGTCCTCAACTTCCAACTCATGCACGGCCTCAAGCGTTGCTTTTCTCCCACTCGTCCATCCTACTGTGATCGCCGCTTTTGCATTAAAAGCGCGCAGAAAAGGGATCGCGACGTTTGCGTGGTCTCTGGTCGTCAAGTCCAAGCCGTGTGGTCACTGCGGCGTCAAAGGTCGCGTAGTGCGCCCACCGATCAGTACACGCGGTCGTAGGCTGGTGCGCCAAGCAACGAGGAAACGCAGCGTATTGTTCGCAGCAGTGGCACCGAACGGAGACGGCGACTTGGAGCGGCCCGCTTCCTGGAAGAAAGCGGTCGTCACGGCGGCCTAGTCGCCGCCATGCATTCTTTCGGTGCAAGCGGCGGTCGCTCCGTGCAGCACAAATGGAAGAGAGCGTTCCTCGAGCGACCTGCCGAAAACCGTTTCCGCCGCTTCGACTGAGCTTCGCTGCCGTGCATTCTTGCACATTACGCGCAGATCATAGCAGCGTGTGCCAGCGACCGACGCTATCACGCGTCCATCTGCTCTTCTGGTTCAGTCGTGAACGCGTCGTCCGCGAGCCAGTTTTCAAGGGCGTGTTCTGCGACTCGGATCGAAAGAATGCACGCGCCAGATTCACGTAACATCACTCTTCGTTGGCACATTCTTAGTGTAAATAATTTTGCAATTCGATAAGGGGAGATTATCCGTGCTAAGACAGCACGGTGCATCTTAGCATTAACTTTGCGCTGATGACTGATCAATTTCTGTGCCGCTTGGCGTCATTTGGACACGATGTGTTTCCGAAAAATGGCGGTGCTGTGAATGTGAGTTGGGGCTTACGATGTTGGCAAATGAAAAACAAATTCTGACAAAAAAGACGGGCAGGAGAAATACGCATGCGCTAGCTCTCCGCCAATTGTAGGCGGCAGGCTCCTTTTAGCGAATTAAAATTCTGGAGATTTACGCGCCAGAACCACGATACGTATATTAGGTACGTCGTAGTGCGGGACTCCAGAATAAGTTTTACCAGCTGGGGTTCTTTAACGTTCAGCCATTGCAAGGTACACGGCGTTTTTACAGCGTAGCTGGTAAGCGCTAGTTCCTCAGGATCATGTCTACCTATAGAAAAAAAGCCGGCAGATCCCACACCTTGCGGGAATCGATGTTATGCGAAGCAGCGTGCGGGGAGCCTATACTCGGCGACAGCTTTTCCTGACAGCACTGTGGAAGCTACAGAGCCGAACCGCCTGCATGCCCGCGCGCCAGGAAATAGTCCCTGTTTTATTTTCTGATTCTAAGAGTTACTTGGCCCGAATAAATAAACATTTCTTAATTATAAATATAGAACAAGTATGGGCAGCTGTTCATGGAAAAAAGTTAGCGTGCGCCTTAATTTTTTTTTCTTTGTTATTTCTTGGACGGCACCACGTTTTCGGCACCGCCTGCTGGTGGCTCTCGCAGTAAACATGGCGTCCCCGGTGCCGGCGGCACCGTGTGTGGCCGCAAACTCTCCTTTTCGTTCTCCGAGGAGGCTATACTCTAAATGTGACAAGAAGTGGGTCTCCAAACAAACCAAGCATGTTATCTGCAATGTATATGCTGGAGCAAGGCGCCGTCAGCCCGAGCTGTCGACGAATACGTTTTCCTAAACACACTAGCCCTGCGAGCTAGCGAAAACCGAAACTGGCACTGAAATCGGCTGCAAGCTGCCGGACTACTTGCGTAGTAACACAAATGTGCAGAGGCCCCGCCTCCGTAGCCTTCGCTCCAATGTCAAGAAAAGCTGTCGCCGAGTTGGTATATACCAGTTAACGAAGCGACCATGGGAGCACCCATGGTGGCAGTGGTAGCTGGAAGTTTCATGACCTACATGACACGCATGTCATGACACGCATTTTTGCAGATATTCATGTCATGACCTATCATTTATGTCCGAACCCAGTTCAGTGGTTTTTGAGTGTTAATCTTTTTTGCTGAGTCATTGTCATTTTTGCTGAATCAGGCATATGACTATGACTACTACGATCATACGTTAGTGTTTCCTTCACTTAGTGCCTACGCCTGAACCCATTTCAGTGGTTTTTGAGTGATAATCTTTTTTCGCCGAGTCCTTGTCATTTTTGGCAGAGTCATGCTCATGACTAAGACTTCCACCATAATCATTTCGTGTTTCCTTCATTTAGTGCCTACGTCCGAACCCATTCCAGTGGTTTTTGAGTGTTAATCATTTTTGCTGAGTCATTGTCGTTTTTGCCGAGTCATGCTCATGACTATGACTTCTCCCATCATCCTGTAGTGTTTCCTTCACTTAAACCACAAATGCATCATCATGCCGGTGGCGTGTCTTGGTTTCCCGGCAGCAGGTGCGACTGCTTGGCGTGTCACCCCCTTCTTCCTCCCCTCTTCTCTTTCTCTTGCCGTTACCTCCTATTTTTAACGCGCATTTTGTATAGTATGTGAAATAGTTTAAAAGAGCAACAATCCTATTCCTGCCTGAAATTCAGTATTTATTTCTGTAAAAATTAATAAAGACAATGTGGTGGCTGTTCGATATTTGTAAGCGTTCTGGAAATCGTGCCGCAATCCACTGCAATCTCTGAGCCTCAGTTAGCAGCAGAAATATTGCGATAACAGTTATATGGACCCTACGCCAAGCACATCCGCCCGGGCGACTGTATCTTGAAAGCCATCTGCGGCGCGAGCAGAGTCCTTCCTCCTCTGCGCTGTGTTTTCGCGGTTTAGTTTGCGTTGATGCAAGCGGCGGGACGAATTTCAATTCGCTCGCTGCTGCCGCCGCGCTTACTCACTCCAGCGTTCTGACAGCGAGCTTCCGCGCTCATCGAGGGAGATGCGTTCATGTTTGCTTGTGCACGCGTGACACCATGCTTGTTAATTTAGTGAGTATGCCTATGTTTACAAGTTTATACGGCCGATAAAACCACTACCCTTAATTCGTATAGCTGTCCACTAATTGGCTATAGCATCCACAATAGATGCTTCCGCTTTCGGGCAAAACTGCGATTTTTTTATAAATTAAAATGACAAAGTAAACAATGACCTACGCAATACAATGATTATAGCAAAATATAATCACTATTTCTCATACTGAATAGTAAAAACCAGTCAAAAGACAAAGGACAGAGAAGAGACGTCGCACACACGACGAAAGCGCAGTAACCGTGTCCTTCACCGTGTCGTGGACCACTTCATCGATAACCATTTGACTCTACTTCAAGCGGACAAAGAGGGAGGGTTTGTGGTCCTTCCCACAAGCACCTTCGGCGAGAAAGCATTGACTGCAGTGGCCAAGAACTTCCAGCCTACGCAACGGAAGCCCTCAAATCTGAATTCTTCAGCTGTTAGTTTCCTAAAGGCCCATAATTTGTTAACCCTGTCTCAAAAGGTGAAGAAATGCAAAGGAAGTCATCTCCAGTGTTCTTCACTGCAAAAACCCACAAGGTTGAGTGCCCGTTAAGGGCTATCGTTACAGAGGCAGGCACGTGGCAGAAGGTGGTGGGTCAGTTTTAGCAGCTTCACTTGCAGTCCCTTTCCGTTCCGGACCCTTACAGTGTAGTGAATGCTTCGGCAGTAGTTGAAGTGCTCAGCAATGGCATTCCTGGTGCCAACAGTGCCTTTTCTGTGGACATAGAGGACTTGTTTTATAGCATACCTCATGGTGAACTGTTTGCCGCGGTGCGTGAACTGATCAGAATGGCCTAGTCGCCTTCCAAAGTCCTTGCGGAGTCTCTGTTGATGCGTTCTTGGAACTGTTAACAGTGCACCTTTCCTCCACCGTAGTAGTTTTCAAGGACTCCATGTTCATACAGAGGAACAGAATCTGTATAGGGGCTAGCGTTGCCCCAGTCCTATGCCAGATTTTTTTAGCGAATTTTGACAACATACTTCAAGGCTCTCTTCTTGATAAACGTGTGTGCCAAGTTTTCAGATATGTTGACGATTTCTTGATTATTTTAAATCTTTCAGCGAATGACTCCTTGCCTGTCGTAGTTGACCAGGTCTTAACGGTTTTTAAGGCTTGTTCGAGTGCACTTTGCTTTACACATGAACTGCCTACTAACCACTCGATTAGATTTTTAGAAATTGAACTAACTTTTCTTGACGATGGCCATGTGTGCTGGTGCTTCTTGCCGAGGAGTAAAAAGGCGTTGTTACCGTACGCGTCCACACACTCAAAAGTCGTTAAGAGAGGGATTGCTATGAACTGTTTTCGAAATTCCCTGAAAAAGAGTTGCCACCACAGCATAAAATCAAGTTTTGACAACCAGTTCGATCGTTTGGTGGCCGCTGGTTTCCCAAAAGCGCTTTTGAAGGCAGTGGCAGAAACTTTGCTGCAAAAGATTAAGAGGCGAGAGCAAGAAAGGGCTGACCCAACGGCGGCTGAACGGAATAGACTTGAAGTGATGCCCTATGTTCATAGGGTCTCCCACAACGTCAAGAAAGTTGCTGCGAGGCAGGGCGTTAACGTGTTTTTTCTGCTCCCTGCAAACTTTCAGGCCTTTGCTCACGTGTGGCGCGCGGCAGGAATAGACCCCCCGCGTGTCATGACAACGGTTACATTCCTTGTGCTACACGTGTGGTGTATGAGCTTCCGCTGATTTGTGAAAAAGTTTACATCGGTCAAACTGGCCGGTGTATTAATGAGAGGCTGCGAGAACACTACAATTCTTCGAATACCTCTGATGGAGCAAATCTGCCTCGCCATGGTCGGGAATGCGGCTGCGTCCCGCTTTTTTCCAACGTTAAAATCCTTGGTAGGGGCAAGGGCAAGACGGAGCGTGAAATTCTCGAAGCTTACCATATCAATTTGCAAGGAGAGAATTGCATCAGTTCTACCTCTCTCTCACTGATGCAGAAGGAACTTAGTTTCCTATCGCACTGGCGTTAGCTACGTGGCGTTTTGCAATCACCTTTGTTTGTGTGTGGGTGTCGGCTTTAGAGCTACGCATGCTCGCCGGGTTTTCCTGAGAGACGGGGTTTTTCAATAAAGCACAGTACAGTTGTTAGTCCAGTCGTCGTGTGTGCCATGTCTCTTCTCTGTCCTTCGTCTTTTGACTGACTTTTACTATTCAGTATGTACCAACTGACCCAGACTGCTACTCTACTGCTATTTCTCATCCATAACGGGAATTTTCAATTACGCTGAAAATGTTATTTTGTACTTTAGCATACATTAAATGGTGCGCAATTCATACTGTTACGGGGAGAAAAGATGCTTAACAATATATTTACAAGATATATGCAGCGGGAAGAAGACAGGATACAAGATGAAGCCCGTGCGCGCGACTATCGGCGATCGTTGTCTTCGTCAGTCCTGTCATCATCGTTCGCTACTGCAGCGCCTCGTAGCAATATCTTTGGGAATTGAGTAGCCATTTTCCAGAGTTGCAGTGACAAATAGAACCTTCAAGCTTCCTGGTCTTCAAGGCCTTCTGTGCCCACGTAAGCATATCGTTGAACATGTGCCTGGAATTTTCAGCGAGAGTGTAAGCGAAGAGAGAGACGATGCATTTGACGGTCAACCACGCTTCTTTATGAAAGTGCGAGACGAGCGACTGATGGGTTTCTAATCTCTGTTCTCCTCCGATGCTTTTGTTTACCATAAGCAGACCAGCTAAGTGTTTTCAAAGTAATCACATAAAGACGGGCAACATTAGTAAACTATAGTACGCGGGCGCGTACCAGCGGTGTACGTCACTTCACATATGACACTCCTGGCGTCGTTACGTCTCGCGCCAAGTGTACAAGTACCTGAAAACTTACACCACGCACACTGTTCCGTCAGCACTTCTCTGCTTCCTCCCCATTCAGTCGCCCTGGACGCAGACGTTTACCGCATTTGGCTAACGAGCCGCGGAGAAAACAAAGGCTCGAGTGGCGACCGCAGCATAGCCGCCGCTCAGCGGGCTGCAGCCGGACACCTCATAGTGACACCACTGCATCATAATGTGGCATTTAGTGTCGAAATGGAAAACACCTAATGTAATGAATTCTACTCTGTAGAAAGTATAGCATTCCGTGTATGTTTAGAGACATGGCATCCGTTTACAGCTGTCGTTTGTATCTGCTTGAACTCTAAAGATACTGTTGAGACAAAATATAGTAAAAAAGAATCGGCCAGAGCTAGCTAGTTCATCCGTTTTATTGCCGGTGTCACCTGGCGTGCAGGAGTGGTCTCTAACTTATGCCCCATGCATCCATGATCAAAGTTTTGTTCTTCTTCTGAAAGTGGTGAACGCATCATTGGCCATGCCATGTGTGACTTGCATGCCTAACCTTTTTCTTTTTTGTGCTGAGCATTTTCTATTTCGGATGAATGCATCATATGTACTTGGTATAGTTGGCACCCTACCGATCTATTCTTGTATTATGCTGATAAATAGGTGCTGTTTATTGGAAGGCAGAATTTTTTGCTCATGTACATGTAACTGCTGACGTGTTACCTGTGCAGGGGATTAACAAATTTCAGAAGAGAGTGAGCAATAGAGGGGGGCGGGAATATGCGAATAAACCCGGCAATAATATTGATGCGGTTCACTGAACACAGCAGCTCTATTTGAGAGAAGTGTGTCGTGCTCAAAGGGCAGATCCAAGCTAAAACTTACTTTTTTTCTCTAGACAACGCCTAAAATTTCCTCCTATCTAACAACCAACATAATGATCAATCTTCTTTCAGTCATCAGCGATCTGCGATACATATACACGCGCGCAGTCTGCGCAAGCGTCTCGATTATTTTTCTAACCTTCTTTCAGTAGTCACATTCTCATTTTAAGTCTTGGGAGTCTCTTAAACGTGGTTGTGACTATACTCCAATCGTCCATTAAGCAACCATGGCGGTGGAACAATCTATATGTCTTCTGATATGACGTACAAAAGAAGGAGCGACCTTGTGCTTAACGTAAATAATTTTAATAGGTTTGGATTGAAATAAAAAGCTACTTCATTAACATAGTCAACAAAAACATAATAATTGCTTGTACACGTTGCTCGCCTTCTTCATCTTTAATAGATTTCTGTGCCGCTTTCCATGATGTTATCGGAATTCTAGCAAATCAAAAGAAAAATGCAATAATTGTTGGTGACATCAACATTAACTTCCTGGACAGCTCGTCTTGTAAAGTTGTATATTATTCAAATTCTTTTAACATTTTCGGCTACAAATGCCTAATTAAGATACCCACACGATGCCCACACCGTAGCTACATCAATCTATCCACCAGATGAATGTGTTCTAATGACTGATCACTACTCAATATTTTTAAGTTCTCACCATACTCATGGCTTTGAAAAAAATCACGTACTCTAGGCTTATACTAGACACAGAAACCTTCTTTAAAGCAGTGTCAAATCTTGATTGGTCCCGCATCTTAGTTGTAAAGGATAAAAAAAAGAATTCTCATTTTTTGTTTCTGTGCTGAAATATTGGTTCGATCATCATTCCCCTCAAATTAAATATTAAATATAATTTTCGTCACCGCATAATCAATGGATTGTCCATAAGGTCCAGGGTTTATTGCACAAGAATGATAACATAAGAAATACTAAAAACCTACCGTGTAACCAAAAGTTGGTCATTCGATAGAAGTTTTCGAATCAGCTTTCTACCTCACCAAAAATCTATATTATCAAAGACAAATTCTAGAATGCAGAAATGACCTAAGGAACAATCGAACATCGTGAATTCCTTCTTAATAGGAAAAATAATCGCGAAACAATTACAGAAACTACACATCACGGCATATTTTCTACACCACACAGCAAATAGCTGGTGTGTTCGCTGATTTGTTTTTTAACAGGGACCCATACTCACCTGCGCAAGGAAGGAAGGAGGAATAGACGGAAAGACAGGGAGGTTAGCGAGTTCTCAGACCGGCTGGCTACCCTGTGCTGGGGAAAGGGGCAAGGGGAATAAAAGATAATAGAAAATAGATGTAAAAAATGTAAACAGCCCAAAAAATTGAGAATACGGCACTGGTTAAAGTCTGCCTCTGAGACCAGTTGTCCCCAATAAGCGCAATAACGCTTTCAAAGCTTTCTGTGCAAAGGACGGTCTCGGCCAGTGTCCTAGTACCCTGTCCTCTGACAAAGGGCGTTTATCAAGTCCATCTAATACCCCTGACACATGGGCACTCTATAGTCCTTTAGGTAAGGGGACATCTACCGGAAAGGCGCTCAAGCGCAGTGACACACGACAAAGGAGTATCTGCCTCCCGGCAAAGTTCCTTTGCGGGATAGAAGATCGGGCATCTACTTTTCGAGCGGAAAGGTGTACTCTCGCATAAAGCGTGCACAACTCATGAATAGAAGAGTACCTGTTACACAACTAAGGTGCCCCGTAAGTATTTGTTTTACCTCGGAAAATGTTTTAAATTTTAGCGGTAATGCGATTTGCCGAACAGTGAAGATTTATTCTAGCTATACTCTCAAACACCCGCACCACGTCGCTATCGCCGCCTTGTTAAATTCCAAATATGCGCATTATAAGCCATCAAAAGTGGCAAACAATCTTTTTAGGTTCTACAATCACTTATTGTAATCTACATGTGCAGCTTCTTGTGAATGTTTTCTCGCTTGCTGCTTTCACAAACAGCGTTTTTTTTTCGCGTTCATCTGAGGAACCACCTAAAGAATTTAGTGCGATGCCGTGTGTCATCGGCGCAACTCCTTTCTGCAAAGGGTCCTTCGGAGTAACAAAAGGGGTTTCCTGCAAAGGACCTTACTTTGGCCGTGTGTCACTCTTGAAAGTTATTTCCTGGGCGCACTGAAGCGAGGACACTCAAAGAGAAGGTGGACGATTGTTTCCTCCCAGCTACAGTTATTGCATGTACGGCTGTTGGCCATTCCGATCTGAAATAAGCAAGCATTCGTGAAGGCCATGCCAAGCCACAAGCGGCACGGAAGCGTCTACTGAGCTCTAGATAGTCCTGACAGAAGACGTAGCTGTAGATTCGGATCCAAGTTGTGGATGCGAGCGTTGTTAAATTCCGTCGAGTTCCACTGTGCAAGTGTAAGTTCACCTGCGAGCGAACGAAGCCTTGTAGCTTCGTCTGTTCTGGATAGGGGTGTAGCAGCACAGTGGAGACCATAATGCAGCAGATCGGGCGGTCTCATCTGCACGGTCGTTACCGTAGACACCAGCAATGGCCCGGTATCCACTAATATGCTATGTTGTGTTTTTTTTTCTCTATTGCGTGATGATGAAGAAGTCTTATGTCAGCGACTAATTGTTCATTCGGTGCATGACGAAATGGCGACATAATGCACTGGAGAGCGGCCTTGGAGTCGGAGAAGATTGACCATGCCTGAGAGGGTTCTTCAATTAAGAACTGTAGAGCAGCACGGAGGGCGGCAAGTTCTGCCGCTGTCGATGATGTAAAATGCAATGTCTTGAATTTCATGGTGACCGACTTCGCGGGAACAACCACTGCTCCTGCTGAGCTTGCAGAAGAAACTGAACCATCCGTGTAAATGTGAAGGCGTCTGCTGTGTTTCTAATGCAGGAACAATAGTGTGGCTTGTTGTAGGGCAAAATATGAATGTTTTCTTTTGGATTCCAGGAATGGTTAGATGGGCTTCGATGGGATTTAGGCACCACAACGGTAATGGTGGTATTGCTGCAGGCGTGAAGTTCGTTGGAAGCACTGCACGATGCGAAGCAATAGTGTCGCTGAGCTGAATGCAGAGTGTGGCCTAGAAGTAGGAAGTGAGGCGGGGGGGTGTGATGGAATCCAAGCGAAATCCCTGACGTGCATTCTTAAGGCATCGACGCGATGTTGTGATTGGGTGATCACGCGCGATGACGACAGTCGCTGCTGAAGATGCACTTCTCGGAAGGCCAAGACATATTGTCACTGCTTGTGCTTGAATAAACTGGAGAACCTGTACGTTTGTTCTGCACGAGGTCGCGGGATCGAATCCCGGCCACGGCGGCCGCATTTTCGATGGAGGCGAAATGCGAAAACACCCGTGTACTTAGATTTAGGTGCCCGTTAAAGAACCCCAGGTGGTCCAAATTTCCGGAGTCCCCCACTACGGCGTGCCTCATAATCAGAACTGGTTTTGGCACGTAAAACCCCATAATTAAATTTTTTTTACGTTTGTTCTTCGGGTTCTGCCAGCACAGGTAAGCTGTCCGCATGAACCCGAGGAAAAGTGCAGTATAAAGTTGAAGCATCGCTCCCCACGATTTTCCCGCAAGAAATCTTAGTACGTAGGTGATCATGGTGAGTCTCTTTTTCATGTAGGCAATATGAGGGCTCCGGGACACGTCGCGATCTATTATTACTCACAGAAAGCGATGGGTCTTCTCATAACTAATAGCCTGTCCGTTAATTTTAATGACGTACGAGGATCGTTTGATAAGTGTGGCAAGAATACAAGAGATGGCGCTACAATTCAGTTTTCTTCTAGATGGCGCGCGAGAAGCAACCTTCATATGACGGCAGAACTTGTTTACGCTGGTACCGACAGTTAGTAAGCTTCTGACAGCCAGTGGCACTGAGCTGTGTGGTGATTCCCGCCAAAATGGAAAAAGGATGAATTTCCAGCAGTGATCAAACATCTTTATTTAAAACACTGGACGGCTGCCCAAATAAAGCAGAGTTGACCGAAGTTAATGGAGACTCTGCACCCTCACTGAAAACCATTTACTACTGGATAAATGAATTCAAACGTGGCCGAACTTCGACGCAAGATGAAGCACGTCCTGGGCGTCGAGTGGAGGTCACCACGCCAGAATTGGTATCGAAAATTCATGGAATTGTCATGGAAGACCACCGTGTGAAGGTACGTGAGATAGCTGAAATTGTAGGCATCTCGGCAGAGAGAGTTCGCAACAGTCTTCATGAGAAATTGCAGAAGTGGAAGGTCTGTTCCCGTTGGGTGCCGCGACTGCTGATGATCGACCAAAGGCGCATGAGGGCAGACATGTCGAAGCAGTGTTCATCGATGCTTGATCGCAATCCGCAAGACTTCTGGCGTCGATTTGTGACATTTTATGAGACGTGGATACATCATTACACTCCAGGGTCTAAACACCAGTCAAAGCAATGAACTGGGCCTGATGAAGGTGCTCCAAAAAAAGGTAAATACTGTTTGTTCAGCCGGAAAACTGATGGCGACAGTCTTTTGGGATTCACGAGGAATAATCTTCGTAGACTACTTGCAAAATAGCAAAACGATAACAGTACCATATTATGCAACACTCCTAGATCAACTGAAAAAAGAATTGCGCACTAAACGACCTGGGTTGGCACGAAAAAAAAACAGCTTTTTTCACTAAGACAATGCTCCGCCCCACAGATCGCTTGTTGCAATGGCCAAATTGCACAAGTTAGGTTTCGACGTTGTGCCTCATCCACCATATTCTCCAGATTTGGCCCCATGCAACTTCTGCCTCTTTCCAAACCTCAAGAAATGGCTGGGTGGAAAGAAATTTTCTTCAAATGAAGAGGTTATCGCAGTGGTAAATGACTACTTCTAGGGCCTCGAGCCATCCTTTTTCTCTGAGGGGATAAAACAATTGGAGCACCGCTGGAAGAAGTGTGTGGATGGAAGGGAACGATGTTGACAAATAAAATATTTTTTTCAGGCAAACATGGTATCTTTAATTGCTTTTTACCCCACTTATCAAATGCACCCTCGTATAGCCCCATTGCCTTGTGCGTGAAGGCAACAGCGAGAACTTTTCAGATGACAGCTCTAGTCCCCGTCCTTGAAGATAGTTTGACGTCAGTGTAGCCTGCTCTCTGAAGCCTGGCACGTACGTGTAGACACGTCACCCCTGATGCCCAGATGCAGATGTCTGCTTATATCGACAGATGCACGGACCACGGAAGTACATCAACAAGGCCGATGAGCGCAAGGTTAAAGAGCGTGGGGCTCAGGACTCCACCTTGAAGCACACCGCAACAAGTACAATGGTGCGTTGTTGTACCATTTTCTGTCTGTACAAAGAAGGTTCTGCCCTTCAAATAACTGTTAATTCCATTGGTAGACACGGCCCCCCAATTCAATGTTCCCCAAGGCATCTAGAATAGTTTTACGCGATACATTGTCATATGCACCTTTCACATCCGAGAACGTCGCCGCGGATAATCTTTCTAGGCTTTTTGGTACTGTACAGACGAGATAATGTCAATCACGTTATCTACAGAGGACAGCCCACACCGAAAGCAGGTCATAGCATGAGGGTATATCTCGTTATGCTCCAGGTACCACTCTAGGCGAGTTAGTACCCAGGGGCGGATCCAGGTTTTTTCTGAGGGGGGGGGGGGGGGGGGTGGGGGTCAGCTTCTGTCAATGATGATGATGATAGTAGCCTTTCTTATTCATCGAAATTCACCGTTTCTGCTCACGATAAACCCGCGTTTTGTACGTCTAGAGCAACACCTGTTGCTCTTTGTGTTCGGCATGGTGGCTCAGTCAGCTCAGGCGTTGCGCTGCTGAGCACGAGATCGCGGGATCGGTTCCCGGCCGCGGCGGCCGCATTTCGATGGAGGCACAAAGTGAGATGATAATAGTCCAATTAACTAAAATTGAACAATTATTTTTGTCGACTGCTGTAAGTGGGTATGTTTGTATTGAAAACTTAGAGGCAGTCGTGTTTCTTACTGCAGTCAATAAAAAGTTAATTATTCCATTTTAGTCAATTCGGCTGCTGACAGCGATAATTATCACCTCACTTTGTGTCCCCCTGGCCACATAACTTACTTGCGCAGGTGCTCTTCACGTGCCTCCCAGTGCCTAACTTTAAGAAAACCATAATGCTTAATTTTGAACACCTGGTATATCTAGCCTGTATTGTTTCTTAAAATAAAATTTGGGATGATCTGTTGCAGGTTCGTTATAAATGCGTAAGCACGGGCCCGTCTTTGGCGTTCTGTTGGGACACATTGATTTCCTTAAGGAGATCCTTTTTGTTCGGCTGAGACACCTTCGTTTGCTTTGGAGCTCCAACGCGGCAACCACTGGTGGTTGTTTACGATATGCGACAACCACTGCTGGTTGTTTACGATATGCGAATCACCGCGTATGAAGACTCACGACGCCACCTACAAGAAGAACGATGTGTTTTAGTAGCCGAGAGCGCGAGCCAGCATCTTCATGTTTTGTTTCCGGCGCGACGCCATCCTTTTACACAATGCGCGCATCTGCTCCCGTTTCTCTAACCACGCGACGCCATCCTTGGCCCGCGCGCTGGCGTTGACCGCTGACGTCACGCTCCCCAACTTCGCAGCCGCTGCTCGAGACTTCGCCCCGCTCCGCGAGAACGCCCACTCAGATAAACGGATCCAGCGGATTTGACACTACTATGCCTAATGTACGGCAATAAAGTTACAATGAAAAACGTAGCGTACGAACGGTACTGTGCTCATACTGGATATTGTCAACGTGTAACTGTGATCACAATGAGTGCTACAGTTAAAAAAAGTTGCCCATGCGTAGTTCTTAGTTTAGCTGTTAGGTTATACAGGGTTTGTCCGAAAAGTAATGTCAGTCAGTCGATTAAAAAGAAATTATTGATCCGATCGGTACAACACAATAAAATGTTTCAAAATAGGCCCCTCCTGCGTCGTTACATTGCTTAGATCTAGCGAGATTTTCAACCATCGAAGGCGTCACGGTAGGCCTCCTTAGGAATGTCCTTTAGAGCCTTGGTGCAAGCCTCTTCGACTTTGCTAACTGTCGCGAAATGATGTCCTTTCATGGGAATTTTCAAGCGCAGAAAGAAGAAGCCTGGGAGAGGCACGTCAGGACTGTAGGGCGGCTGGGGAACCGTTGACATCTTTCAATCGGCCAGGAAGCGGGTCACAAGGAAGGCGGTGCAGGCTGCATGGTGCGTTGTCATGGTGAAGTTTCCAATCGCCCCCGATATCAGGCCGGGTGCGATGAATCCTTCGTTTGAGTAGCTTGAGCACTTTCACGTAGAATTTGGCGTTCACGGTTGTTCCATGGGGTACAAACTCACGATGGACAAGGCCACTGATGTCAAAGAACACAATCAGCATGGTCTTGAACTTTGACTTGCTAATGCTGGTCTTCTTGGGGCGAGGGGACGCCGAGCTGTGCCACTTGGCACTTTGCCTTTTTGTTTCGGGGTCGTATTCAAACACCCAAGTCTTGTCACCTGTGATGACATTGTCCAAAACGTGGGGGTCACTTTCGCACAAGTCCTAAACCTCCTGTCATGTTTCACCTCGGCTTTATTCTTGGTCGTCCATTAATATTTTGCGCAAGATCTTCGCGCACGCTTTTCGCATTTGAAAATTATTCGTCAAAATCTCGTGAACGGTACTTTTTGGAACGTTTACTGTCTGTGCCACTAAACAGACACTCAAACAAGGGTCTGCGTACAAAAGATATCTCGCGCGCGTCACATTTTCGTCGCTGATGGTCGTTGATGGCGGTACAGCGCGGGCTTCATCGCTAACCTCTTCACAACCTTCTAAAAAGACGTTGTGCCCCCGGTAAACTTGACGTTCTGACAAACAATTATCACCAAAAGCTGTCTTTATCATTGGAAAAGTTTCCACTGCAGACTTGCCGAGTTTCCCACAAAACTCGATGGCAATCCTTTGTTCCAACGAGTGCTGCATTACGGCTTGCACGGTAAATAAAAATGAGTTGACGAAAAACCTTCTCCTTACTCTCCAGATTGTCGCAGACGACTGAGCGACCACGCGTGCGTATGCTAACTTCCCCTTCCACCAATCCCAACTGGTCTTAGCGCGCTGCGACGTTTAGTCGCTTCACAATATAATCACTGACATTACTTTTCGGACAAACCCTGTATGTGAACACTTCCGCAAGTGGTCTGTTTCATTAAGCAGGTTGGTCGCGGAACCGATGACACCCCAAGGGGCAACTAAGTTGATCAGGCGCGAAGGCTCTCGCGCGGACATCGGCGTGTTTGGCAAAAGGGACGTCCCTTCGTTCATTCGACGC
Organism: Dermacentor silvarum; assembly: GCF_013339745.2. NCBI lineage: Eukaryota > Metazoa > Arthropoda > Arachnida > Ixodida > Ixodidae > Dermacentor > Dermacentor silvarum. The sequence continues at coordinate 13,811,987 of NC_051156.1, read as the reverse complement.
CACCTACGGGACGAGTAAGGCACCGTCGGCGCCAGGAGGTCCAAGGTGTTCATAAGAAAAAATAACTACGGCAACTTCGTGACACCACACCCCGACGGAATACAACTAAACTTGTGAGCGAGCTAGCTTTACTTCTACATGGCTGATATCACTGGTAGTCGCGAAATATACTTTTGAAGAATGCTGGTGGTCATATTTTCTTGCAACAGGGCCATCCCCCTGTCAGCGAGGGGGCGATGCAGAAATCTGAGGGGGGGGGGGGGGGGGTCAGGACATCCGGACATCCCCCCTGGATCCGCGCCTGTTAGTACCATCCTCTCTAACACCTTCCCAAAACAGCTGGCAAGTGCGCTGGAGCGATAGGAGGCCAGGTCCAGGAGAGATTTACTTCAATTTCAGCAAATGAACGAGGCGGCTGGACTTCCACGAAGGAGGAACCAATCCGTTGCACCACCAGTCGTTGTATACAGTTAGAAGGGCACGCCGAGGTGTTTGACCGAACGTTACACACGGCCATGTAGGTGACACCGTCAGGTCCAGGTGATGAGAACCGTTTGCATGCTGCCAAAGCTGCTTCAAGCGTCTCTACAAAGAACAAATTGTCCATCCGGGAATCTCTTGACATCGACGCGTTTCCTAGATTACTTGCGGTGAACGCGGACCCTTTACCGGCAACTCTGGCGCAGAAGTCTTCTGCTACTTCAATTTCTCGACGACCTTGGTGGAGAGCAAGGCACTTGAAGGGGCGATGCTGCTCTGGCAATGTTCGTAGGCCCCGGACAATCCTCCGTATTTGTGATAGGGACTTGTGTGGATCAAGCGACTCGCATAAAGACTTCCATCTTAGAGACTGGACTGCGCTGATTCGATGCTGAATTTTCTACTGCAGACGTCATGTCGTAAATGGTTTTAGTGCGCCTATACCGTCGTTCGACACGACGGATTCTTCGGAGCCGCTCCAATTGCGCTTCATATTCACAAAACTGCTATGAAGGTGCAAAATTATACGCAGCGTCTTAAGTATCAGCTTTGGTAAGGCATTCTAGGTTTTCAAAAGAACCTTCTGCATTTTCCTGACCCCCCTGCTCGGTGAGTGACCTGTGCTTTGACCAGTCGACGCGTGAAGAAATGCTGATCTGCGACTTGCCTAGGCCCTTGATTTTTATATAGGTGGGAATATGGTCACTATATTGGTTTATGGGTTTCATTGTCTGCAAACAACTATTCGTTGTTACTTAGGCGGCGTGACACAAAACGCAGCTGTCGAGGTAGCTGCTATGTCAGTCTACGTAAAAACGTATGAGTGCTGTCGTTTACACAATACAGCTCATGATCTGACGCAAAAGAGAAAACTCGTCTTCCCCGACGATCCATCTTCTGGCTTCCCCATAGTGGCTGATGAGCGTTGAAATCGCCGGTAGTAATCCACAGCTCAGGCGTTGCTCACATTAGAGCGCTTAATTTGGCAGTGTCAAAACTGCTTGAAGGTGAAATATATACACCTACTAGCGCGAAAGTGAGGTTATTACGTTTTACTGTCAGGCACACGTATTGGTTGTTATCAGGTGGTACTGGATGCTCAATATAGGTAAGCTCGCACCTGATATAAAGGATGACTTTGCTGTGATCGTGGTAGGTAGCAGACTTGAAAGCTTTGTAGCTAGATAATCATATCGCATTGTGAAGGCGTGGTTCGCAAATGACGATAATCAGAAACTGATTCTTAAATACAAATGGCCGAATATTTGGAATGCGCTTCTTTGACTTCTTTACGGAAAGGCTGCAGAGGAGGAGCCATGGTGCTTCTCCAGACTTGACAGCACCAGGTTTAAAACATCGCATATTTAATGTACACTATGAGCAGCCAGAGTGCGAATGCTAGTTAGGAGCACTCGAAGGGTATTCCATGAGGGTTTTTACCATGGCTATAACTTCCTTACCTTGATTAGTGCCACATACTCAATCCGAAGTGACCTTGGACGAGTGATGCTGCGGCTCTGCTGGTGGATTTATCGACGGCAGCGCTGGCCACGCGGCAGGTGGGCCAATCAGTCTTGTGCCCTTCTCAGGGAGCTTTTGCTGGCAATGCTGGGCCCATGTGGTGGTGGATGGACAGTCCGCGGGAGAGGCGCCTTCCTAGCTTCGGCAGCTGGTTTCCTAGGTATCCGGCGATGAGAGCGCCGACAGTCGCACCTTGGCAGCCTCCCTGTAGGTGGAACCAGTCTCTGACCATTTGCTTCAACACTTGCATCTCCTTCTTCATGTTCAGGCAATCCTTTGAAGACGCATCGTGAGGGCCGTGACAATTGCCGCACTTGCGATGTTCTGCATGGCAGGAGTCTATGCCATGCGATTCTGAGCATCGCGAGCACACGGCAAAATTTGTACAACCAGCGCTGACGTGTCCAATCTTACAGCAGTTCCGGCACTGAAGTGGTCTTGGCAACAAACGACCGCACCGCATGTCGAAAATGTCCAACTCTAACTTGTGATGGAAGGGTGTCTTCTTTAAAAACAAGTTTGACACATCGCGAATTGCCAAGACGAAGGGCTTGCAATATGATGAGATTTTCTGTCCCCGGCTTGATAAAAATTGGGAAGTCAGTTTCACTGTTGGAAGTGTCGACACCGTAAATAACACCTGCCGTAGAGTCCTTGCCGCCTGTTACGTAAGAACGTACATCGATGTACCTCAACACATCGACTTTGCTCAATAGATCCAGCGCACTACGTTGCGTAACATCTATAGCGAGAATTTTCTTGCAACCATTGATCCTCACATATGTGATATGTCCCGGGGCGAGGGCCTCAAGAGACACAGACCATGGCTTGACGATTAAGCCGGTTGAGACTATCAGCAGCATCCACCGCTACAAACAACATAGTGTGGACCGGTGGCTCTCGCATCACCATGGTATCCTTACTTGCTGCGGGAGAAGACATTCGTAGTCTTTGCTTTAGGCCTTGTCACGGGCACAAAGTAACCTTCACCCGAGCTTTCGTCACTAGCCGTTGAGTATATCAGCGTGTCCTCGCTGTCGACGTCGCTCGGGTGGCCGGAGCGCTTTCGTGGAGCGGCTGCAGTCGCATGGAAGGTGTGGGCAGAGGACCCCGGTAATCCCACGTCTATTTCCACAGTCACAAGGACGGCGTCTTCCGCAAAACACCAAAGAAAAACTTGAAAAATTTCAGAGACTGAAACCAGCGTTCTACAGAGGAATCACTTCGTCTTCTTTCTCAGCTGCGCAAGATGACCCCATACACCAGAGACTGCCATGCAACTTCTTTTTTTTATTTCAAATCACATTACATGAGCTACTGGGCGTTATAAATAACACAAAGATAGTCAGCGTGGGCATCAACAACTCTCGTCCCTCTCGTATAAAGAATTGGAGGACGCTTAAGCTTCGCCTTTAAGATTAGAACGCGATAGCGTTTTTGGGACCCGTTCGCATCGCATCGTTCGCATACAGCAAGTAGGCTTCATTCACTGCAGCACTGAGCGTGGGAAAGCCAGCTTACAAAAACCAAGCTTACATCGATCGCCTTAAAGTAAGCTTCACTTCTAAACTGAAATGCATTGCTGGAAAAACGTTCTTCCAAGGACAATAATATAAGTGGTCTTTTATTAAAATGTGAAGGCCCTAGCACCTTTTTTGATTATTTTAATAATCGTATACTATTGGCCCGACGCCCGCAGGTCTGGAAGAGATGCTGGAAAAAGGCGTTTGTGTATGAGTTTCCTCGTAGAAGAATTAGGTTTTCTCGTACATTCAAATTGCAATCTGACGCCGGTTGGTAAACAATCCGACGGCGAATCTGACGCCGAATTGTAAAGACATACTTTACCATTTTTCTGACGGATTTCACTGTGAGAAATTGAATTTTTGGTCACCAAAACCTTGCACCACGTGGAGGGCCTGCACGGTCGGTGTGATTGGATGATTTTCTCCGCCACCCGCGATCACACGCTGGTTCCCGACGCCGGATCTTCTCCGACACGGAGCCCTACAAGCTATCGCGTTAAAATTAACTAAAACGAAGCTGGCACTCCGACTCGCTCTTCAGTGGGCATGAGACTAGCATTGTTAGCGTTGCGCTTAAAAGGCACGTTTTTCAGTGCAGATGCGTACACAGTTCTTGTTATAAATTAAAAAGTGGTCGCAGTTTCACCTGAAAGGCGAAGCATCAATTGCGATAGCAAATTTGTAGAGAGCTATACGGAGTAATGATAGTAGCTTTATCAGCTGTATAAACTTGGACATGCAGCAGCAGCGGCAACACGCAGAAACAATGTCGACGCCGTCGGCGTTTTGCCCGCGTTCGCACAAAATGCGTGCGGCGTTGCCGACTGTTGCAGGAGCCTCTGATATAAATAGGCACTTGGTTCCACAGCTAAACGTCACCTCCCTTCCCTCCCCCTCCCCCCCCCCCTCCACCGCCTTTCGCGCGTCGGAAGAAGGCGCGTTTGCTCTACATATATGGTGATTGTAAAGGGGGAAAGAGACGCCTACTTCTGCAGCCCTTAAGGAAGCACGGCGCAGAACGCGCATTTGTTCTCCGCCGTGGGTTCACTCTCCGTGAAAGAGCGCGTCCCTCGCTCCCTTTCACTCGCACATACAGCGTTCGGCGACGATTTCATCTCCATTCACGTCATACGGAACCTCACGGCAACGGCGACGGCGACGGCGACGGCAGAAATCTGCTTTGGAGTGTCCATATAATTGCTATCGCAATAAAACCGATAAACTCAGCCTGATTGTCTTCCCGTGCCCACAGGTGTTGTGCGAGTCGATGCGAATGTGCTACACGATGGCTATTTTATTGTTATGTGCTGATGACATTGAATCCAACCTCGGACCTAACACACATGCTGTCGCTTTGTCAGAACTAGATGATTTACCCGATAATCCCGCAGACCACATGACCAGCATGTTTAAACTGCTTAAAGACGTACACGCTCCTTCACTACAATCTTCAAATGTTAAACCAAACTTGTATCAGACGTGAAAGCCATTAAAAATGGACCTAAAAGTGTGCAAACTGAGCTAGCAGGTATACGGAACAGGCTGGACCATTTAGAATTTTACTAATCTAAAACACAATCAAGACACTCTAGACAGCCTAGCTGCTCAAAACAGCTCATTATCGCTTCTTCTTCTTTCTGGGGTTTTACGTGCCAAAACCAGTTCTGCATTCTGAGGCACGCCGTAGTGGAGAGTTTCGGAATAATTTCCACCACCGGGGTTTCTTTAACGTGCACTACAACGCAAGCGCACGGGCGTTTTTGCATTTCGCCTCCATCGAAATGCGGCTGCCGCGGCCGGATTTGATCTCGCGATCTCGTGCTCAGTAGCGCAACGCCTTAGCTGACTGAGCCACCGCGGCGGGCCCTTATTATCCTGTCTTGATGACCTGGAAGACAAGTCTCGTCGCGATAATTTAATAGTTCATGGCCTACTTCACTCAAAGAAAACCTGGCAGCCGACTAAAGAAAAACTAACCTCAGCACTCAACGCCCCTCTTGGCTCGTTTCCCAGTAATTCAATTCAGCGATACCATGGCTCTGCACTTACCAAACTAACAAAGGTCGCCCGATAATTCCTAAATTTACTAACTACAAAGCCAAGGAAATGGTACTTTCATCACTCGCGCATTCAAATCCGGAAACATCCCAGTTAGTGCGGATTTTTCACCCACAATTCGATTAGCCCGTAAAGAAGTAATGGAGTTTGCTAAATTTCAACCATACTCACCGGAGTTTAAACTCAGCTACAGGAAACTGCTGATAAGTATCAAGTTCTACATGTGTCATGACTTGGATAGTATACAGGTGACGCCAGGATCCACCCCAACCACGTTGCGGCTGCATCGCATGGCGTTTCTACTTATGGACACGCTAGAGGTGGTGGGTATGCGCAATGTAATCAAATCAGCAACCTTTATACCAACATCAGAAGTGTTATTAAAACCGTGACATATTTTCGATCATCCGCAATCGCCACTGTGTTCAGCCAATATAATAGCCCTAATTGAAACGTGGCTCTCGAAAGACATTCATGACTTTTTGGTGATAGCGAACAATTCACAGTACATCGCTGTGATCGAATAGAGCGCCCTGGGGGCGGCGTACTTCTTGCCATTTCGAAACGCACCCCATCATCATCCATTTACATCAGCACCAATCTGAGATCAGTGTGGGCTACAGTAACTCTGAGCTACTAAAAGATAATTTCAGGCGTCTGTTATCGCGCACCTTCCTCGTAACCCGCATTTACCAATGACTTGCATGACGTTATTAGGTCCATTACGAGAAAATATTCTTCTACACCTCTTCTGATTTGGTGACTTCAATTTTCATAATAGAGTTAGGAAACTTATTGCCTTCATCTTATTATCTAACAAATTCTTGGGTATTCGCACATTTTAGTTAACTTAATTAGTAACACAAGTTACAAGAATACCATCAAATTCCGCCAACATTCTGGATTTGATCTTACCAATTGTCCTGATTATGCCTCTCTCATCCATTACTTACCCAGTATTAGTGTCTATTTTATAGTAAATATTCACGTCAGTACTGCATTTCAGAAATTTCCGAAAAGAAAAAATAATTTGAGACTATAAAAGAGCTAACTTTGAAGCAATACATTACGAGCTGAATTCATTTCTTCACAAATTTTGAGGCGATTTTTATAATCGTACTGTGCATTCGAACTGGAATATGCTTTCGGCAGAGGTATATATATTATTCAATCAATAAACACATTTCAACACACTATAACTTGTAACCGGTGCGTCTAAGTACAACAATGATTTCAAGTGGCTATACAACAAAAAAGGCGACTATATGGCTCCGCGAAGCAATCACCCCCTCACTCACGTTGGGAAGCCTACAGATTGGCATCTAACGCCTATATAGCCACAATCAAATGCGCTAAAGAAACATTCTTATCAACCACATTGCAATCTACACTTTACCATTATTTGAGTGATTCCGACTGGTCTGAAATGTACCGTGCCACAGATGGGAACAAAGCAGTTAGCACGCTTATAGATAATGTAAAATGTGCTTTGGAAGCATTCACTCCCTGCAAAGAGTTTCGCCCTGCACGCTATACTAAGTGGTTTTCTAAGGATTTGCGCGGTTTACTTCGTAAAAAGCTAAGGTTCAAGAAAACAGAATCATCGGGGTGGTACGAAAAATTTAGGGCCTTGCGAAGCGAGGTCAAACGCGTAATGCGTATAGACAGTGATGCATACATTAATTTGTCGAAGAGCGTGTAAAATGCGATCCCAAACGTTTCCGGACTTAAGTAAAACATCACAGTTCTGAACGGGCCGCAATTAATGTCATAAAACATCCTTCTCGTGGCATTCTTAGAAACTGCGCCAATATCTCCGATGCATTCAGTGAACATTTTTCCTCGGTTTTCTTTAATACAGCGCATGCTCCTAGCACTGGTGGCTGACAGTATAGCTTAAGTGACCATTTCAACATTTCGTGTTTTTCAGAACACGATATCAATGCGAAAACACCCGTGTCCTTAAATTTAGGTGCACGTTAAAGAACCCCAGGTGGTCCAAATGTCCGGAGTCCCCCACTACGGCGTGCCTCATAATCAGACCGTGGTTTTGGCACGTAAAACCTCACAATTTTATTTTTTTAGAACACGATATCCCGGCTGCCGTAAGTAGGTTGAAACCAAAGCATTCTCTTGCTTACGACCGAATACCAAGTTTTGTTACCAAAGGTTGTTCTATTTTTGTTCCTCTCCTTACTCACATCTTTAATCTCGCTTGGCGTAGGAGTGCGTTTCCTTCTTGTTGGAAGAATGCAGTAGTGGTGCAAATTCATAAAAGTGGCAGCGTGAGCGATATTAAAAATTATAGCCCCGTGTCCATCTTGTCTCCGTTTGTTAAAGTGTTTGAAATAGCGATGTTTACACATCTGTCGTTTTTCTTTAAGCATAAGATTAGTGTATGCCAACATGGCTTTGTTCAAGGCAGGTCTGTGGAAACAAACCTTGTTTCTTTTCTTTTCTTGATGCTGCGGGACCCGCTGTTGCTAATCGGCGACAGTTAGACACGGTATACTTCGACCTGTGAAAAGCATGTGATGTTGTTTCTCATGACCCTCTTATCTATAAACTCCTGAGTTACGGCGTTAGTACCAGCCTGTGCACACTGATTAAAGACTACCTGTCCACTCGGTTAAATTATGTTCGCGTTGGTGCTAAACACGCTTTGACTTATGAATCAACTTCCGGTGTTCCGCAAGGGTCTATCTTAGGCCCGTTATTTTTCAATATCTTTGTTAAGAGTCTTGAATGTTTGCGTCATTCCCGTCTCCTTTTGTATGCTGATGATATTAAGCTTTACTGTGAAATGGAAACAGTGCAGGATTGCGCATTATTACAGGAAGGTGTGAATTCTGTCGCGGAGTGGTGTTCTTCTAACTATTTGTGTATTAACCCAACTGAGACACTTGTTGTTTTCTTTAGTCGTAAATTGACTACTTTATCATACGAATACTCACTTGATAACATTCCTTTAGAAAGAGCGGGTTGTACGTGCGACTTAGGAATTTTGGTTGACTCCCGACTAACTTTTGAACAACATGTTTCAAGCATTGTTTATGCATCCTACAGAAAGTTAGGTCTGATATCAAGAATGACAAAAAGTTTACGAATGTCAACTGCGTTGTTCTGTTGTACTCTTCTTTTGTCCGCACCAAGTTAGAGTTTAGTTCCGTTGTATGGAACTGTATTAATTTGACCAATGTCGCTAAAATTTAATGTGTTCAGCGACGTTTCATTCGTATCCTTTACGGTTGATTTCTGGGACACCGTGTATTTTATGCCTATGAGCGTGTACTGCGCATGTTTAATATTACACCCCTAGAAATGAGGCGAAAATATCGCGATTACTTATTCTTGTATGATCGAATTCATAACCTCTTTTCCTGTTCGGGGTTACTGTCGGCTGTAACGTTCTGCGTGCCTCGCCCAAACTTGCGTAATCCCAGCATTTTCTACGTTAACTCCTCTTGCACCTCTAATGCTATAACACGTCTTGTGACACAACAAAATACCTTACGTTACGATGTTGATATTTTCAGCTCTTGCATTTGCTCATTATCTGAAATATGTCATTAATCTAATTCAGTTTTTTGTTGCATTTTAGCACTTTACTTTCAGGTTTCCTGTTTCTTTTTTCTTGGTCCTTGTGTAACATAAGTGCACCAATACTACGGCCTATAGAGCTATTCTTGGGCACTTCCAGAAATAAATGAAATGAAATACGCTGCTAGTAATAATAATAATAATAATAATATAATAATAATAATAATAATAATAATTTATTCATATGAAAGTTTCGTACATGATAGGCCTGCCAAAGTTACATTAGGCTTGAGACGCAGAGCCGACAGGCAGCGTTTACAAAACTGCTTTATCACGGACACTAAAGAATATGCAGGAACGTTTTGTAGCACGAACATGCAAGAAAAGAAGAAAAAGACCTGAAAAGCAATGAGGAGCGAAATAAAAGGAAAAACAAACTACATAACTTGCGCGTAAATGTAGTGTGAGGTAGCACTCACAGTACAAAGCAACCAAATAGTGATCATGCAGTTATACTAATAAGCCGTAGATTTTTTTTCGTGCTCAGAACCAGCGATAACATCTGAAGATAAAAAAGAAAACGGGATAGGAAAGTACATAAGATATCAGCAGGGTACAGGATACCAAAATAAAACCAAAACAAAAAATTATTGTCTTCACTGTCTATTCTTACACGTCACCACCTGTATAATGAAGTGGCAATAACAATCTGTCGTCCTCGTAATGCTTTTATACCTGACAAAAATATTTGACTAGAATATTTTACTAGACTAATATATTTCACCAATAGCTCGACACATCTGCTGTTCCGTCTGAATGGCAAACAGGAAACATATTCCTTTGCACAAATCTGGCAGCAACACGTCACCCACAAATTATCGTTCCATATCATGAACCTGCTGCGAATTACTAGAACCTATTATTTTCACTAACCTTGCCGATTTTCTTGAGTCTGATTTTTCTTTTCGCCGTCACAACAGGAATTTCGCAAAAAGTTCTTATTTGAATCGCAAATACTAACACAAACTACACCAGATACTTTATTTGAGCACTCTTCTTTTGCAGATGGCATCTTTTTTTAGATTGTTTAACAGCCTTTGACATTGTGTGCCATAAACTTTTACTTCATAGGCTAAATTAATCAAGCTTTGATAATAACCTTGTAAAGCGCATTGAGTCATTTCTCGTTCGTTGTTCCCAGTTCATAACAGCTAATGGTCTAACTGACCTCACAGCGACGTTCAATCCGGTGTGCCAGAAGGCTCCGTCCTCGGACCCCTATTATTCCTTATCTATTTAATGACTTTTCTTCTGCAATAACATCTGACATACACTTATTTGCCGATAACTGTATAATCTTCAGCGAAATAACTAACGAACATGACATCACCCTGCTTCAGGCAGGGTGATGGCAAAGGGCCTGAACCACTTTTTATCGAAGGAAAGAAAAGCATTTGAAGTGAAAATAAGCTATTTCAGGAATACTTTGCCGCAAAAAAGTACTTCAATGCCTTCAGCAGAAGCGGAGTTATTGGCAATCAAACACGGCCTCCGCTGTGCTCCCGTTCATTCTTCAATGCCTTGCACTGGGAAAGCTACGGCGGAGTGGGGCGGGGCCACAACGCTCCACCTTCGAAATTTCACTGTGGCGCCGCGCAGTTCAATCTTCTTTTTGGATGTTAACGTAGACGCCACGACTTCCGATTTCGGTGCCTACGACGCGCTAAACCTAAGCCAAACGCGGTTGTCCTCAGTGAGCCCCAGTGCGCTTAGCTATTGGAGTCGTGCCCGGCGGTACCCCGCGGTGGCCGCGGTGTAGCCGACCGCAGCGACCAATAGCAGCCGCGTATTGGAGTGCGCTTTATTACGTAATACAGCGCACAGAAGAGACTGAGGATTATGGCTTCTTTTGTAAGAAGAGCGCTTCAGAGAAAGGTGACTTCGCCCTCCGCTTGCGAGCTCCACGCACTGCATACGACAGCAAAGCTTGGCTGAGATGTTCCCAAGAAAGTATGCTAACCGCGGGCTATGTTTTCTCACCAAGCCCGACGGGCGGCCACTTTATAAAGTCACCAATTGTGCCGAGTGTGATGAATGAAACTGAATATTAACAACTGTAAAGTTGTGAGAATATCCCGATCCAACGATAACCTACCTGTGTTACCTAATAACGTTGCTTAAGAACCTTTAAAGTCATAGAAGTACTTAATTAGGCGTGAATATAACATCGAAATATACCGCCGGATCATTACATAGAATATATATTTACCCAAGCCAGCCGCATGCTGGAATATTTGCGCCGTAACATTTCTCGTGCTCCATCTCGTTTAAAACTACTACTTTATAAAACCCTGTTACGGCCGAACTTATAATATGCTGAAGTGATGGAACCCTTTCACGAAAACCTAATACATGCTCTTGAACTAATCCAAAACAGCGCAACTCATTTTATTCTTCAAGACTATAACCATGCTGCGAGTGTATCTTCAATGAAATAAAATCTGGGTCATCAGCAACTGGCAACAGGTCGACTGATTCCTCACATTTATTTTTTTATATTGTTTCACCACCCTACTCTTCACCAGAAATTTATTTCTCGACCATATTACTTTGTGACCGTACTGATAATCAGCATAAAGGTAGAACGTGTGCATGTTTGTACACTTGTACGCTTGCACATATAACTTGTACACGACATGTTTTGTACACTAATTTTTTTTTGCCACGTACATCGAAAGAATGGAATTACTTCTCTCTGATATTGTTTCTATAAATAACAAACGACAATTTTCGAAAAGCACTAGCTAATACTCTATAATAGCAATCATTTGTACGAACTAATGTTAGTTGTTTTTATGTTACTTATATTATGCCATGTTGTATTACTGTAACAAACTTTCAGTTAACCTTGTATACTTAGCAAATATTTTGTATGAACTCGTAGTATATTTCCTCCCTATTTCTTGTGTAACCCATTCCTCTCTCTAATGCCGCAAGGCCCTCAGGGTAAATACATATATTAAGGCACCTTTTTTATCCGATAATATTGCGGGTTTATTCGAAGCCCCTTTTTAATTTTAAAGATAACCCCTTTTTATATCTGATAGCTTTCACAAGGAACTTAAGCAAAGTATGATCACTCCCTTTTTCAAAAAGGGTGACCGCTAATTATTCTCCAATTTGGCTCCATCTGCGTATTACTATTTTTTAGAAAAGTAATTAAAAATATACCTGAAAAGCACCTAATTACCTGACAAAGTTTAATATTTTCCAATTCCAATAAGGCTTTAAAGCTACAGCAACCAAGGGGCTGTCACCTCTACTTGGGAGCAGAAGGGTTGCACGCAGGCGTTACCCTCGATGGAGAAGAGATACGACTGGCAGCACAGCAAACAGGGATTTAATATGAACAGGGTCGGGAAAAGCGTGAGGCATACAAAACTAAAGACATAACTCAACCAAAATGCTCACCTAATACTAAATACAAAACTCAGACTAAATACAAAACTACTAAAGAATACTCTATCTCGGTTTCGGAGCCTAGCTCCGTCTTAAAGTCTCTAAGTCAGTCCTAGCCCTGACTCACATCAAAGTCTGGCCACTCTAGCCTCGGCCTAACTGCGCCGCAATGCCGAAATGCGGGTTCTTACGGACCGTCGGTTTGAAGCTCTTGTCGTCGAGTCCACGTTGTATTCGTTTGGAGTGTCACTGATGCCGTAAGTGCCAATGACTCGCGGTTCCGTTGACCTCACCGAGTACGTGGCTGGTGCCCCGGTAGCCGCCGCTGACGTCTCAATTGCCTGGTTAGGCTTAACGAAGCGTTCTTCGCCCTCCGTCGATCTGCATGGCGACCCGGTTTCCCGGTGATTATCGGTCGATCTGGCTCGCCTGAGGAAGTGGGATTCTTGCGAAGAGGACCGGAACCACCGTGAGCAGCAGCAGCCGGTCCCAGGAGCCTCGCCCGGACGTCTCCGAGGTCTACAGCCACGCCTGGGCCTTGCCAGCGTCACGAGTTTCGTGGCCGGGCTCTCCGCGCTCCCATCGTCAGAGCGTAGCTGACGAAGCGACCTTCCAGTCCGAGAGCCACGTCGATAATGCTGCTTCGTTGCTTCTCCCTCGCGGATTACACGTCGGTTCGCGTACCTCGAGCGTTCACGCGGTTTCGAACGCGCCGTGATCTTCTACTTCGTTTTCGTGTACCGCCGGCATCTGACTCTTGACAGGGGCCCACCGACCTTCTGCGGATCATTGTTTCAAGACCCTCAAAGCTAGCTGGAAGCATATCATAGGGTTGCTACATTCAACAACTGGAACTGCGAGGACAAGCTGCGGCATGTGAGGACAACTGGCCAATCGGCAGCGTGGCAGCGAAGAGGGAGGGGTTTGGGTTTTTTCCAAGTCTGATTGACTTCACCACTGCTTAGCGAACAACGCCACCTGTGAAGGAGACTTCTGGAGACTGAAGGCAAACGACAGTCCAGATGAGTAAGGCAGAGCGCATGACTCGATCAGCGGATCTTCCCGTCGTTCTCAAACATTCTAAGTTCTTAAACTGCCAAATTTCAAGATTGAAAAGTGTGCTGCTCACACAGCTTAACGAGTGCGCAGACTAAAAACGCTAAATGAGCTACTGAATGCATAGTCAGTGAAAGCAATTCCGAGCACAAACAACCCTCGCCCACACCATGGAGCGCACTCCGGTAGTGTTACGTGCCCTCTTTATATCTAGCTCTATCTGCGGTAATCTTACAGTGAACTAGTTATTGCGACTTGAACTTTTCAAAAAAGTATATGTGAATGGCGCCAAAGTGCTAACTCCACGGCGCAGCATGTGGAAATGAAACGCCACGAGGCAAGTACGCGGTATATCTGGTTGAAACGTGGAGCGAGTAGCGTATGCGCTGCGAAAAACACATCGACTGTCGTTAAACGTTGTGAGCTGGATAAAGTGCTCACAAGTGATTACCACTCAAAAATATAAACGTAAGGCCAATACGCCGAAAGTTGGATATATGAAAATCTGCGCACCTATCCTGGAAACAAAAATTGTATTCCGCTAACATGAAAGCTGCAGGACTCCCTTTTTTATTTTAATTTTTTAGGGGGGCGGGGGGGCATCATCGTTGGCTCAGTTACTTTGCTCAGTTAGGTGCGCTGTCGGAGGTTAAGTTTCGTTTTTAGTTTTAATTAGCCTTTTTAAGATTTTTAAAGCAGTGCCGCGATAGGACTACTTCGTGTGTCAGGTTGAATTATTAAAGGCATGCTGGGCAAAGTTCTAAATTTTCAAAATCTCTGAAGCATGCACAATGATATATTCAAATTTGTACTGAGGTAGGTGCACCTAGTTTAGCTCAGAGGAAGGATACTACGGGTGGAACCCAACTACCCTAGCTTCAGTGGCCTGATGTCGCATATAGCGCGATATCCGAAGCGATATTTTCCAGCCACGTATGGTCGGCGCTGAATTTTGCTTTTTATGTATTATCATTGGATTCGTGAGCTCTTGCAGTGGATTCAATAACTCCCCTCTTGCACCCGCACGTATTTCCTTGCAGGTGCAAGGAAATAATTTCATGCTTTAGAGAATTGTTCGTATAGCTGGCGGGGAACCCTTCACTGGCTGCCATATCAAGGCACCCTCGATAAACAGTTTTTCTTTAAAATTTACTTCTATCACAATGATTCACTTTGCTTGAAAAGCCAACCCAAGGTTCATCTGCAAAATTATGATAATTTCAACCGGATTTACCAATGCAGACACTTTTCTTACACATTACAGTGGAAGCGCGGCATACGTTGTATCTACGCACATGGCTATTCAAGAAAACAAAGCAAGCGTGAAGGACACCACATGTTCCATTTTACTAGCGCTTGAAGCCTAACGTGATCCACTTTGGGCAGACTCTATAGGACGTGCTTTATGTACGGTACGCATGTGCACTGTTCATTGAGCACACTATACTCTGAATTTTTATCCCCCCCCCCCGCACCCCGCCACTTTCCTTCCACCCAATGATTGAAATAGAGGAGCTCACGTTGTTTAAAACATTTACCCTTCACTCCAGATAACACGCTAGAACACCGTGTGGTTTTTGCCAAGCAAGCATGTAATTTTCGCAAGTTTCTCAAGCGCGAGAATCAGGGGGGTGTCCATCGCAGTCCTTTTCTATGGTAACTATACGGTGGTCGCGCATGCCACCGTTTGTTTCACGCACTTCACCCACGGAGCGCGCTTTCGCCGCCAGGAAGTGCAGCCGTGCTGGGCCGCCCATCGGTGCTCTACAAACGCAGTCGACCTTCACTGTGCGCAACCTTCCTCCTGTTGACCGCTTTCCTCCGGCCACGTTCCGATGGGCGCGTGGACCGCACCTCGTCAGGAAAGGACGTCTCCTGCACGCACACCGGCTATTCGGCGCCGAAAACACACTGCCATTGTCCCCTTAAGGCAACAAGCTTTGCAGGGGGTGGTGTCTTTTCAGCTTCCTCATGACGGTGCGTTAGAGGAGGTAGTTGCTCATAAACGTTCCCAAGAACGTATAGAGCGTTCCACCGAAATTCTGCAACGCACAACACGTCTAGAACAGAAACAGCTCACACTAACGACACAAAAAATGAAGACAGACAAAACGCTGACTTGAAAGTAAAGACTTGTTTTTTCGCGTATGGCAAGATATATGAAAGGAAGGAAGCGCATAAAACGAGGAAAGGGAAACGGTCATCACAGTGAAGGAAATGGGTTTTAAGGATGCAAGGAAGTGTTTAATTGTTGAAAGCTTTTTAAAGAACGTTCTGAAGTTCTCACAGCTTGGTCCCAAGGTTTCCGCTATTCTAAGCTCAAGGAGGCCGAGTTCTTGCCATAGTAAGGATCACAACCATTGAGTAGAATGTTGAGGACGACGCTTTCCATCTTCGATGGTCGCCCACATGCGCGTCAAGCTACTCCCTTCTCTTCCAGAGACAATTCCAAGGTTGCCTTGTGAGCAATAGAGGACGCTTTCCTGTGCTTCCTACAGAAGTAAGCCACAGGGGAAAGCTCGGGAGCCATTGACGATAATTTTCTGCGAGCTGAACAACAACCGGATAAGTAGAAAAGCATCTCCAGAAATTTCGGACATTGATCCTTCGGGTATCTCTCAAATTTCAACGCCGTGCGCCAGCGTCACTGAATGTACAGCATTTTCGAACAACGATATTTCAGAAGGCCGCCCCAATTTTTCCCACTTTGAGGTCGAGCGTCGAGAGGGTACGCCCTTTTATTAACATGCGCATTCGCTGCACTTAGTCGTAACTTCCTTGCTGCGGTATAGCAGAAATTTTGTCATGATTTAAACCCAGTCAGGAGTTTGGTGCAACAATAATGCATCCGGCCTTCATAATAAGGCATCCGGCCTCCAGCATTCACTGCGGCCTTGGAACATCCCTCAGCGACTGCCTATCCTTAATCTTTGACATAATGTTACCACATCGAGACGAGAAATTCTTTTTAAGATAGCATGGAGGTCACACTGAAGTTCACTCTGGAACTAGAAGAGGACTGTGATGATAGGTTCTCTTGTTTAATATTTTCTGACGGTTCTCTGAGGCGAAGCCTCCCAGAACCCAATTCAGGACAAAGCAATTTGTTGAAAAACACACAAACTTTTAATTAAACTAAACGCGAGAATAAAAAACCCTAAAGTAAACACTAAACAAGACATTACGGCAACAAACACATTTAGGGCTAGTATGGCATTAACAGGGAAGTTCGGGCAGGAAGCGGGAATGTGTGCGTACTATAGTCTCGACGCGGAGCAGCGGAGACGAGATCACGAGAGAAGCGGTGTTGGTCTCACCAAAAGGTCGCTGTATCGGACAGTCGTACAGGCTGCCAGAGCGTGACAGCCACGAGGACAGACCGTGTCTGTGTGCCCTTACGCCGTCGTCTTTTTTCCTCTCACTACAGTTCGCTCCCGTTTACTGGACGCTTGTGGAGCCGCAAGGTTTCGCCGAATTATCCAAAAGGTCGAATAAAGAAACTGCAGCAAAGTACCAAGCACCGCCATGCTATACAGATGAATCTGACTGCTAATTATGGGGGCGTGACACGACACGAAGCAAGCGGGAACGGCTGTCTTCACTGGCAGAAGGAGAGTCGGCCACTAAAAGATAAATAAAAGCAATTTCTCGAATTTTCAAGATTTTAGGAACCACTCCGCGCATGAGGAGGCACTGGTTGGAGTCGCTGTAGGGGTCGAATTAAAAGAATCGGCATGCTTTCGCGTTAGACCTTTGCAAGTTTTCTTTTTCTTTTTTTTTTGTTTTTGTAAATGAGCCCGCAAATGATAACTCCCGGGAAGATCGAGCCTCCCCTCACCGACCCCCCTCTCGCATCCCACCTCTCCCCACTGGTACTGGAGTCCCTGGACGAGAGCCAAACTAATGGTCTGCAGCAAGTGGTTGCAGAAACTTGCTTAGAACAAAGGGGCGAGCTTCGCGGCAGGCTAGATGATTTTGATGGACAACCTAATCGCAGGGAGAAGCCAATTTTATGCGGCTTTCCTGACTTGTCAAGTGAATTCTGGGTTGAATCGGAAGAAAAAGTTAAGGCTGTTGTATGCAGTAATTTAGGTATTCAGATCTCGCCTGAAGGTATATCTTGAGCCCATAGGTTAGGAGCATACGTGACTGACAAATTTCAGTTCATTTCATTTTTGTTTGGGCATTTTCACAAAATACCCACGAAGGGGGCAAAAGGAGAGTGTCTCCTGACTAGGCTCTCCGTAAGGCACTTCGGTTGCGTTGTAGTGCACGTTAAAGAACCCCAGGTGGTCAAAATTAATCCGGAGCCCTCCACTACGGCGTGCCTCATAATTATAACTGGTTTGGGCACGTAAAACCCCAGAAATAATAATAATAACGTGAGGCACTTCGAGCAGGTACAGCAGGACAGTGTCCAGGATATACTGTAATATACATACAAACAGTAAATAAACGAGGAATACTATAGCAATTCGAGAAATATAAGATAGAAATGCAAATAAAGCTGTTCCTCGGTGATAAATACAGAATGCAATATGATCAGTACCATTTAACATATATTGAAATACATACAAGTTGAAATGTGATGTGAAAACAATGAATACAATAAATATATTACATACATTAAATAATTTCAGCACATGCACCTTACAATTATGTTCTATTTATTACATCCATAATTCGCTTCCTAAATTGTGTAATGTTTCTAGCCTACCTAGCGTATTCAATTATTTCAGGAATCTTATTACACAATAGAACAATTTGGTTATCAATTTCTGTACACCATAGTTAGTCCGGCACATTGGCCCGACCAACGCAACAGTACGCAGATTATACGTAAGGTCTCTGCTTAAGTGTGTATCAGAAAATATCTGGAAATTATCTTTAATTTTTTGAAGAATAACATGGTTAGTTGCATCTTATAGCACTCTGGGAATGGGAGTACATTATACACACGAAAAAGAGACATGTTTGTGGGGACCGAGGTAGTTATCAAACCTAGTGCGCGTTTTTGAAGAAGAATTATACTTTGTGTATTTGTTATGTTACACGTACCCCAGACTAAAATGCAATACATGATTTGCGAGTAGGTAAAAGAAAAGTAAAGCTGCCGTTTAACTCTCCCTGGAAGGAGATGCTGCAAGCGTCGAATTAGACCGATTGACCTTGATATTTTTATTCGAAGGTTGTCCACATGGTCAGTCCAACCAAGGTCGCTTTGAAAAGATACGCCTAGAAATTGAATTTTATTTACCTGCGCAATATTTTCTCCATTAAAAATCAAAGAGATAGCATGATCTACAGGCCTATTTTTTGCTTGAAGAGCATAAATTTCGTTTTTTTTTATCTTTAGCTCTAGCTGATTGACTGTAAGCCATGATTTTAGTTTATCCAACCAGGAATTTGCGGTTATCTCAATGTCGCGGAGATCTAAACCAGAAAAGAATGCATTGGTATCGTCTGCGTACATGACTATGTTTGGTGTGAAAGGAATGCTTACTATGTCGTTGATATAAAGTATAAAAAGTAAAGGGCCAAGTATCGATCCTTGGGGAACCCCATACTTAATTACGCCCAAATCAGATTTAAAATTATGAAGCTGTACATAATGTTTCCTGGCCCAAAGATAGCTTTTCATTAGATCAAGCCCCTACATTGGCAGTTTCCTAATTAATATGTCATGCTTTATCGAATCAAAAGCCTTACGGAAATCGAGAAATGTTCCCACAATGTAAAACTTTTTTTCAAAACTATGAAGTAGGCTATCCTTAATACGGAGTAGAGCAGTCTGATTTGATCTACCTGGTTCAAATCCACACTGTTCTTCACAAATGACATTTCTGTTTGCTATAAAAGGATATACCCTCTTATATATCAGGCGTTCCGCGACCTTAGAGAAAAGCGGCAATATAGATATTGGGCAATAATTTTGAGGTCATTTTTATCTTCTTCTTCTTTCTGGGGTTTAACGTGCCAAAACCAGTCCTGATTACGAGGCACGCCGTAGTGGAGGGCTCCGGATTAATTTTGACCACCTGGGGTTCTTTAACGTGCACTACAAAGCAAGCACACGGGCGTTTTTGCATTTCGCCTCCATCGAAATGCGGCCGCCGGGGCCGGGATTCGATCCCGCGACCTCGTGCTCAGCAGCGCAACGCCTTAGCTGACTGAGCCACCCGGGCGGGTTGAAGTCATTTTTATTACCTTCTTTAAAAATTATTGTTACGCGAGCTATTTTCATGGCACATGGAAAAATTCCCATCAAGAAGAGTCTGGTGCATGTGTAAGTGAATGGGGCAACAATCAAATCAACAACTGCCTTGATAGGTACTGCGGTAATGCCATCTTCGCCTGGTGAACTGTTCTTTAATGAGCATATGACAGTGGCTACTTCCTCCTCGGTAACGGGTGATAAGAACAAAGAATTAATGAAAGAGCTTTCAATATAGCTGTCAGCCGGTTTAAGGTCAGTCGCTTGCGTTATATTACTTCACGATCCTGCCCTCAAGGAAGTAAAGGTTAAATTTGTCTCCCAGTTCCTTGCCACTGAAGTGAATATCGTTTATCTGTATATCGCTAGGGACAGTGGCCTGTTTTCTTTCTATCAATTTATTAACTGAACTCTAAACCATTTTTGAATTGTTAATCATTGTAGAAAACTTGTAGGCATAGAAATCTATTTTCGCCTTCCTAATTTAGGTCCCTGTTTACTTTGTTTCTGAAATTTTTGAAATCAATGAGGTCAGTTTGTTCTTTTGTTTTCAAAAAATGCTGGAAAAGTTTTTTTTTTCATTTATCCGCTTTAGAAGTGCCGGCGTAATCCACTCCTTTCTTGCTCTCTTGTGTTTCTTTACAACAACGTACGGAAAAGCAGTATTTTAATTACTAACAATTTTCGCCATAAACAGGTTGTATTCCTTAGATGGATCAGGTTCTCGGTACAGGTCATCCTAATTGCAGTTAAGCATTAAAGAGCGAAATTGGAGAATATTTGTATCGTTTATATCTCTACGAATGTATTGTGGAGAATTCTGCAGTTCTGGCATTGTTAATAGTGCAAAAAATAGTAAGTGGTCGCTTATACCAGAGCTGAATACTCCGGGATAATGCATTGTCAGGGGATAAATTAGTGAAACAGAGATCAATGATCGTTTCTGATTTGCTTGTTATTCTGCTAGGGGTGTTAATGATGTTTTCACAGCCATGGGACAACATTAATTCCATTAGTTTTAGTTTAGTAGGACCATCGTTTAATACATGAATATTAAAATCACCAAATGATATCATGAACCGTCGACTAGAATTAGCATGATGTTGAAGCTTCTTTAAAAACTCAAGAAGTGCGTCAGTGTTACCGTCTGGGGGGCGGTAGGTCAATACTATTACAACCTTGTTGTGTATTACAGTAACTGCTTCGAAATCATTACACACAATACAATAGCCCGTAATTGTCGCATTCTCGCGTTTAAATGCAAATTATGCTGTATTTTCTAAAAATAGCAAGCTTAAAGGATCAGGCGTAAGCATTAGAGAAGACTTTTGTAAGGCAACCCGTAATTCTCGAAAGAAATTCGCCGAATATGGGAAATAAAGCGGACAGCAGTATTCTTTGCGACACAATCGGCTGTTCATAAACAGAAGCTTCTTCCACTCTCCGCGAACCGATAACGTGTACGAACTTTCCCAGATTGCAGATCCTTCTGCAGTTTCGTGGACTGCTCATCCGTCACAGCAAGACAAACCACAAAAAGATAGCATAAGTCTGAGAGGAGTGCGTCTATTGTAAGTAACATATCTTTTGCTTTCTCTGCCATAACAAGCGTTGTTAACAAGCGAGATGGCTTTTCTTTTAGTGTTGATGATTGTGCCACTGATGCGGACGTATTAACAGAAACCTGGCTTTCAAGTAAAATGGCTGACAGTGAAATTTTACACGGTCATAATAAGTATCGTTATTTTTTTAGGTATGATTGAAGCCGAAGAACAGGGGTGCTGTGTTGAATGCCATATCGACGCGTCCTTACTTTCAGGTGATTCCAATCATATCCTCACTAGAACTCGTGTGCGCATGTGTTCGTTTCGGAAGTCAAGAAGTTGTCATTTGTGCCTGTTATCGTGCACCTCAGTCTTGTTCTACGTTTTACGATTCTTTACATGACACTTTGAATAGCATTCTCGTAAGATACCCAAATTCTCCCCTTCTAGTTTTGGGTGACTTTATATTCCCAGATATTTCATGGGAAAGCAGTTATGGCACAGTTTCTCCGCATTCTCAAAGATTTAATTTTGTTAACCTCTTTTATGATTTCAACTTGACTCAAATAATTAAAGAACCTATGTGAACTACTGCCACTTCGTCAAACGTGTTCGATTTGGTCTTTACATCAATGCCAGATGTGTTTTCAGCATTTACTTATTTGCACGGGCTAAGCGACCATTGTATTCTTCACATCCTTTGCAACTTCCCATTTCACCCAGCACCACAGCACAACAAAACGAAACGAGATTATGTTAAAGCGGAACATACGGCAATATAGGTCGAAATGCAATGTTTTGCGAATCGTACAAGTACCTCTCCTACATGAAAGTGTAGAAGAGAACTGGGCACGTTAAAAAAAAAACTTTCGCCTATCGAAAAATGTTTGCCTTTCCGCAAAGTTTCTTCTATGTTTCGCTCTCCTTGGTTTGCAACACTAACTCAGCCGTCTTCGAAACAAGAAAAAAAGAATTTACAGACGCACTTTATCAAGTCATAAAGCTGAACGGTGGGCAGCTTATCAAAACGGTGTCTTGGAGTACAAGCCATGAGCTTGAAGCGGCCAAGCGCAGTTCCTTTTCGAGCACCCTTCCTTTGATGCTCCGTAAGAAGCTGAAAAAAAATTTTTGGAATGTGGTTAGCGGTAAAACCAAACAAGAGCTTCAACTATTTGACGAAACAGGGAACGTCATACCATCTGATATGTGCTGTGTTGTTCTGGATAACGTATTTAAACGTTCATTTTTCAATTATCACTCTTTTTCCTTGCCTCTAATTTATAACTCCTTGTTCCCTGCGATGGATTCCATAATGATCGACTGGATTGGAATAGCAAAGCTCATAGGAATTCAAAGATACCTGCACCCGGTACTGATGAAACAAATGCCCAGTTTTTGAAATGCACTGTAACCTACTCATCTGACATTTTGTCAAAACTTTTTGAACAGACTTTAGAATGTGGTTTCCTGCCCAGCAAATGGAAGGCGGTGAAGATAATGTTTATTCCAAAGCAGGGTAACCGTTCGTGCTCTATCAACTACAGACTCATTACACTTACCAGCATTCCCTGCAAGCGTTTAGAGCACATCATTTAGTCCAATCTCCTACTGTTTCTTCAATCTAACAACTTCTTCAATAAATATCAGCATGGGTTCCGACAGTACTTCTAGTGTGAAACACAAATAGTTATGTCTACTGATGACTTATTCTCTATTCTAGACCGAGGTTCTAGCATTCATTGTATTTTTAAATTTCGAAAAAGCCTTTCATACAGTGTGCCACCGTCTCCTTTTCCTGAAGTTAAGCAGACTTACTATTAAATCCGGCGTCGGCGTCGGCATCGGTGTCGGCGTCGGCGTAAGCATCGGCGTCGGCGTAAATATCGGAGTCTGGCGGAAATAATCATGCCGAACCACATCATCCCAAACCACCCCGACCCGGCGGGTTCTTCACGTGGCGTAAGGTGTTAGTGAACAAAAATTGAATTTCTCAAAGTAAAATCCGTCACAAAAAACGTGAAGTACGACTTAACCACAACCTACAGGCGTGATAGTGTCGCATTGTAATTTGAAAATACGAAAAAAAAAAGCCTGATAAGCAACCAGGTATCTTTTGAATGCTATCGCGTTCCACTCTTAAAGGCGAAGCTTCAACGTCCTCCAATTCTGATGGTGTTCCGCTCTACTTTGGTTCTAGGCAACATTGAGGGAATGTTGAAAAGCGAGCCTTTCTAAATTTTGATCGGGCCCCATGTCGTAGAAAATACGGTGTCAGTGTCGGCGTCAACGGCGTCCAATAACGCTATCGCATTCCGCTCTTAAAGGCGAAGCTTAAACGTACTCCAAGTTATTGACCCCTATTACTTACCTGCGTTGAATGCTTTTTTTCCGTAATCGAACTCAGTACCTATGTATCAACAACTATGTTTCACTAACCTGTTTCGCATCTACTGCTGTGTCACAAGGCTCAGTTCTTGGCATTTGTTATTTCTTATTTTTATTAACGCTCTACCGAACCAGTTAACATCTAACATCGAGCATTTTGATGATTACTGCATTATTTATTGTGAAATTGCCAACCCAGGTGATGCGTTTTTCCTTTATTCAGATCTTGACATCTCTTCGTGGTGTAATCAATGGTTAATAAATAAATAAAGTAAATAAATGCAAAATGATGACATTTTCTAGCCATCGTGCTGTTTCTACGTTTTCCTACAAAAGTAACAACTCTAGTTTTCCTCTGTCACGTCCTATAAATATTAAAATGTTCATATTACTAATTGTCTGTCATGGCAAACTCACAGCGAAAAAGTGACTAATTCTGCTAGCCGAACACTTGGCTTTCTACGATGCAATTTTTCTCGCGCCCCCGCTTATCACAAACTCACCTTGCATAAAACACTTGTAAGATCAAAACTAGACTATGCTTCACCAGTTTGGGATCCATCTACAGCACAGCAACATACGTACTCGAATACATTCAAAACAGGTCCGCACGTTGTATAGTACGTAATTATTTCCGCAGTGCAAGCATATCAGCCATCAAAGCTTGCTTTGATCTACCAGATGTGTCATCAAGAAAAAAACTCGCCCGCGGTTATCTTTTTCATAAAAGCTTTCACTAATCCTGAACGAAAACATTACTTTCTCATAGCACATCTTTACGTATCGCCGCGAGTGAATCGTCAAGGTACAAGTGCCAAGTTGCCATGCAAACATTTTCTACCATTCATACCTGCCGAAGACAGCACTGAATGTAACCAGTAGTCCTGATCATTCATCTTTTGAAGCTGCTGTATTTAACATTCTATAACATATGCTTACACCACTGGTCTCTGTAACGCCCTTAGGCAATGAGAGTATTTTAAATAAATAAACCCTCACTTTTCGGTTTCTATTGTGTTTCTGGCGTCATTACTGTGGTGGTAATAAAAATAAATACTTAAAAACATCGGTACTGGTTCGTGTCGAACCGGGGTCCCCGAGTACAGCAGCCCGGTGCTGTATGAAATGTGGAAAAATGTAGTCATTATCTTGTGGAAAGGCCCACGTTGGTCAGAGCAGCAGATGCGTCAATGTGAGAATAAAATAACACAAGCACGCCCTGACCAGTTCACCTTATTCCCACTTAGCAGATCATTGCAACAAGTGCGGTTGTTTGCCTTGTTACACTAACGCCATCAATCTCGCCCGCCGCCATAATCAGCTTAACCAAGAAATCATAGACGATTTTCATATTTGTCAACTTCACGATGATCGCATAAGCCAACCTTCGATATCGCTAACGCATGAAGTCGAATATCTACTACCTTCTCGCGCCTCCTAACTTTGTAGTGGAATTCCTGTTTATAATATTGTGACGTAGATAGAGAGCAGGCAAATTCTCTATATACAAATTCTCTGTATATATATATGAAATATATACAGACAAGTCACAGCCAAGATGGCAGAATAACAACAGGCACAAACGTACTTCTTCAATCGTCATCTTTGTTCTGCTGCTGAGTGCCTTCTTCAGAATGCGGACCTCCGGTGGTCGGAGCGCTGTCTTGGCGCTTAGACAAGAGAACTGTAGGCTGAAATGTGCGGCTTGAAACGGGACACATGCACGACATCAGTGGGGGACACTGAAGATGACGAGTGACCATCCAACGGTGTCATCTCGTAGGTGACCTCGGTGAGCTGACGTAAAATCTTGTAGGGCCGGGAGTAGCGGTAAAGAAGTTTCGAAGACAATCCGACGTGGCGGAAAGGGGTCCAAAGAAGGATCAATGAGCCTGGCTCCAAGTGAACGGTTCTGTGGGCCCTAACGTAACGGGCTTTTTGAGTCAGTTGCGAGGCGGAGAGACGGTCCCATGTGATGTGACAAGCCGTTTGAGCCCGAGCAGCAGCGTCGCGGGCATATTCTGCAGAAGCGTGCGTAGCTGATGGAAGTAGTGTCTCAAAGGGCAACGTGGGGTGGCAGCTAAACAAGCGATAAAAGGGGGGAAATCCGGCGGTGTCAAATAAGGTAAGCTTTTGTCGGGTAATCTGCTGAAATGTACATGGATAACATCGTTATGAGCGTGCGGTTGAGGCGTTCTGTGAGTCCGTTAGTCTGCGGGTGGTAGGCAGTGATTAGCTTTTGACGTGTGGAACATGAACGAAAAATGTCGTTGACAACTTGTGAAAGAAAAGACCGACCGCGATGTGCCAGCAGCTGCCATCGAGCGCCGTGGTGGAGGATGACTTCGTGAAGCAGGAAGTCTGCAACGTCAGTGCCGCAACTGGTCAGCAGTGCTCGTTCGATGGCGTAACGTGTCGTATATAGTCAGTAACTA
This sequence comes from Dermacentor silvarum, assembly GCF_013339745.2. Lineage (NCBI taxonomy): Eukaryota > Metazoa > Arthropoda > Arachnida > Ixodida > Ixodidae > Dermacentor > Dermacentor silvarum. The sequence goes on along the minus strand of NC_051156.1, from coordinate 13,785,769 downwards.
GGGCGATCCACATGTTCTCCAAGAGAGAAGTCGAAAATGGGCCAACGACATCAAGGCCGATGCAGTAAGACGGACTAGCTGAAATGTCTATAGGCTGAAGTGGGCCGGCAGGACGAACGCTTGCAGCGTTGGCAGTACTCGCAACCAGCAACGTACCAGTGCACAAAACGCTAAAGACCTGGCCAGCAGAACCAACGCTGCACGCGGTCGTATGTATACGGGATACTCCGAGGTGGCCGGCTGGTGGGGAATCGTGGAGCTGCTGGAGAAGAGTAGAACTGAGGGTCGTAGGTGCTACGAGTGGGATTTCGGAGTTGGTATTTCGACGAAAAAGAATATTGTCACGCAGCGCAAACAGGTGGAGGGACGGGTAGGAGTGATTAGAGCTTAGACGATGGATGATAAACCGCAAGTTAGCATCACTGAGGTGTTGATAGCTTATATCAGTCAAGTCGGAGATGGCGAGGACACAGATGTCGGAATCATGGGGGAGTTGGCGACGGGAGGGTCCACGGGATGACGCGATAGGCAATCGGCGTCCTGGTGCATGGCGCCAGACTTGTAAAGGACATCAAAGTTATATTCTTGAAGCTTTAGCACCCAGTGAACAAGTCGTCCACTCAGGTCTTTGAGGGACGAGAGCCAGCACATAACATGGTGGTCCGCAATGACCGAAAAGGTGCAGTCAAACAAGTATGGTCGAAAATTTGCAACCGTTTGCCACTGCCCATACTAGAGCAAGGCATTCGCGTTCAGTGGTGGAGAACTAGCATTCTGAAGTGGAGAGGGGGCGACTGGCTTGAGCAATGACATGGTCTTGGTCTTGTTGCCGCTGTGCGAGAACAGCGCCGATGCCACGACCACTGGCATCGGTTCGAACTTATGTAGGTGATGTAGGGTCAAAATGCGCCGAGATAACAGTAGTAGTAAGCAATCGGGTGAGCGTGCGGAATGCATCGGCTTGCTTCGGACCCCATTAAAAATGCGATTTCCTTCTTCAGGAGCTATGTTAGTGGGCGGGCAATGTCTACAAGTTATTGAGAAAACGTCGGAAATAAGAACACAAGCCAAAAAAGCTCCGGACATCTTTGGCCGAACGCGGCACAGGGACATGTTTCACGGCACGAATTTTCTCGGGATGAGGTTGGACGCCACGAGAACTCACACGGTGGCCTAGGACAGTAATTTCACGACAGCCGAAGCTACACTTCGAAGAGTTCAACTGAAGGCCAGGTCGTCGGAAAACGCCAAGCACTGCCGATAGGCGAGTCAGGTGGCTTCAAATGTTGGTGAAAAAACAATTACATCACCTAGATAAGGGGCATGTCGACCATTTGTAGCCATGAAGCAGAGAGTCCACCATTCTTTCAAACATATTGGGGGCATTACAAATGCCAAAAGTCATAACTTTAAATTGGAAGAGACCGTCGGGTGTAACAAATGCGGTCTTTTCGCGGTCCAGGTCGTCGACAGTAATTTGTCAATATCCTGAGCGGAGGTCGATGGATGAGAAGTAGGTAGACCCGTGTAGACAGTCGAGGGTGTCATCAATCGGTGGCAATGGGTAAACGTCCCTACGTGTGACTTTGTTCAAGTGACGGTAGTCGACGCAGAAGCACCAGCTGCCATCCTTCTTAGCTAAAACGACAGGTGTGATGAAGAAGACGTGCAACATGCTCTGCAGATGATGCACACCACCAGCAGTAGCAGCATCGTGATCGCTCCGCAAAAGACGACGCCGAAGTGAGCGCTAAGAGCGCTGCCCGACGTAACTGTTTAGCCGCCCGTTCTGTGGTTCTGTGTCAGTATATCCGAAGGATATACATCTACGCTTGCATCAATAAGCCTCATTTCAATTGGTGGAAGGTGCTGGGTACGACCTGCCAAGCTTCCATCCTGGAACTCCGCTCCCGTACGCTTCGTCCCGCTATGCCCGAAGACGCAACCACGCCCCCACCGTCCACGGCCCTGCCATCCACGGCCCTGCCATCCACGGCCCTGCCATCCACGGCCCTGCCATCTACGGCCCTGCCATCCACGGCCCTGCCATCCACGGCCCCGCCATCCACGGCCCCTCCTTCCACGCCCCCTCCACCCGTCATTTGCTCCGGGGTGCCTTACCTGAGGGATCCGGTGGTCTTCAGCGGCACTGACGACAGCGATGTGGAGGACTGGCTATCGACTTACGATAGGGTAAGCGTCCACAACCGATGGGATGAAACCGCCAAACTGAACAATGTCCTCTTCTACCTTTCACATGTGGCTCATCTGTGGTTTAAAAACCATGAGAAAGATTTTTCCACCTGGTCTGCATTCAAGGCCGCCCTCATAGATGTGTTCGGACGCCCCGCCGTGCGCCAGTTGCGCGCTGAACAGCGTTTGCGCCAGCGCGCCCAGCCACCGGGCGAGTCGTTCACAAGCTACATTGAGAACGTTCTCGACCTCTCGAAGCGCGTCAATGCCTCGATGCCCGAATCTGACAGAATCAAGCACATCATGAAAGGCATTGACGATGACGTCTTTCAGATGCTTCTTGCAAAAAACCCGACCAGCGTAGCGGAACTCATCAAACTGTGTCAGAGCTACGATGAACTCCGGAAACAGCGGGCCTTGACTCGTCGCCCGGTTACTAACGATGACAGCCTCGCAGGCCTGGCTGTCCACTCGGACCAGTCAACACTGATGCCACAGCTCCAGGCGTTCATACGCGAGGAAGTAGCTCGGCAGCTTTCACTGCTGCAGTTTGCTCAGCAACAGCCCCAGCACCGTCCTACTCCTTACCTGTCACCCGCTATTCGGCAGGCGATTGAAGCAGAAATTGCCGACGCTGTGCCAGTGTCCTCTCAGTCGCATCCGGTAGCTGCTCCTCTCACGTACGCCGACGTCGTCGCACGGCCTCGAACGCACCCTGCTTTCACACCGCGTCAACCACTGCGCGCGCAGACTCCACCCCGCGCCCCTTGCGCTGGCCCCATGGCCGCAAACCCTTGGCGTACTCCTGACGACAAACCAATTTGCTTTGCCTGTGGCCGCCCCGGACATATCGCTCGCTACTGTCGCCGCCGCATGCCTTTGGCCGTCTCATATGGCTATGAACCAACGACTCGCTATGCCGACCAGCCACCGCTCCGCTACACTCCAGGATCACCTCCAAGAGTTCCTGATCGTCATACGTCCTTCGCCCGACGATCTCCGTCACCACGTCGGCGCTCTCTCTCCCCAATGCGTCGTCGTCCCATGCCTTCAGAAGAGGAAAACTAAACGCCGCAGTTCATGAGGCAAGAACTGCGTCGCCGTCACAGCGTCCAAGTCCTCACAATTCTCCGCCGAATGTACTTGCTGTTTCTGTTGAGGGAGTATCAACTCTTGCCCTTGTGGACACTGGAGCCGCCGTTTGTGTAATAAATGAAAGACTCTGTCGCTCCATCCGGAAAGTGACGACGCCAGTTGCTGGTGTAGCCCTCCGTACCGCAACAGCGCAGCATGTTCAGCCGTTAGCAGCTTGTACGGCCCGAGTTGTAATCGAGCACATGATGTACATTATTGAGTTCATTGTGCTGCCGTCCTGCTCTCACGACGTCATTCTTGGATGAGATTTCCTCTCACGACACAAAGCCATCATCGAGTGCGAGCGGGCCGAAGTCGAACTTTCTCCCTTGTGCGATCTCCATTCCGACGATTCTCCCGAACATCCCCCTAAATTAGTGGTCGCTGAGGAGACTGACAATCCTCCGCACGCCGCTGTTGTTTTACCTGTGTCCTGTGGAAGCATCTCTGACGCCACTGTTTTGTTCGCCCCTTCTGAGACATTCATCGCCAAAAATACTGTACTGCTTCCCTTCGCGACCCTCCATTTTTCGGCTGGTTTCAGCCATATTTTCGTATGCAACCTTTTGTCCGCTCCGCTCACATTGCTCCGTTGCCAGTGTCTCGGCCATGTCCAAGCCATTCAGTCCCTGCACATCGTCGACGTGCCCGATGCTACTTCTCGCGACGACCTTACTGACATCTGCACTCTTTCTGCTTCCGACAAGTCTTGCATCGACATCTTTAGCCCATCCATCGCTGACGGCCTTACACCAGAGCAGCGTTCGGAGCTTATCGCCGTCCTGTACCATTTTCGATCTTCTTTCGACGCTATTCAGCCTTCCTTTGGACGCACGTCCACTGTCACGCACCACATCGACACGGGCTCACATTCACCACTGCGGCAACGACCATATCGTGTGTCACCTACGGAGCGCCGTGTGATTAGTGAGCATGTCGACGACATGCTTCGCCGCAACATTGTTCAGCCCTCTCACAGTCCCTGGGCCTCGCCGGTCGTTCTCGTTAAGAAGAAGGATGACTCTATCCGCTTCTGTGTTGACTTTCGCCGCCTAAATAAGATCACCCGCAAGGACGTGTACCCTCTACCGAGAATAGATGATGCCCTTGACTGTTTACAGGGGTCTGAATTCTTCTCTTCACTCGACTTGCGATCAGGGTATTGGCAGGTTCTCATGGCTGCCGCTGACAAGCCCAAAACTGCATTTGTTACCCCTGATGGACTTTATGAGTTCAACGTGATGCCCTTTGGCCTCTGTAATGCCCCCGCAACGTTCGAGCGAATGATGGACACTGTTTTGCGTGGATTGAAATGGCAAACGTGTCTGTGTTACCTCGACGATATTGTCGTCTTCGCTCCGGATTTTACGACACATCTTCACCGCCTCAGGTGCGTTCTGTCATGTCTTACCAACGCTGGGCTCCAACTTAATCTCAAAATATGCCACTTTGCCGCTCGAAAGTTAACCATTCTTGGCCACGTCGTGTCTAAGCACGGCGTCCAACCTGATCCCGCGAAATTGCGTGCCGTTACTGACTTTCCCAGACCGACAAATCTCAAAGAACTTCGCAGTTTCGTGGGCTTATGTTCATACTTTCGACGTTTCATTCGCAACTTCGCGTCTATAATACGCCCTCTGACACAGCTTCTGGGTAGCTCCGGCGACCTGTCATCATGGTCTCCAGCCTGCGACGAGGCGTTCACTACTTTACGCCGTCTTCTCGCTTCACCTCCTATTCTGCGTCACTTCGATCCTGCAGCTTCGACGGAAGTACACACAGACGCCAGCGGAATAGGTCTCGGCGCCGTGCTAGCACAACGAAAACCCGGACACCCTGAATACGTTGTTGCTTATGCCAGCCGTACCCTCACCAAAGCGGAGACCAACTATACTGTGACTGAAAAAGAATGCTTAGCCATCGTATGGGCCCTTAGCAAGTTCCGCCCTTACTTGTACGGCCGCCCGTTTGACGTCGTCACAGACCATCACGCCCTTTGTTGGCTATCAAATTTGAAAGACCCATGTGGCCGCCTTGCCCGATGGGCTCTTCGACTTCAAGAGTTCGATATCAACGTCGTCTACCACTCTGGCCGCAAGCACTCGGATGCTGATGCTCTGTCACGGTCTCCTCTGCCTACCGGCCTTAGTTGCCTGTCAACACTAACCCCCATCGTCTCGCCTCTCACCATCGACAGAATTGCTTCAGAGCAGCGCCTCGACCCCTGGATAGCGGCCCTCCTCGACCTACTTTCTGACACGTCCACGCTGCCAGCCTCTCGTGCACTTCGCCGCCAAGCTGTTCACTTCACCATTCGTGACGACCTTCTGCACCGACGCAACTACGCATCTGACGGCCGTAAATGGCTACTCGTCATACTGCGCAGTCTGCGCTCCACTATCTGCGCATACTTTCACGTTGACCCGCAGTGCGCCCACGCTGGAGTCTTCAAAACATATGAACGACTTCGTCAGCGCTACTACTGGCCAGGAATGTTTACATACGTCCGCAAATTCGTTCGCTCATGTACGGACTGCCAACGTCGGAAATCTGCGTCTTGCCGTTCAGCTGGAGCTTTGCAGCCCCTTCCCTGTCCCGCCCGACCATTTGATCGAGTGGGCATTGATCTCTATGGTCCGCTTCCTATGACACCCGCCGGTAACCGCTGGATCATCGTCGCCGTCGACCATCTTACGCGATATGCTGAAACTGCGGCACTACCTGCCGCCACTGCGCGCGACGTCGCTTCCTTCCTGCTCCGCTGTTTCATCCTCCGTCACGGCCCACCTCGTGAACTTCTCAGCGACAGAGGGCGCGTCTTTTTGTCTGAGGTTGTCGAAGCTCTTCTGGCTCAGTGCCACGTTATTCATAGGACAACCACCGCCTACCACCCCCAGACGAATGGACTCACGGAACGTTTCAACCGCACCCTGGGTGACATGCTGGCCATGTACGTCGCATCTGACCACACAGATTGGGACCTTATCCTACCATTTGTTACGTTCGCCTACAACACTGCAACCCAGACTACCACTGGATTTTCTCCCTACTTTTTGCTCTACGGCCATCATCCATCCCACACCGTGGACACCCTGCTACCCTACCAGCCCGATGCTTCTGAGTGTGTGCCCGTTTCGACTGCAGCACGTCATGCCGAGGAGTGTCGCAAGTTAGCGCGCCACTTCACCACCGCTGCGCAACAGCGCCAGAAAAGGCTCCATGACGCTCACTGTGAGCAACCTGTCTTCTCTCCCGGCGACCTCGTCTGGCTGTCAGTACCTGCGCATGCTCCTGGCCTCTCTTCAAAATTTCTTCCCCGCTTCGATGGACCTTATCGCATTGTTCAGCGCACGTCTGCGGTGAATTATCTAACTGAACCACTGACACCCCCTCTGACCTCCGTTGTCGCGGACGTGACATTGTTCACGTCGATCGCCTTAAGCTTTACCGTGAGCCGCTCGTGATCACTACTGTTTGAGCCGCCAGGATGGCTGCTTTATCTCCCGGGGGTGATTGTGATGAAGAAGACGTGCAACATGCTCTGCAGATGATGCACACCACCAGCAGTAGCAGCATCGTGATCGCTCCGCAAAAGACGACGCCGAAGTGACCGCTAAGAGCGCTGCCCGACGTAACTGTTTAGCCACCCGTTCTGTGGTTCTGTGTCAGTATATCCGAAGGATATACATCTACGCTTGCATCAATAAACCTCATTTCACAGGTAATGCTCTGGGACTACAGGAAGGTTCAATGACGTTTTTTATGAGCATATTGTCGACCTCGTGCTGAATCACATGCCGCTCAGCATGATACACGCGGTAAGGACGTCGTCAGCTGGGGCTGTCGTCTCCAGTATGAATCCGATGAGTTACAGCGGATTTCTGTCCCACCGGGCGGTTATCAAAGTCAAAGATGTCACGATAGGACATCATCAGGTGCCGGAGATCGGCAGCGTGTGCTGGGACGAGGTCAGTCGCTATCATTTTGTCAAAACTGTCATCAGAAGAACTAGGAGAGACGGTGGCCGTAGCGGAATACGAAGAATCGTCAGCAGCGAATGCAGAAATGACGTGCTCATCGACAGAACAGACGTTGGCCAGAGCCATGCCTACCGGGATAATTTGCGTGCACCAATTAAAGTTCAAGGTGGCGGTGACACTGTGTTATTAGTGATGGTATGAGGGTGTGGGAAACGGCAATATTTAGGACCAATAGAACGTCGGATATTCGAGTCAACAAGTAATCACCATCGGAAATGGAAAGCAGGGACGCCAAGTTCACGTATATAACGGCTTGAGGTGGCAGTCAAGCTTCATCGATTGAACGCAAACGCGGTTGACGTGTGGGCGGAATGTCAGAGTGAAGGGGCAGGTCAAGCTGGAGTACACCACTTCCACAATCAATCAGGGCGGAATGAGCTTATTGGAAGTCCATGCCGAGGATGAGTTCATGGGAGCACTGCTCGAGCCCAGCAAGTAGTACAGTCGTGGAGTGGTTGGCGACACTTATGCGTACTGAGCACATCCCAAGTACAGAAAGTGCTCCACCGTCGACGACACGAATGGTTGATAACGTGGCCGGTGTGAAGACCTTCTTCAAGCGATCGCTAAGCGCTTAACACATCACAGATATCTGTCCGCCCGTGTCAACGAGAGCAGCGACGTGTACACCATCCACTTTAACGTTTAGTGGGCACTGTGGTCAGAGGATATTGTGGGCAGGTCGTCAATGCAGCGTCACATCCGGTCTCTGTAATCGTCTGGTTTTCCGAAGGCAGATGTGTGAGCGGCGAAGACAGATGGCAGAATTGCGGCGAGCGAGATGACGGACGACGAGAGAGAGACGAACGGGACTGGTGTCCAGGTGCAGATGGTGAGCGTCGGTGTGACATGGTGGGAGTGTCATTGCTGGTGGCATCCGATTGTGCGAAGTGAGGTTCGAAACGGTCAGGATTGCTCTCAGGGCGATGGTTATGGGCATAGGGCGCACGAGGACGCCAAGACCAACGGACGTTGCATTAGCGGCCGACATGTCCTATATTTTATTTATTTAAAAAATACTGCGGACAAGAAGTCCAAGCAGGGTGAGCAGGATACACAAGAATAATCACAAAGGAACAGAATGAAACAAGTTTCTAACAAGCTTTTCACAATATGTGTGTCGTCATAAGGTAGACGATTAAGAAAATTTAATTAACTGGGTTATAATAAAACTCTAACACAAAATAACAGCACTAATTACACAAATGGCATACAGATCACGGGCGCGGGGGGAATGCTTCAGTTAGTTTATTCCAGTCAGCTATTGTTTGTGGAAAAAAAGAGTACCGAAAAGTGTCAGTTCTTGCGAAAACTGGTGTTAGCGAATGAGAGTAGTGGTGTCGAGTGGGTCTGCTTATCAAGGGGGATACGTATGTTGCGGTGTCTAAGGGTAGCCTATGATTAATTATGTTTGATAGAAACTCTAGTCTACTTTTCTTTCTTCGAATTTGTAATAGTTCAATGCCGTTTGCGGTTAGTAATGCAGTGGGGGAGTCAGTAGTCCTAAATTTATTGTAAATAAATCGGACCGCTTTTCTTTGAATTCTTTCAAGGTTCTTAATGTTAATTTTTGTGTGAGGGTCCCAAACTATAGAAGCGTACTCAAGTTTTGGCCTAATTAAGGAAAAGTAAGAGAGTAGTTTAACACTAGGTGGGGCAGTTTTTAGTTTGTGGCGTAGAAGGCATAGTTTCCGGAAAGCAGCAGAGCAGATGTTATTTATGTGTAAGTTCCACGATAAGTTACTGGTTATTGTTAGACCTAAGTATTTATAGCAGGCTACTTTCTGTAAAGGTGCTGCAGCCAAATTGTAAGTGTAGTCTAGGGGGGCTTTTCTGCGCGTTATGGGGAGATAGACACATTTAGTTGCATTAAGAAGCATCCCCCATTGCTCACACCATTTTAACACATTGCCTAAGTTAGAGTTAAGGTCACATTGGTCACTAAGGCAGGTAACTTCTCTAAACAGAACGCAATCGTCAGCAAACAGACGAATTTGTACTGGGGTGATAACCACATTGACAATGTCATTGATGTAGAGCAAAAAAGTAGGGGGCCGAGTACGCTCCCTTGCGGAACGCCAGAGGTTACCGGAAGGCAGCCCGATTGCTGTTCTCCCACCTGAACGTATTGATTACGGTTATTCAGGTATGCTAAAATCCAGGAAATAAACAATTCTGGTATACCAATTAACCGAAGCTTTATAATTAGTTTATCGTGAGGAACAGTGTCGAATGCTTTACTATAATCTAGAAATATTACATCAATTTGACTGTTAGTGTCAAGACAAGCTGCAAAGGTGTGCACTATACTAACCAATTGTGTTGTAGTAGAAAATCCTTTTCGAAATCCATGTTGATGATTTGATAAGACAGAGTGTTCTTCTAGGAATTCGTTTAATTTGTTAGCTATTATGTGTTCGATAAGTTTACAACACGATGATGTTAAGGAGATCGGGCGATAATTTTGCAATAATAGACGGTCGTCTTTCTTGAATATCGGCACAACACGGGCTGACTTCCAGTCATCTGGTAATTCCGCTGATAACAAAGAGACACGAAAAATAATAACTAAGTATTTTGCAACAGACTCGGCAAAACGACGAAGAAATATGTTAGGGATATTGTCGGGCCCGCAAGAAGTTTTAGTCTTCGAGTTAAGCAACATAGCAACGACACCAGGATAAGAAATGAAGTTAACATTTACAGCATGGTCCACTGTTTTGGTGGGTAGAGAAGCACTAGGGGCAGAAAATACATTATGGAAATAGTCATTGAAGTGTTGAGCAATGGCGGTCTGATCAGATACCATTGAACCATCGACCAAAACTTGTGATATGGGTTTCTTTTTTTCGCTGATATAGTTCCAAAATTTCTTTGGATCATTTTTTATGAAGTTTGCGAGTGACGTGTTGAAGTAGTATTCTTTCGAGCTATGCACCGCATCTGCAAGGTTATTTAGAGTGTCAGATATAAGTTTGGGGTCAGCATGCTTTTTCTTTAATCTTTTCGCTTTACGCTTAAGATGAATGATACCTCTCGTCATCCAGGGCGTATGTTTATGCACCTTTTTACGTTTAGACGGTATAAAGTTTTCGATGCAATAGAAGCATATGCGTTTAAACTGGTCCCACAAACGGCAAACATCCGTATCAACAAAATCTACAAGACTATTTTCTAGGTGGTCAATAATGCGTACATCATGGGCACGTGTATAGTCTTTCACATGATGAAAGGACGGGTTCATAGTCTGTGAAAGTGGCACCAGGGGAATAGAAACTGAGACAAGGTAGTGATCAGACAGCCCTTGATCAATTACAACGGTGGATGTGCGAAAATCACGCGGAATGAACACCAAATCTAAAACAGATTTAGAGGCACCTTGGTAATGCGTTGGTTCATGAACTAATTGTGTCAAATTGTGTGTGAGCATTATGTCAAACACTGCATTTGCATGACATGTATTGGTTGAAAAAGTCTCAAAACGTTCCCAGTCTACTCCAGGCATATTAAAATCGCCAACCAAAAGAACTTTGTTGTCCTGATATTTAGACATATGTGCCTTTAGTTTTAGTAAGTAGTCAAGAGTTGAGTCAGGCGGTCTATATAATGCGTATAAGATGAACGAGTGGCCCCACAGTGTTAGTTTAATGCAGATACATTCAAGTTCCGGTACATCCTCTAGCAAGACAGCGTCAAATTTGTTTTTGATCAGAACGGCCACACCACCTCCCCTTGATTGCCTGTCCTTACGAAAAGCCGTATAGGAAGGCGGAAAAATGTCGTCATCATTCACACGTTCATGTAACCAAGTTTCAGTTATTACGGTAATGTGAGGATCGTACTGCAGCAGTAGAATTTCGAGGGGTTCGGTTTTATTCATAACACTGCGGGCATTCAAATTAAGGAGACGAAGTTGCTTGTCGTGCACATGCACGTCACGTCAGTTTTTAGGCTGTTGAGGACTGGTGTTTTTGTAGTTGGTCATTTTCACCCGCCTGTTTTGTGCATCGTCCCAAAAGTACATATCTCTGTCGATCTTTAGTTTATCGTGTATGAGGTTGATTCTTTTGCCTTGTTCCATCTCGGCCTTTGCGCTGTTCCAGAGCAGGCTGCGTTTTCTTATCGTCGATTTGGAATAATCATTCTTAATAAAGATATTCGAGCCCTTCAGTTTGGTTGCGTTTTTCAATATTTGTTTTTTTTTCCGTAAAGTCTTGCAGGTACACTATTACAGGCCGCTTCCCCGCTTGCTTACCAAGTCGATGGATACGCCCTACAGATTCACATTTAACTTCGAGTTTATCTTGAAAAATACCCTTCACAACCTTGTTCTTTAGTTCCTCATCTGACTCTACTGAGGTCTCAGGTATACCATGGATAATTAGATTAGACCATCTACTATGGTCTTCAAGATCTGTTAGCTTTTTAGTTTGAAAAGACATGACGTGTTCAAACGATTTCAGTGTGGCCTGTAGTTGATCTGTGTTTTCATGCTGTGCTGAGCGCACGGATGCCATATTTTCCACAGTACGCCTGAGGTCGTGCATCTGTTCTTTCAGTTCAGCGAATTCAGTTTTTATTTCTAGTAGTTCCTTACGAATTTCTGTCTGACCTTCAAGTAGTTGCTCGTATAGTTCCTTCTGGGTAGGTCCTGGGTTTTCCTCGACATCGCCGCAAATTAGTAGTTTGCAAACATCAAAACAGTCATACGCTATTATAAAACAACGCCGTGGGCACGGCAGGACCACTAAGCCTCGACAATCACTACGTATCGAACTACAATGGGTACTAACCTGCACCAAGCAGAGAAGCGTTCCATTTAGCGACATGGCAGCTTTCGATCCGCCGTGCCCACAGAAGACGAAATCATGTCGGTCCTCCTTTATAGCGGCGCCAAGCGATGACGTCACACCGAGATGCTTGAAAGGAAAGGCCAGCAGAATTGCGTCATCAGATGACGACAGCGTTGGGAGCGAAGGGCCTTTGCTCATGAGCTGGTTCTTGTCGTCGCAGGACGCATCAAGTGGGCGTGCGCATTCAGAAGCAGCGAGGCCAAGAAAAACCTGCACCAAGCAGAGAAGCGTTCCATTTAGCGACATGGCAGCTTTGGATCCGCCGTGCCCACAGAAGACGAAATCATGTCGGTCCTCCTTTATAGCGGCGCCAAGCGATGACGTCACACCGAGATGCTTGAAAGGAAAGGCCAGCAGAATTGCGTCATCAGATGACGACAGCGTTGGGAGCGAAGGGCCTTTGCTCATGAGCTGGTTCTTGTCGTCGCAGGACGCATCAAGTGGGCGTGCGCATTCAGAAGCAGCGAGGCCAAGAAAAACCTGCACCAAGCAGAGAAGCGTTCCATTTAGCGACATGGCAGCTTTGGATCCGCCGTGCCCACAGAAGACGAAATCATGTCGGTCCTCCTTTATAGCGGCGCCAAGCGATGACGTCACACCGAGATGCTTGAAAGGAAAGGCCAGCAGAATTGCGTCATCAGATGACGACAGCGTTGGGAGCGAAGGGCCTTTGCTCATGAGCTGGTTCTTGTCGTCGCAGGACGCATCAAGTGGGCGTGCGCATTCAGAAGCAGCGAGGCCAAGAAAAACCTGCACCAAGCAGAGAAGCGTTCCATTTAGCGACATGGCAGCTTTCGATCCGCCGTGCCCACAGAAGACGAAATCATGTCGGTCCTCCTTTATAGCGGCGCCAAGCGATGACGTCACACCGAGATGCTTGAAAGGAAAGGCCAGCAGAATTGCGTCATCAGATGACGACAGCGTTGGGAGCGAAGGGCCTTTGCTCATGAGCTGGTTCTTGTCGTCGCAGGACGCATCAAGTGGGCGTGCGCATTCAGAAGCAGCGAGGCCAAGAAAAACCTGCACCAAGCAGAGAAGCGTTCCATTTAGCGACATGGCAGCTTTGGATCCGCCGTGCCCACAGAAAAAGTGAAGCGATGCAGTTAAAGCATCGGCAGTCCTCCATTCGGTCAAATTACGATGGCATAGCGGGGGCCTCGGGTCTTGAGCATAGGAGACTTGGAGGCGGTCAGTCGGGCGTTAGGAAGCGATGGCACACAGAGTCCAGGCGAACACTGGACAGCTCCTGACAAATGGTGGCTTGGACAAGTGTTATCGTCGGGGATGTAGACTCAAAGGCGTGAGAGCACGTAGAAGCAGGAGACATTGCCTCAATTTCACGTCGGGTAATCTTTGTCACGTGCTCCGCGGTGAGCGGTACCTGTGGTACAGTACAGGTACGTCTTCACACGACGATGTTGCTGTCGTGTTGGGCAGTCGCACAGACTGAATGTCGATGCGTTGGCTTTCGGCGTTCTCAAAACGCTTTCACTCCCGTTTGATGGAGTCGACCGTGTTGCCGTCCCTGGAAATGAGCAGATTGAATGCATCATCTGCAATCTCTTTTAAAACATGTCCCATTTCTGTCTTCTGTCTGACTCCGTCATGTCGTCTACCGCTTTGCGACAAAGGGCCAGCACGTCCTGTATGTAAGAGAGGTAGGACTCAGCAGATGTTTGGGCACGTGACGCCAGCGCCTTCTTCTCCGCTGCCTTATGACCAATGGCCTTTCCAAACAGATCACGTTTCTATTACTTGCAGTAATGCCAAATTCCACTTTGAGCTTCATGATTCGTGAACCAGACCTTTACTGTTCCTTGTAACTACAATATAGCATTCGCCAGCATGACCGTATCGTTCCATCAGTTGTTTTTACTCACACGCTCGTATATGGTCAACTAGTCTTCAATATGGACGTCATCGGTTCCGGAAAACGTGCCTGGATATCTCTGCTGAGCAAGGAAAACCGTTGGTGTTGCCGCCGCCGAGGAAGAGGCCGCCGCTTCTGCTATTGTGGAAAAATCCAAGCGAAGGCCGCTGGGAAGATCCATCGTAACGAGTTCTTACCCCGCACTTGAACCAAAGTGCGACGAAGATAGAGAGTAGGGAAAATTATATTTGCAAAATATATACAAAGAAGTCACAGCCAAGATGGCAGAATAATACCAGCCACGAACGTGCTTGTTGTTGTTGCCTATCACGTCTGTGGCTCCTACCCACAATGTAGGACGGGCCAAGAAATGGGTGGAATATTCCAATTTAATATGAGGCATAAATTTCCGAATATCAGTGGAATTGGCGTTGAATGACATAGAATTATATTTTAAAACAAAATCGGGGTAGTCATATTGAATGAGTAATAATAATTTAAAACTACAAGAAAAGAAAAGATGGCGGCAGCCAAGCGTAGTTGATGTTTTGGCACCGCTGATTTTGACGTCGATGATACTGTCACGTAGTAGTGACGGTAAATAAAACAGTCGCAAAACTGTGTATGACGAAACTGGTTGTTTATTGGGCGAACCTGTGCCCACAAAAGCAAGCTACACTCAAAGCACAACGATAGCGGCGAACACAGTCGGCGATCGTCGAAAATCTGATCAGCGGCGAGACGCGTCAGCTTTTATACCTGAGTCATCGAAGGTTCCAGATTAATCCTGATGCTCGCGTGTCTTCCAGAAAGTTCTAGACAATTCGCGTCGGTCACACAATCAGATAACATAAGCGTCGGTGAAAACAGGCAACGAAAAGAAGCATCGATAACGTTCTAGAAACTTCCGATACAGGCGCGTCCTGCGCCGAGCGATAACGTTTAACATTCGTTAGCCGGTGGAAAGCGGCCAGCGGCGAAAGATAAACATGTATACGTGTCAATACCCTCCCCTTAAAAAGCATCGTCCCGATGCTACAAACGCGAAAGCGAAAACAAAAGGGCGCGTAATAAAGAAAGAAAATAACAAAGTAACAAAGTACCTATAAGCTCGTCAGCGGGCGTAGAAAGGCTTAAGACGCACCACGTGGATGACTTCAGGTCGTGCCCGGCGCCGCTGTGATTGCGAAATGCCGTCTGGCACGACCTCATAGTCCAGTGCGCCAATACGTCGGATGATCTTATATGGTGCGAAATAGCGACGCAACAGTTTCTAAGTCCTCGTCGGCGTATCGGAGTCCAGACCCAAACACGGTCGCCGGGCTGGTACTCGACGTAGCGTCGTCGTAGATTGTAGTGTCGGCTGTCGGTCCTCTGCTGGTTCTTGATGCGCAGGCGGGCGAGCTGTCGACCATCTTCGGCACGCTGCAAATAAGTGGCAACGTCAAGATTTTCTTCGTCAGCGACGTCTGGTAGCATGGCGTCAAGCGTCGTTGCCGGGTTCCTTCCGTAGACCAAGTTGAACGGTGCCATGTGCGTCGTTTCTTGCACGGCCGTGTTGTATGCGAAGGTCACGTACGGAAGGATGGCATCCCACGTCTTGTGTTCGACGTCGACGTACATTGCCAGCATGTCGGCGATGGTCTTATTTAGGCGCTCGGTGAGGCCATTCGTCTGCGGGTGGTAGGCGGTGGTCCGGCGATGGCTTGTCTGGCTGTAGCGCAGGATGGCTTGAGTTAGTTCAGCCGTGAAGGCCGTACCTCTGTCGGTGATAAGGACGTCTGGGGCACCACGACGCAGGAGGATGTTCTCAACGAAGAATCGGGCTACCTCGGCGGCACTGCCTTTGGGCAAGGCTTTTGTTTCGGCGTAGCGGGTGAGGTAGTCCGTAGCTACGACGATCCATTTATTCCCGGACGTCGACGTCGGAAAAGGCCCCAGTAAGTCCATCCCGATCTGCTGGAACGGTCTGCGAGGTGGCTCGATCGGCTGCAGATGTCCGGCTGGCCTTGTCGGCGGTGTTTTGCGTCGCTGACAGTCTCGGCATGTCCTTACGTAATGGGCGACGTCGGCAGAGAGGCGAGGCCAGTAGTATTTTTCTTGTATCCTTGCGAGCGTGCGGGAAAAACCGAGGTGTCCAGCCGTTGGGTCGTCATGGAGAGCTTGCAGAACCTCTGGACGCAACGCTGCGGGTACCACGAGGAGGTAGTTGGCTCGGAGAGGCGAGAAGTTCTTCTTTAGGAGAATGTCGTTTTGCAAGAAAAACGACGCCAATCCTCGCCTGAACACCTTCGGCACATTGACGGTCTTGCCTTCCAGGTAGTCTACAAGGCTCCTTAGTTCCGGGTCGGCTCGCTGTTGTTCGGCGAATTCGTCGGCACTGATGGGTCCCAAGAAAGTGTCGTCATCCTGGTCGTCTTGTGGCGGCGGTTCGACGGGGGGCGCGAGACAAGCAGTCGGCGTCAGAATGCTTTCGCCCGGACTTGTAAACGATGGTGATGTCGAATGCTTGAAGTCTTAGACTCCATCGTGCGAGGCGACCTGAAAGATCCTTCAAGTTAGCTAGCCAACACAAGGCGTGGTGGTCGCTCACAACTTTAAAGGGCCTGCCATAGAGGTAGGGACGAAACTTTGATGTAGCCCAGAAGATGGCGAGGCACTCCTTTTCTGTTGTGGAATAATTTGCTTCCGCCTTAGATAGCTACCGGCTAGCGTAACTTACAACCCTTTCTAGTCCATCAGTCCTCTGCACAAGAACGGCGCCGAGTCCTACGCTGCTTGCGTCGGTGTGGACTTCGGTATCGGCGTTTTCGTCGAAATGCGCAAGTATTGGCGGCGATTGCAGGCGTCGCTTCAGTTATTCAAATGCTTCGACTTGCGGCGTCTCCCACTTGAACTCGACGTCGGCCTTCGTGAGGTACGTCAGTGGCTCAGCGATCCGCGAAAAGTCCTTGACGAAGCGCCTGTAATAGGCGCACAGTCCAAGAAATCTACGCACCGCCTTCTTGTCGGCGGGCGGAGGAAAGTTGGAGATGGCTGCAGTTTTCTGAGGGTCGGGGCACACTCCAGACTTGTTTATGACGTGGCCCAAGAACAAGAGCTCCTCATATGCGAAGCGGCACTTTTCTGGCTTTAACGTGAGTCCGGAGGTTTTGATTGCTTGAAGAACTGTTTCAAGGCGCCGCAGGTGTTCTTCGAAGCTTGAGGCAAACACAACGACGTCGTCCAAGTAGACGAGGCAAGTGTGCCACTTCAAGCCTGCCAGTACTGTATCCATGGCGCGTTGGAAAGTCGCAGGTGCCGAGCAAAGACCAAACGGCATGACCTTGAACTCGAACAGTCCGTCTGGTGTTATAAAGGCAGTCTTCTCCCGGTCCCTCTCGTCGACTTCGATTTGCCAGTAGCCGGTTTTGAGGTCCATCGACGAAAAATACTTTGCGTTGTAGAGTCGATCCAAGGCGTCGTCAATCCGTGGGAGGGGGTATACGTCCTTCTTCGTGATCTTGTTGAGAGGACGATAATCGACGCAGAAACGTAGGGTTCCATCCTTCTTCTTCACTAATACCACGGGGGACGCCCACGGACTCTTGGACGGCTGGATGATGTCGTCGCGTAGCATTTCGTCGACTTGTTGCCTTATGGCTTCGCGTTCGCGCGCCGAAACTCGGTACGGGCTCTGACGGAGTGGGCGGACATTTTCCTCGGTTATGATGCGGTGCTTGGCGACAGGGGTTTGTCGAACTTTTGACGACGACGAGAAGCAGTCCTTGTATTTCAGGAGCAGAGCTTTTAGTTGTTCTTTCTTATGCCTGGGAAGATTCTCATTGACGTCGAAAGTTGGTTCAGGTATTACAGTCGTCGTTGCAGGTGCACTGGAATCCGTGAAGGCGAAAGCACTGCTGGCTTGTACTATTTCGTCGATGTAGGCGACTGTGGTGCCTTTGCTAATGTGCTTGTATTCGGGGCTGAAGTTCGTGAGCATCACCCTCGCTTTCCCTGCACGCAGCTCAGCTATGCCTCTAGCGACGCAAATTTCACGGTCGAGCAATAAGTGATGATCGCCCTCGATGATGCCCTCCGTGTCTGCAGGCACTTCGGTACCGACGGAAATAATTACGCTGGAGCGAGGCGGAACGGTGACTTGTTCTTCAAGCACATTCAAGGCATGGTAATTTATGCTTGTATCCGGTCGTATCGCGTTGTGCGTTGAAAGCGTTATCGACTTGGACCTTAAGTCGATGACTGCACCGTGTTGATTTAGAAAGTCCATGCCTAGGATGACATCCCTGGAGCAGTGCTGCAGGATTACGAAGCTCGCCGGGTAAGTGCGGTTGTTTACCGTGACTCGCGCTGTGCAGATTCCAGCCGGCGTTATTAGGTGGCCTCCCGCTGTCCGGATATCGGGTCCTGGCCAGGCCGTCTTCACCTTCTTTAACTTGGCGGCGAACGCGCCACTGAAGACGGAATAGTCGGCGCCAGTGTCGACGAGAGCGGTGACGTTATGACCATCGATGAGCACGTCTAAGTCGGTAGACCGTCGTCTAGCATTACGGTTAAGTCGTGGCATCGGATCACAGCTGCGTCGGCTTGCTCCGCTGCTGCTACGTCGCGTCGGCCGGTCTTCTTGTGGCGGCGAAGTGCTGTCAAGGCTGTTGCTAGGCGGCGTGCTGATATCTCGTCGTGATGATTCGCGAATCGTCGTCGTCGTCGGCGGCGGAGGATCTTCGGCATTGCGTCGTACAGCAACCGCACCTCCATCTGTTGCTGCCTTTAGTTTCCCGGATAGGGGCTCACGGACCGGCCCCGGGCTGGGCCAGTGTATGGTCGGCGCTGCGGCGACAGGTAACGTCCTGGTGACGGCGAGCGTGATGGTCGTCGTGGTTGCCACTGGGTTCTTGCGAGGTAGTCAGCGATGTCGCGTGGTCGCTCTCCAAGCTGTGGACGTGGCGCGTTGATGGCGAACCCTCGTAGGCCCATCTCGCGGTATGGGCATCGGCGGTAGACATGGCCGGCTTCCCCGCAGTGATAGCAGAGCGGGCGGTGGTCGGGGACGCGCCAAATGTCCGTCTTCCTTTGATAACTGCGCTGGGCGACTGGCGGGCGTGCTGGCGGTGGACGACGGAACTGCGGCGTTACGGGGCCCTGGCGCGAGCGCGGAGGGGGGCCTTGACGACGGGCGACGGCGGCGTGGGTCATCGCTTCCGGCTCGGGTTGCGGCGATTCGGGAAGTCCTAACGATTGCTGGATTTCCTCCCGCACGATATCGGCGATGGAAGCAACTTGAGGCTGCGATGACGGTAGCAACTTCTGCAGCTCTTCGCGTACTATCGCCCTGATGGTGTCTCGTAGGTCGTGGGAGAGTCCTTGGACTTCGTCGTACTGTGGCGTCGAACGGCGATTGTATTGCCGGTTGCGCATGTCCAGTGCTTTCTCGATCGTCGTAGCCTCCGTGAGGAAGTCTTGGACTATCGTTGGTGGATTCCTCACCAGTCCGGCGAATAGCTCCTGCTTAACTCTCCGCATGAGCAAGCAAACTTTCTTGTCTTCTGACATAGCGGGGTCGGCGTGCCGGAATAATCGAGTCATTTCTTGAGTGTACATACCGATGCTCTCATTCGGGAGCTGTACACGGTTTTCCAAGAAGGCTGCAGCTCTTACTTTACGGACGACGCTCGTGAAGGTGTCCAGGAATGCGGCTCGGAACAGGTCCCAGGTTGTTAGTGCACGCTCCCTATTCTCGAACCAGGTTCTGGCGCCGTCTTCAAGTGAGAAGTAAACATGGCGCAGCTTGTCGTCGCAGTCCCACTTGTTGAACGTAGCGACCCGGTCGTATGCCTCCAGCCAGCTTTCGGGGTCTTCACATGGCGATCCGCGGAAAGTCGGCGGCTCCCTTGGTTGTTGCATCACGATTGCAGATGTTGGCGCAGGGGCTGTCATGGTAGCTGCTGCCGAGGTCATGACTTTTGTCCTCTTGGTCGCTGTGGTCTTCTCGGGAAGAAGTGCGTACTCCGGCAGAAGTCCTTGCTGCCGACGGCTAGCTCGCTGGTCCTTGGCGACGTTGGTCTCGTCCTCCGGTTTCGGGCTTGGGTCGCGGCTTTGCGGGGGCGTTCGGTGCATGAACGAACTAGCACCTCCACCAGATGTCACGCAGTAGTGACGGTAAATAAAACAGTCGCAAAACTGTGTATGACGAAACTGGTTGTTTATTGGGCGAACCTGTGCCCACAAAAGCAAGCTACACTCAAAGCACAACGATAGCGGCGAACACAGTCGGCGATCGTCGAAAATCTGATCAGCGGCGAGACGCGTCAGCTTTTATACCTGAGTCATCGAAGGGTCCAGATTAATCCCTGATGCCCGCGTGTCTTCCAGAAAGTTCTAGACAATTCGCGTCGGTCACACAATCAGATAACATAAGCGTCGGTGAAAACAGGCAACGAAAAGAAGCATCGATAACGTTCTAGAAACTTCCGATACAGGCGCGTCCTGCGCCGAGCGATAACGTTTAACATTTGTTAGCCGGTGGAAAGTGGCCACCGGTGAAAGATAAACATGTATACGTGTCAATACGAGCGAGCTTCGCAGCGATTTAGCGACAGACCCTGGCATTTCTCGTCCGCCTAGATTCTCGTCGGATGCGCGGGGACAGCGGCAGCAAAGCACCTTCGCCTTGCTGAAGTGCTTGAGACGCTCGACGGTGACAGCAGCGAAAGCTGCCGGAGCTGAACTTCAGATTCAAGTTGCAGTTTCAGATGATCTTCACAGGTGGAAACGTTGTGGGATGCGTCGGCGCTGCACAAAAGTATGTAGTACGTGGCCGCAAACGGTGACAGCGTTACGCCCGACAGATCACAAGATGATCACGTGTGTTTTGCCGCTCTCCTGCAGAGAATGGTGGGACGTCGATTTCTTTAGTCACATGGTACATTTCGCCTCACACGTCGCCCTCCCACCTTCTCTCAGAATGCACGCCGTATTCCAGTGGCGTGTCGAGTGTCCCTGCTCTCACTACGCTGCCACCCGACTCCGCACTGCGCTGCGCCCTGCTCCTGTTCTCGCAATCGAATTCGCCGACCGTGATTCTTAGTTCCGCGTGCTCTCCAAACAGATTTCTTCAAACATGTGTACTTCAAATGGGCGGAAGTGTATTTGGCAGTGTTGGGGCATCTGCCCTGTACAATTCGGATAATGTCATTGTATATTCACGTGAAATAAGTTGGCACGTGGTGAAACTGGCCCCTTGAGGCGAGAACGACGAAGTTCGTGGTTGCCCGCGCGCTCTCCGAGGTCCAGCCATTATTAAAGGCTGACGTGTTTTTTGCCTATCTGTTGCTGGTCAACTATTCTAGCTGTACTAGCTGGGTGACATTTCGGGTGGAAGTGCTGGGTACGGTCGATGTTAAGATCTCCGGAGCGTACCCTAGACCTAAGCCCGGCGAGTAGTTCGGCCGAGCTTACCCCTGTGCACGTACCTACCAGCCGACGTCTCCAAGTACTCCAGCCACAGCACGGTCTGCTACCCGAACGAAGTAGAATGACGAACCAACCACCTCCTGCCGCTACTGCAGCATCGCACGTGGTCGTCAATCAGATCTGGGCGCCGAATCATTTCCACAGGAGTGCGTCAGAGGACGCCGACGACTGGCTTGACCATTTTGACCAGGTCGCCAACGTCAACGACTGGACACACGAGCGTAAGCTTCGCTACGTGTACTTCGCTCTTGAAGATTCCGCTAAAATATGGTTTGAGAACCACGAGGCGAGACGTCATGGGAAGAATTTCGTCGGCAGTTCCTCAATGCCTTCGCCAGGGCGGACAGGAAGGAGAGGGCGGAGTTAGCAATGGAGTCGAGAATTCAAGGCCCGAATGAGCGAGTGACGGCGTACGTAGAAGACATGAATCGGCTCTTCAGACGTGCGGACCCCTCTGACTGAAGCAAAGAAGGTGCGCCACCTAATGCGCCGCGTCAAAGAGGACATCTTTGCTGGCCTCATTCGAAATCCGCCGACGACAGTGGCAGAGTTCCACGACGAAGCCACCACCATGGAAAAGGCCCTTCAACAGCGGGCCAGGCAATACAACCGCGACGCCGTGATTTCAAGGAAGCTCTCTGCCGTTACCCTCGGCAACGACGTCGGCGCCTTGCGAGAACTCATCAGGGCTGTCATCAAGGAGGAACTGCAGAAGATGCAGACGACCGCTGCCTCTGTGGGACAACTTTCCATTGCGGAAATGGTGCGCGCCGAGGTCCGACAGGCCGTCCATGTTCCTGAACAGTACGAGGCACCACAGCAGAGACCGCGTCCTGAAATGAGTTACGCAGAAGCAGTACGCCGTCCACCACCCTCAAGTGCGTATAGCATGGTGCACCCCGCTCAGCAATTGGACGTTAGCTTCAGGCCTCGCAGCACACCGCACATGGCCGAAGCAAGAACTAGGAAGAGAGACGTCTGGCGCACCGCAGTCTCCAAGCCCCTTTGTTACCATTGTGGCGAAGCCGGACACATTTACAGAATCTGTCCTTATCGTCATGTGGGGCTCCGAGGATTCGCCCCAAATGCACCTCGTCCACGACCTGGTGAGCGGCCGCCGGAAATAGAGAATTTCGTCGCGAATCGTCGCAATGGTGATCAACGATGGCATAAGCCCCGTTCGTCGTCTCCTGCTCGTTACAGGTCACCATCACCAAGCCAAGCCTTCTCTCGCGGCGCTCTCAGACGCCGCTCGCCTAGCCCGGCGGCTCGGGAAAACTGACTGCAGCGACATCCGGAGGTGAGGCCGCTGACGTTGACTGTGCGCAAGATCCTCCACTACGACGACAACGACGAAAACAGAACGACGCAGACGTACAGACGCAGTCAAACACCGTACGAGAGGTAATAACGTCGAACATTCCCGTCACCGTAGACGACGAAGAAATAGCAGCGTTAATCGACACTGGAGCGGATACCTCAGTTATGAGCATGGACCTTGCCTGCAAGCTGAAGAAAGTTTCTACCGAGTGGTCTGGGTCGCAGATTCGCACTGCAGGAGGCCATCTGCTAACCCCTGTAGGAAGATGCACAGCGCGAGTGAGCATTGTGGATTTACGTACCTCGGAGATTTCGTTATCCTCCCAAGCTGTTCGAGGGACCTAATTCTGGGAATGGACTTTCTGTAGGCTAATAGAGCCGTGATAAACTTACAAAAGTCGCTGGTAACGTTTTCAACGGCGCAGGCCTTAGCAGGGAGCAGCACTGACGACCCGTATGTCAACGCCTTGAGGATTGTCGACGAGAACATCACGGTGCCGCCAAGGAGCAGCGTATTGACCCTCGTAACCTGCGACGCATTCGACGACTATGAGGGTTTTGCCGAGGCAAATATCCCGCTGTTGCTCGAAAGACACATCTGCGTCGCCCGGGGCCTTGTTCGAATACAGAATAAGTGCTCGCAAGTTTTGTTGACAAACTTCAGCCGTGAGTATCAGCACGTCCCTCAAGGTACAGCTGTGGCCTTTCTGAACGACATTGCTTACTTCTCCGACGTCGGCACGTTACAAGTGACTTCACCGGATGCAACAACTCACGCCAGCCTGAGTACCCGCGTCCACATTAATGCTGACTTAGCAGATGCCTACTGACAGAATTCTCTGGCTGTTTTTCCACAGAATCTAAAGTCCAGCGCACCTCCATTACGCAACACCGGATAGTTAGAGAGGAGTCGGCGCGGCCTGTTCGTCAGCACCCGTACCGCGTGTCACCTATGGAGCGGGAAGCGATTAATCGTCAAGTTGAAGAAATGCTCAATGATGACGTCATCCAGCCGTCGACAAGTCCGTGGGCGTCGCCTGTCGTACTAGTAAAAAAGAAAGACAACACGCTCCGCTTCTGCGTTGACTACAGACGGCTTAACCGAGTCACCAAACGCGACGTTTACCCCCTGCCACGGATCGATGACGCTTTGGACCGTCTGCGTCATGCTGAGTTCTTTGCTTCGTTAGACCTAAAGTCAGGGTACTGGCAAATCGAAGTGGATGAGCGTGACCGTGAAAAAACCACCTTCGTGACTCCCGACGGGCTATACGAGTTTAAAGTCCTGCCTTTCGGTCTCTGTTCCGCTCCTGCTACGTTTCAACGAATGATGGACACTGTACTCGTCGGACTAAAGTGGCAGACGTGTCTAGTGTACCTAGACGACGTTGTTGTGTTTTCCAGCACGTTCGATGAACATCTCACCCGACTACGAAGTGCCCTTACCGCAATACGCAAAGCAAACCTCACCATCAAGCCTGAAAATGTTACTTTGGCTTCCGGGAACTCAAGTTTTTAGGCCACGTGGTCAGCTCCCAAGGAGTACGACCAGACCCAGAAAGGCTCGCTGCCGTTGCCGAGTTTGCTCAGCCTAAAGACAAGAAGGCTGTTCAGCGGTTCCTGGGCCTCTGCGCTTACTACCGCCGTTTCGTTGAAGGCTTCTCGAGGATTGCTGAACCTCTCACGAGACTGACGCGACAAGATGTGCCCTTTGCCTGGACGGAAGACCAAGAGCAGGCCTTCACCGAATTGCGCAAACGCCTTCAATCCGCTCCAGTGCTGGCGCATTTTGATGACACCGCGGCAACTGAAATTCACACAGACGCAAGCAACGTAGGACTCGGGGCTATTCTGGTTCAATGGCAAGACGGAGCAGAACGTGTAATTGCGTACGCGAGCCGTAGTCTCACAAATGCAGAAGCTAATTATTCAACCACCGAAAAAGAATGTTTAGCAGTCGTGTGGGCCATCAGCAAGTTCCGACCTTACTTATACGGCTGGCCATTTCGAGCGATCAGTGACCACCATTCGCTCTGCTGGCTTGCCAATCTACGAGACCCGTCAGGTCGCCTCGCTCGTTGGAGCCTCCGCCTCCAGGAATACGACATGACTGTTGTCTACAGATTGGGCCGTAAGCATAGCGACGCTGACTGCTTGTCACGTTCTTCTATTCCCTTGACGTCCTCCGACTTGGAGCTAGATTTGCCGTTTCTTGGTGTAACAGACCGGACTATCTGCTGTCTGCATTCGTCCTCGGCGATATCGCCTTGTCCTCCTCTCCCCCCTTCCGTTTGCTTTACCTTCCTCCTGGCTTTCGTTCGCCCTTCCCCGCTGGGAACACGGCTACTTAACCGCGGCAAATAAACGGCCGGGGGTCTTTCGTCTTGGCAAGGCCCAGCCAAATGTTGATCGTCGTTTCGTCTATCAGTCAAACGTTACACTTGGTGTCGTCGACGTGGTGCGCATGGCTGACTACCAACGTGCAGACTCTGAACTGCTTCCAGTCATCCGATATCTCGAGGGAGCTGACGTTGTTGTCCCACGCCCACTTTCACGAGGATTGACATCGTACTGCCTGCGGAACCATGTCCGGAACCATGTCCGGAACGATGTCCGGAACGTTCCTTCTCGTCGTTCCGACGGCGCTGCGCGAGGAAGTTTTACAGGCGTGTCATGACGATCCCTGTGCCGGCCACTTAGGCTTCGCGAGGACATTAGCGCGCATACGGCAGAAATACTATTGGCCACACCTATTTTCGTCGGTTCAGCGCTATGTGCGAACGTGCCGTGACTGTCAGAGGCGTAAAGTCCCACCCGTCAAGCCTGCCGGCCTCCTTCAGCCTTTGGATCCGCCTCCGGCGCCGTTCCAGCAAGTGGGAATGGACCTTCTTGGTCCGTTCCCCACGTCTTCCTTGCAAAACAAGTGGATAATCGGGGCAACCGATTATTTAACTCGCTATGCGGAGACAAAAGCTGTGCCGCGGGGAACTGCTGCTGAAGTCGCCAGCTTCTTCGTCCACAACATCGTGCTTCGTCACGGTGCACCCGCTGTGCTCATTACTGATCGCGGTGCCGCGTTTACAGCGGAGTTGTTGCAACAAGTCGTCACGCTGACGCATACTGACCACCGAAGGACCACAGCCTATCATCCCCAGACTAACGGCTTAACAGAGAGCCTGAACAGAACATTGGCCGACATGCCATCCATGTACATTGATTCGTTATGCGCGATTAGGAATTTGTTCATTGCAGTTAGTTCTTCCTTTTCTGTTTTGAGGGATTCAACAGTCCTGTTCATGAAATCAAGACTGCTTGTTAGTCCCTCTATCTCGTCTTTTAGACCTTTAATGATCAAGGAAGGCTGGGAATCTATCTTAGATACTACAGTTGTTATCTTGTCAAGCAGGTTGTCAAGTTTGTCTTTGAAAGTATTTTCCAGCTGTTCCACGCGTTTGGACAGTTCAGCGACAGTTAGCATGGTTGAAAGACAACACCGGAAGCAGCAGCAGCAGTAGTAGTGGCAATAAATTATAAACTAAATGAATAACAATATACAGGCAGGGAAAATGTGCACGAACCTGTGAAGCCGAGACGGAAGAGTCAAGCATGCACACACTGCTACACCGCCACGGCTGCGTGCGTCAGCTTCTTGTGACAACATCTTGGATATTATGCTCCCCCCCAATCTAAAACAAATTGAATGAGAACCAACTTGTGATGGTTTTGTTTTCAACCATAGTAATGTCTATTAATGCAATGCAACTCGGAATTTTAAATCATGAAAGTGATATCGCTTTTGTGCATCGCTGCTCATTGTGGTCAATTCAAGGCAGTCAAACCAACTCTTTTTAGAGATTTTGACGGGCTGATGACGTGGCAATTATTGATAACTTAGAGAGTCATATTGACGCAGGCATTGAGAGTGTTGACGCATCTTGGCAGCTGTTTCGTGCGGTCATTGAATACTGCATTGAAAGCTGTGTTCCTCCACAGATAATTAAAAATAAGCAAGAATACTCACTCGTGAATTAACCACGAGATAATTCATACAAAGCGTAGAATAAAAATGTTAGAAAGAAGCGCAACACTCATTCTTTCATATAGACAAACAGGTAACGGACCAAGAAGCGGATCTGAAAGTGCGACGTGTGCAATCCAGATGGGTCACGAGACCACATCCACCCAAATCGACTACAGGTATTAAGTGCGCATGTGCTGCTGCACAGGCGCTCGTGATGTTCGTGTGTGTCGGGACGCCCGGGACTCTCGAGCGCGTGACTGCGCGGCTGAGGACAATCGTGAGATCCGTTCACTGCCGAAGCACGCATGGTGACATACGAGGAAATGGTCCTGTGACTTGCCTCGCATCATTTCCATTGTGGTCTCTTTTTGACCCCTCAGAATGTAGTGCGTTCGGTGGGCAGGCCCTTCTTTCATTTGCCGTGCGCCCTCATTGCACGTCATGAAATGTGTGCGGGTCACTGGAGTCACTTCAATAGACAATATTTTGCCAGCTTGATTTAGTACAAAAAACATTTTCACTGCCGCAACATTTTGTTGAATTTGTGTAATCATTCTGCTATTCCACTTTGTCATGTGTCTTACTGGAACCTCATTTATATGCAGCCCAGATCAACTGTTTCTTACCAACGAATATGGACCCTTGAAAAATAAAGTAGCTCGTTTGATTTCAGAGCATTATTCCATATATACGAGCAGGTCTATGATTTCAAGGTCCCTTGACCTGGGCACGTCGGAAAACGGCCCAAGATAGCCCGGCTTACTTTCTTTCATGACTTCTGTCATCATCCTAGTTACTAAAAAAGAGTAACATTTAAATCTACGCTGCGTATTTTTCCACGTATTGAACACGAGTTTAGGTTCGTCCACGGCCGCGGTACAACGCTAGCGCTTTTACGACCTGTTCTATCGGCGCGTTTTCTCTCCTCCACCGCAATCGACACCAGGGCGCTGAAGGCCGACCCCAGGTCTGGAGTAGAAACTGGCCGTTCGCCACCGCACGACACGACACTACAGACGAGCACTACAGACGCTTTTTATTTCATGGTCTAAGAATAGATCAGCATCAGAGTGTGTGTGACATGTGAGAAAAGGATGAAACCCATAAATGGAAAGAGTAAAAACAAAACACATATTTTATTCTGACGACTTATTAAAGCAGACGGCAGAAAGTATACGAAGGTGGAATGTTTTTGACGGCTTTAATAGCACTTCGCTGAAATTGTATGCTAAACTATCATCTGATTTCTGTTGGGTATCACATGTTACAATCCTTTTTTTTTGTAAAATTTACTAGCATAATTCGAGCGATAATTTTCTGGAATTATATTCGCAATGTGTTCTTCGTGGCTACTTGTCGTATACGCTCCGGAGGAAGCATTAGCTCGGGAGGTCTGAATACATGGTAACATAAAAATAATTTTCCTCGGCATCCACTGCGTCTAACATCGTTACTTTTAGATATAGCGCAAATAAGTACAAATACATTGCCTATTATGAGGACGGTTGAAACCTGTCGACACTACTTTCGCGTTTCAGTGCAGCACAAAAGGCACCCGTGCACTAGCAATTACACTTATTGAGAGAGACAGGGCGAACATCAATACTGTGATTCAGGTGCAAAAAATCTACTACCGCACAACGAATTTTGGATCTCAGATATTTCCTAACCTCCATAGCGACTTGTCACCCAAAAAATTGGACTTTTGGTTCACGGAATTATTCGCAAACGAGACATGTTTATGCCAGCAGCCCAACAACTAGCACTGTACCAGATATACTTTCGGTACCCTGGATATATTCAAGCGTATACAGACGTTTCTTGTCAAACAAATTCTTCTACAGCTGCCTTTGTCATTCCAGAATGGAACCGAATACAGACGTTTAAACTGTCTCACACGACATCATCAACTACAGCAGAGCTTTTTGCAATATTGTCTTTGTTACGATACATAAATTCAACACGAAAAGGGAAACAATGGGTCATCCTTTGTGATTCACAAGCAGCTTTGTCGTCACTTCGTGGTGGCATCAGCAATTTCCAAAACATGGCGTTAGTTTATGACACACTAAAGGAGCTCACAAAGGCAAGTGAAAAAACTCGCACAATAATGTTCCAATGGATACCTGGCCACTGAAATATCCCTGAGAATGTTGCAGCAGACATGGCTGCTAGACAAGCGCATAATAATACCACCACATACGGTCTCCCTCTAACGCAAGGAGAATTGCGGCACATACTAAGACAGATCTCAGTCCGCGGTTGCAAAGCGACATGGTTTGATCAGAACTGGAAATCTTCAGATTTATTTCACATTGACCCTGCCCTTCAATTCAACATCCCGTCCACATTGAATACAACTAGAGCCTTTGAAACAATCATTCACCGTCTGCGGCTCGGTACCGCGTACACAAAACATTTTCTACAAAAAATTTCAGGAGCTGATAGTCCGGAATGTACTTAGTCTGTAGCTGTAGTCCGGAATGTGCAGCATCTTCTGTTAGAATGTCCGCGTCACGGCACACACAGACTACGTTTAGCACGTGATTTAGAGACATTA
The DNA here is from genome assembly GCF_013339745.2 of Dermacentor silvarum. Classification (NCBI taxonomy): domain Eukaryota; kingdom Metazoa; phylum Arthropoda; class Arachnida; order Ixodida; family Ixodidae; genus Dermacentor; species Dermacentor silvarum. Next base: position 13,756,305 of record NC_051156.1, on the reverse strand, counting down.
GACCGCAGGCCCTTCAGCCTCAGGAAGATATTAGGTCCTTGGCCAACATATTCGTTGCAAAGACGAACGCTAATGGCCCTCCAAAGATTTCTAGAAGCTAGCAATATTCTCGGAAACTATTAAAAAGAGTGTTGTGATAAACTCACTATATGGTCAATTCAACACCTGGGTTCATGTACCTTCATTTGAATTGAATCCATGCTATCTTATGTGCCGTGATTTTAGTACAGTTACGTGACTGAACATTGTGTGCCGTTTTTCTGAGTTGAATTTCAGTTTTAGTGTGGCATTAGTGTACTTATGTGACTGGATTTTCTGTTTAACTTAATGCACCTTTGCGACTGAACTTGGTGTTGCTGTATTTCTGAGTTGACTTTCAGTATTAGTGTGGTATTAGTGTACTTATGTGACTGGACTTTGTGTTATTGTGATTTGGAGTTGACATTTAATTCTAATGCGTGTAAGCTAATTCTTTTTTTTTCATACATCTACGTGAAAAGGAGTACCCGGCGCCAATTCTCCAACATCAACATCTAAAAATCTCCTAAATACCATATAATAAAAAAGTACAAATACGCACGAAGAAGACACGACAGACGCAGACGAGTGCTTCTGTCGTGTCTTCGTGTATATATATATGTGTACTTATTTGCGCTATATCTGAAAGTAACGATGTTAGACCAACTAGCCCAACAGACGGGCCATCTGAAGTATACCCCTGCGCCAAGTTTGCTGAGATTTTCATTTAGTTTCGCACTTCAAAACAAGAAGTTAAATAATACTCACGAAGCATATTTTTGTTTAGGCCGTAATTTCTTCCAAAAATGTTCTTGAAAATTGTGCAATTGAAAAAAAAAGCTCTAATATTATGCTTCCAACTCTGTAACCAAGTCAAAAATAAGGTTATTGCAATATTGTCAACCGCACCTGTCGGTACTTCTAAAGCCAACAAAACTAAAGGGACAATAAATACAAGAATGATTATACGTGTATGATTACATCCTCCCTACACGATACCTAAACTGCCACTGTAAGCGCTAGAAGGGCCTTGGTAAGCCCCACAAAGCGCGAAAAGAAAAGACGAGTGGGGACGATGCCTTGAAGTTACCTCATCACCTCGCCGTGATGGCATGGAATTTCACGGTCTACAAATTGACTACACTGTCTCTTGAAGAAGCAAGAATTTGAACATCGCAAGTTTCGAGAACGTCTGCTGAACCAACGTGGTTCAAATACGAAAAAAAAAATACCTTGAAATTTGTGTCATCATAATGACGTTCTGGCACATGAGGTTTAACACGCAACTCGAAAAAAAAAGAAATTTTTACCTTCATTCTTAAATAAAAATAAATATAATTTCGAAATTTAAAATATAGATTTAGAACAATTCTACTTCCTACAATTGCTAAAAGTTCACTGTCAAGCAGTGTTGGCGGCACGATAATAGGCAAAATCTCAACCTAGAGCCCCACTAAAAGAGAAAACGTTTGGTTTCGAAAGGAATTTCCTAGCGCGTTCGATAACATGACTTACGACCAGTATCGGTGCAATCTTTCGGTAGTGCCGAGTTGTCGGCTTAGTGTCCCGAAGCAGTCTTTCCTTGGATCGCATTACAGAACCTAGCAAGTAGGCATATCACAATGGGCAAGCACCAGCACGATATATTCACACGCATACACCATATCTATTGCTTACGCTCAACACATTCTTTGGCGCGCAACTTAAAGCTTGAAAAACACAGACTACCAAAACACCAAAGCGCTTTTGCAATGCCCAAGAATCCATTTCGCGAAGGCCGACTTATTTGTTCGTTGTTGACTCGGGAAAAGGAGATGACATGAACGTCACACGCTGCGTACTGGGTCTGGGAGAATACTACGCTGTTCGGAAAGAAATCACGTGCACTGCTCAACAACAGTCAACAAATGTCGACTTCAAAGCGTGCTTCACTCTCATGAACCTCGCAAAAGCAGGTAGACAAGCTTGCAAAGTGTCTTCCTGCCCAAGTAACAACAGACAAGCCAAACTTGAATTCTGGTGTTCTTGCGCTCCAAAACCATGATTTGATTATAAGGCACGCTGTAGTGAGAACTCCGGATTAATTTTGACAGCCAGGGGACCTTTAACGTGCCCCCAATGTACGGGACACAGGCGTTCTTGCATTCTTCCCCGATATGCCGAGCTTGAAGTACAATATTTATTTCGAGAATATTGTCACGGCTCACTGGAGACAAGAGCGAAGAGCGGTATTTAATTGAGGCAATGAGGACAAAGCGCCCAGTTCAAACTTCTTCTCTAGCACCTCGCTTGCAAGCCCGAGGTCGTCGTCTTTGTCGTCAGCGTGGTTGGGCACAGATAGCGACGCCGCACTTGCCCCCTTGATAAGGAGCATCGACCCGATGCTCGGCGGGTAGCACCCGGTGATCAGCAAACCAGAGAGTACCCATGTCATTCAGAAACATAACGTTTCATGCGCACCACGTGCACAGTCCCAGGCAGGTTCATACGGCGCCTCGAGCAGGATGGGCTGTCAGGAGACCTGCCATGAGAACTCAGCTTGTTTGTAATTCTTAGGTTATCACCGACTATATAGAAGACTCTTGGGCGGCCTGGATTTAGTTTGTCTGAACGCACAACCGCGTACATCCTAACCAGAAGACATACCCTCCGAGAGTTGAAGAAGCGTCTCAATCACGCTACCACGAAACAAACTACTCCCATTGCTCTGGTCATTTGCGTATTGCACCTGAGAAGGGAGCTATTGCCAGCTTCAAGGACTTTCGCATCTGTCAGGTCGTTCAGTGCAGTGGTTAACAGCTGGACATTGTTCACTAAAAAAGGCAACCTTTTCTATTCGCAACCTCAACGAGCGCTCGAGGGTGGTGTCATAATCCATCGGGAACTGTTCGTGTGGAATATACTGTTTATATTTGTCGTACAGCCACCAGCTTAACATTTTTTTCGTCTTCACCTTACCAGAGATGGAATTGGACTGATGGCGTGCCGTCGCGTCTTCGGCAAGCACATCAATTGTATCGTAGATAATCACTGTGCTCTGTGCTCGTCGCAACGTCCTCTGTAGCGTGCCAATAGACGTACGTAGATCTCTGGCGTAGCCATTAGTTTTGGCACCAAATGTTGACAATGGCATACGAGCTAGCGTACTCAACTCCGTTAAAGAAAAAAAGAAGGTTTTAACCGAGCTAACTCAGATTACCCCCCAAACAACAACGACGCAAGTTCGGCCTTCTGCCGTCCTGGCGTCGCACATGTCATGTTTTTAACTCGAGATAGCCCATTAAGTGTAGCGTAATGCACAGAACTTGGTTCTGTCTGAGTACTCTTCTACGCAAATTGTTTAAATTTCGGCATCAGCGCATCAGCAGGCTATCTGAGCCGTTCTGCATGCCTCCTGACCAGATAGCATATCGGTCGGGGAGGCGAAGCTCACATGTCAGCGAAGGTCACGATTTCCCGGCCTTAGACGAAACTGTGAAAGTGACAAGTAAACAGAACCAGCCATGACAATTTGTGTCATTCACACTGATTCTGATAAAACTGCTCTGCTGATTTCATTCTACAAATATAGATACTCAACTTCCCGAGAAAGACCAAATTTATCAAGGTTCTTTAGAGACCAAATGATGATAGTCTGACACATGGACCAAACACACTCATTACTCCCCTTAGATATATGGCACAGAAACATGGATTCTTCAGTTAGGCTGCGCAATTGATTCAGCATAAATAAGAAATAAAACATGAAATAAATAATGGCGCGATTCAACCTGATTACCTCTAGAGGCAGACATTACTTGTCCGACCAACCGCAATGTCCTGGAATCTAATGAGAAGGATCACGAAGTTTTCCATCATTCACGTTAGGGCACGTATAGCGATTGCGAGATGGCTGCCGAGCACTGAAGAAGTAATGTGTCAGCGTTCCAGGTAATTGTTTTCCAGAAACCTTCCTGTAGCAGTTCTCGACGCCGTTAACTGCAACTCCAAATAATATTTTAGCAGATTTTCGGGCGGGCATTCTCCATAGTGGCGTTATTATTACGATTCGTGCTAAGCTGACAATTTAACACTATTGTTCAGCTTCAATTTCACAATTGCAGCATGTACCTTTTAAACTGAATAATTGAGGAGTTAGCGAGTGAATATTTTCCATAAGTTATCTGAACATTGCGATTCATCTTGCAGATAATTTTCTGCACTTTCATAAGTTCAAAGGAAAAGGAGAAATAGCGCTATCTGTCGCAAGCAAGTTTTAAGAAAACTGTTCTATTACCAAAAAAAAGATGTTGTATATCATTTTCAAATGTTCCCTTCCCTTCTCTCTGTGACCTTGCTAGTGCCCTGCTCCCAGTGTAGGGTAGCCTATCCCAGACGCTTTTCTGGACCACACCCATTTCTTTCTTCTCTTCATATGGGGATAACTTTTAGCTTATCTTTCATTCGGACATCTATAGGAGATGGCCACAACAAAGCACTAATTATTTCTGTCTCGCCATGTTTCCTTTAACGTTTCTTTTTCCTTCTGAAGAGAGAGAGAGAAATGAACTTCATTTAAAAGCGGTTCTCTGTCTCAGCGAAAGTCGAGGGGAAAAGAAATATGCTGTCTGACTGCGCCGAGAAAGTGCTGCAATGCAACGCGCTGAAAACTTCTTTCTGTCCTTTCCCTGCGACCCCGTCCAAAGAATCGGGCGACAATGGAGTGCTGCTTGACGTATTCCACGGCGCGCTCCACTCACAGTTGACACCCGGCCCCGCAGAGAAGTGGGTGGATTGTGATTTTTTTTTTCAATGGGCATTTTTTATTATTTATTTATTCGTTTGTTTTTCGTTTTGCAAGCGTACGAGTGCAGTGGAGTTACCGTGGCAACTGAACGACCTAAGAGCCGAGTTCCCTCTGCTAGCCCGCTGCCAGCCGAATGCTTTGTGCATGCGCGGCCTAGTGGCTGCTGGGCGGAACCAAAGGATACGCCTCCGCGCACAGCGAATTGACAGGGCTATGCCAAATACCTCTGGTATACGCTCGACGCCACACCGTCCGCGCTTCTTTCACATAAAGCTTCTAGCCGTTATCGCACGCGCCGTTTCACTATTATGAGAGCCCACCCAACCAAAAAACACGCTTATCCTTCACTCACCCGAAACTTACTAGCAACATCTAGTGAGATTACTTGCCCATATGTATGATTGCTGCTGCCACAAGCAAAATCGGGGTTTTGTCGCATCGACGTAAACGCATGATGCAGCAAAGTTCCTTTACACAAAGCACCATCCATTTCGAATCAATCGTGTATCCTATACAATATGGCCGCACAAGGATGTATACGATCTACTTCTCGACTGCCTCAGAAACATTGCGCATAGACAGTGCCTCGAACATCAACTATGAACTCCTTTTATTTTATTCACGTCGAACTGTCACTTGCCAAAATGTTAGGCCAATGGCCATGAAAAGTATTGCAACGAAATCAATGAAATCACTCGAACGCTTTCTTTGCGACGAATATGGACTCTACTGCGTCGTGTGTGTGTTTCATTCTTGCATCTGAAATTTGTGTACGCAGCCAGACGCGTTTCTGGTTAACATCCCTGCCTTCTCGCTTTCTTTGATCCTCTCTCCCCAGTCATTCGCGGATTTTTTTGCGAATTTCTCGAAACCACAATTTTTCGAAAGACAAGTTTAGTTTTACTCTGCTTTACCACTCTTTTTATTTAGACAACACCTAATGCAAGAATTTCTTGTCTTTTTTTTTCCTATGCCATTAACCAATTGAATAGGGGCAGCAGTCGACAGCAAGCAGCGACATATGCACGGTTATTTTATATAAATAAAAAAGGCCGTGATTGAGTTAAGAGCATATAGTTGGCTTTCTTCATTTGTATTCAGAAAGTCACAAGATAGTCGCAGAGAATAAAATTATAGGGTATGAGGTGATACTTAGCGCCGAAAGCTGTTTTGATCACCATTTCGGTTCTAACTTCACAGCAAGGTGTTTTTAAGAAGCACAATGGATAGTAAAATCACGTTCATGCTTTCTTTCGGTTAGACTAGGCGCTAAGCAGCCGGAGACTGTATTCACTTTGATCGTCATCATGAAATCTTAGTCTTCTGCACATAAGAAGCCTTTTGGTTAGCATAGTGCTACAGCTCGATTAACTCCTCTTTCGGTCAATGGAAAAGCTGCTTGCTCAGTTAGAAAGCTTTTTGCATGTGCGCTACACAAATCCGACACTGCAACTTTTTCATTTTTCTTTTTACCCTGCTATTCCTTTCAAACTACTGAGCGTAGCTTGCAACTCTTCTTGTTTATTACCATCCTCACCTCTAAACAAGTTTCCGCTGTGGTTCAGCCGGTGTCCGGGAGTTCCATCCATGCACATCAATTCTGTTTCGTCAAAGGGACTAGTTATCTAGCGAAGTAATTGAAACTTCGTATATGCAGAGGCAGGGTGCCACATGAATGAGTCAGACTTCACTGCTCTTAATTCAGAATGAGATGGCCTACCTAAGCACTAGATGAAATATCAGTTCTTCGGATATAACACTTTCTCTTAATTTTGTTACTGGGGCGAAGGAAGGGGAAGAGGCTGTTTTATTTGTTATACGGTGACGGTGTTACTCGTCATTGTTATCTAAGTCTAAAATGTGCAACGTAGTGTCTAGTTTGCAATGTCAGCTTTCTCGCAGCTTTCTTGATACCTTGTTTTGATTTACGTTTCTTTGATTGCTGGGTTGAGACGCGGAAATCACTAGCGTGCTTCTGACTAAACATTGGTTTGAAGTCAGCGCTTGCTACATCCATTTTCTTTTTTTAAGTTCCCGTTCTTCTTCGCGCCGTTTTCCTTACCTGTGTAATTCTGCGAAGCCATCCAACTTGCCGCACATATGCCATGCGTCTCTCATTGTTTTCGTGCGAGGAACGACAAAAATGACGCAGCTTTTTCCCCAGCGCGATGCAAGACGCCCACCATTGTCCAAGGCTGCATGACATTGGTGGAGCACAGGTTACTGGTTAGGCTTTGTTTTGTCGAGAGGAAAACATCGCGAAATGTTCTATTCGACTAGTTCGTGTTAATCGCCGGCGGGCTTACGAAAATTGACACAGTTCTCCATCAGGTCGAAATACGTGGTACAAGCATCACCTTATTTTTCTTACTAGTATTACATGTAAGGTAAGCGAAAGCAAGCATTCTTGCAGCCATTCCAACGAACCGAGCTCTCCGAACTGCATTACTGGTGACAAAGCGCTGCGCACTGCGTACAACCCGAAGGTCCGTAGCTAGGTCTCCGCTGTCCAGGGCAGACGAATGTCTTTGTACTTGTAGCTAAATCAGGTAGACGATTAGCAGCTCGAAATGCAGCCGTACTGCTTTTCACGAGGGTGGGTAAGGCATATAGTAAAAACACTTCGAAATTATCATAGAGGAAAGGAAATGAGTGCACGAGCAGTAAGCTTGTGTTTCAAGATTACACGATTTGGCCTATCGGCCTCCAAAATAGATGTGAGCGCCCTGCGTTTTTGGTGTGGCCTTGCCCTCAAGCATCTCCACCGATGCCTGTGAAGCTCGCTCATAGCACTTGACAAGCAATTAAAAGCTAACAAATGCTTCCAATCATTATTTTACTCATACGCAACATCAATAGCAACACGTCTGAGAGCTATACAAGTACTCCAACCCCTGCGTCGCATAGCAGACGTACATCTTATATGGGGCAGTGCCACTGATCTCCAACTAAAGTAGGCGCTTTCTTTCTCGATGTGGCTTCTGCTTATCGGCAGTGCACGCGCATCGGGAAAACAAATGAAGACCTTGGCCCCATTGGAGAAAAGGGGGGGGGGGGGGGGTGGCACACACTACCACTAAAGATATACGCGCATATCATATCGTTATATTCAGCACTGTCTCAATAAGGCACTGCGTCCGTGAGGATCCCTTTTCAATTAACCGTATCGCGGAGCTCTGCCCATGCGTCACCTACAAGCCCGAAGAGGGCAGCGAGGAAGTTGGAATGGCGAGGGCCGCTTCCCGCTCACCGGCCATAGCGTGCGGACGGAAGAAGGCGCGGACTCCGGCGCAGGGGCTACTCCAGGGTCCAGCGATCGCCGACCGCCAGCGTCCCCTTCCCTGCTTAGAGGCCGAAGTAGGTTAGTGTGCTGCCTCGGCTCGGAGAAAGGGCTCCTCGGTCACGTGGTCGGCGCGCTATAAGAAGCCTGTCTCGGCGGGCGGTCGCGCGTCTCTGGCGGACACGCTACCCGCAGCAGCAGCAGCAACAGCTCCTACCGCGCGTGAGAGGCAGCCATGCCGAGCACCAGCCTCCTGGGAAGCCGCCGGCCGGCCGGGGTCACTGGCACCCATCGGGGTCAGTGCGCCTCGGTGGCTTGCACGATACTCCTCCTCGTGCTCATGGTCTCTGCCGCACGGGCAGCCCCGACCACGGTAAGTCCCCATCCACGTTCCCTTAGCCCACGGCCCGAACTCTTCCCCCGTGTGTAAAAGCCAACGCATAGTGCGCGCCTGAAGACGTCGAGTGCGTGCTCGAGGGAACCTAATGGCTCCAACGCTCCCTCGTCGGCCTTCGTGAACAAGCACGACACGTATTGCCGGAGCTTTCATCGCCGGGCGCACTCTGGACTCGAGCAAGAATGGCCGCGTGCTCCTACGCTGCGGTCCACTGAAGAGCCAGATTTCGCTGCCTCCACGGCCTCATTTGCTTCTTTTCTTTTTATCTGGCCATGTCTATCGTGGATTTACCTGCATCTATTTGCGCCGACGATAGTGCGTGGTGACCGCATTTAAAGACTCCTGTTCTCGCCGTCAGGAAAAAGTGGACTCGGCACACCCGACACTTTCTCGAATGATCTGTCGCCCAGCCCAAAGGCCCGGCCCGGAAACAATGAGCGCTGATCGATGGGTGTCCAGAAGAGAGGGCCGCTCGGAACGGAGCACGCCGAGGATCGCGCAGGTCGCCTCTCCTGTGCACCGTCACTCGAGTGTTTTGGGGTCGCAGCCTTCGGGGTGATTGACGCGTCACGCCGAGTTGTCTCCAGCGCGGGCTCCTTTCCTCCCGCGTAATTGTTATGGCATCGATGAACGGAGCAACGAAGAATTTGGCAGCGTGTTCGCAAAGCGTGCCTTGTCTGGACCGTAAGGGTTTATTTATACCGTCATGATGTACGATCGAGTCGCATGGTTTTATCCTTGAGTAGCCAGTTTCTCTTATTTGTTTGAAGAGACATATTTAGAATTTCATTTTATATCCGAGGTAACTGGAAGGCTGTTTTATATTATGACGTCGAAGATATAAACAACTCAGATATTTCTAAGGAGTTGTAAAGCTTGGTGGACAGAACTGGTATTAGTAATAAACGGAGCTTTTTCTCCACTCGTGCGGCAGCATCGTCGCTCACGGAGAAGGCCAGGCCAGACTATCAAAGAATGCCGTCAAATTAAGTGCCTGAAAGTAGAATTCGCTTTGTGATGCAATCGGATAGGACGTTCTGGCGGGACTAGTTGGTTCATAGCTTTTAGACGTTTATAAACTGCGCGAAAAAAACGAGGACACAAGAAAGAAAACACACACGACGCCACGAGCGCAGATAGATCGGATAGTTTTTCATTCATAAATCAAACCTTCGCCACTTTCAACAGTCTTTTCATGTGTTCGCTCTGAAAGACAACTGCGTTTTGACGACCACTGCGTATCTCGGCAACTGTTCTTTTTATTTATTCATTTATTTATTTTTTTGGCCGGGTTTACATTGTGGCCATGGCAGCATACCTTTGCCTTTCTTCGTAAATATTCTGCTTTTCGGAACAAGGGACAAGCACGTTCTTGCGCTTTACTTTGTGAACAGGAATCCGGAAAGTGCTTCATCAGCCTTTAATTCATTGAAGAGTCTTACAGACATAATCAAGTATTAAAATACTATGGTCCGTGAATGTTTCGGTGCCTTAGTTCGGCATAGAGAACCCGGAAAGGAGACAGACGTCATTCTCATCCGGGAATGTTTATAGTTCACATTTTTACTGAGCTGTTGCGCAAAATATACCGAATCATGCTGACACTCGTACGTGTCACTGACCTTCTGAAAGCTCGTAGCCTACGGATCAGAAGGTGTACAAGATAGAAACAGCAAGCGGCCGGTAACCTTCTTTTACAGCGAAAACTGGCAACTTTTCCAATCACGCGGTCAAGTCAAAATTTTCCTCTTTCTCAAAAATAAAAGTACTGTTACTAATGAATGAACGCAAAGTGAAGTCTGTGAAATTCAGCGCATGTACGCAAAGAACCTTCCAGAGATTCAATATACATTTACTACTGTACCATAAATTTGGTATGGTGAGGTCCCTTCTGAATTGTCTTCTTGAATAAGTCTCTGAAAGGCACAGTAATTTTAGCCTGTTCTCAACTATGATTGAAGGTCATATTTATAGATACTGCAATACTTCAACCTGCGACTCCTGTTCGAAATATAAAGGACGATTACTGCCGTTTGACGCGTAGCGGTAGCACGCTAGACTGTGCTGTGCTCAGCGCCTGTCCACAAATGGCACATTTACGACGTCGTGCGTCAAACGCTGCAACGCTGTGTTTCTGCTCGAACAGGCGCTCTTCGTTGTTCGCTATCGTGTCTGCCTGTATTTCTCTATCACGCCGGCAATTGCAGGGCAACGTGATGGTGCTGCATGGGTTAGTTAAGGCCGTGTATCCAAAATCGTTCTGGCTTGTTCGAAATGAATTGGCAATGTTTGGTTACGACAATATTTGCGCCGCGCGAAGTCTTTGGCGTGAACGGCGAATATGACGTACGGCTGTATTCTAGCAGGGGAGGGTTGCAAAAGTGTTGCAATGCAGGTGTAGCATTGAACGTGCAAACCTGCAAAGCGATTTTCTTGCTGGTTACTTTATAGTTGAACAAATATAGATTGGAGGAGCTCAGAATACCAAAATGTAGCGAGCAGTGTGTGAATGTACTGCGCGAGCCTTGACCCGCGATTGGTTTCACGTGCGTTGTTAAGGTGCATGTGCACACGTCAGGTGAATAATTGTTCTATGCTTTGGTGTTCGCAGATTGGGATCGCAGGTGGGGACGAAAATATGTAAAGCTTTACCTGCTGCATATGATTTTAAACGTAACCAACATTTATCAGTGACGTGCGCGCGTACACATGTTGCGCACAAAAAGTGCAAATTGCGCAGATGATGGTAGGTATATGTGAAGGAAATGATTGATAACCTCTTCGCATTCATGTTTAAATGCCGCGTGCCTTCGCAATTTTTTGCAATGGCTCGCTAGGACTGCACATAGCGATAACTTTAGCTGACATCGCACGTTACAAAGAGGGCCTTCGCGCCCTCTCACAGGGCTTCTATCGCCTTGACAGCAGCCACAAAATGTATTGGAGAACACTGTCTAGAATTCTCTAGAGCTTACACCACCGAAGTTCAAGAGCACCGCCAGCGCTTTCCTTAGCCAGGACTCCGGCCATGTACGACCCTTCGCTAGAAATTTTCGCCGACACAGCGTCTAGTTTGCCAATAAGTTTAACTAACCTTTAATGAGTGAAGCCCAGCTAGAAGGCAACCCACTTACGGAAAAGCATTCGCAGAAGTCGCAAAACAAGCCTGTAGAAATTCTCACACGCGATGATTCTGTCAAGCATGTTGTAGCCGCAGGCCCTCACCTTTGAGTCGGAGCGCAAATCTTTCCCTCATTCACGCACCACGGGGCCTGACAAAAAAAAGGGGGGGAGTCCGTATAACTGGCGCAGTAAATGGCTGAGCAAGTGAGCCAGCCGTGAGTGATTGTCTTTTTGTGAACTGACGATTGGTGCTTGCGCGCAGCCGGAGCCCGCCTCCACGGACAGTGTGAACGTGACGGCAGTGGCGACTCCGGTGATCACCACCGAAGTTAACAGCACGGGCAGCAGTGGAGGAGGCGAGACGGGCTTCTCGTGCGAGGGGCGCATTTTCGGCTACTACGGGGACCCGGGTAACTGCTCGCTGTTCCACTACTGCGAGCCGTTCGCCGACCCGGAGAACAACCAGTTCGTGCTGCACGCCGCCTACCTGTGCCCCAACGACACCGTGTTCAACCAGCTGAGCCTGACGTGCGCCTACGCTCACGAAGCACTGCCGTGCCGCCGCGCGCCCGAGTACTACTACATCAACTCGCACGTGGTGCCCGCAGACAGCAGCCAAGACAGCACGCAGGTGAGCCGGAGGGGGTCCGAAACAAACTGCGGTCAGCCTCATCACGGTGATTCTATAAATATAGCACGATTGAGAGGGGCGTGCCCTGCAATGAAGTCGCTACTTTCTCTCCTCTCTGTAATATAATTCGCCACCGTCTTACGCGCAATACTCATACAAATAGCGTATGTTTTCTGCTTGCTTTTTTATTTTTTATTTTATTGCTTTTTTTTTATTGTGAAAAGCTGAAGAGAGGGCATCTATTTCTAAAACGAGTTCTCCTAGACGCCTTGCGCTTTCTTTACGCCTCAGATTGCGTTATTTTTCTCGGTTTGCGTTGCGCCAGTATGTTCGTTTATCAGCACTAAGCAACAATGTCTTACACTGCGGACGCCGTAGCCAATGTGGTCAAAAAACACGATATTTATGTCATAAATATGCGCTCCGGTGTCTCTGTCATCGGAGCTCTTACACGGCTTGGATGTGTAGCAACGAGTTAAGTGCAGGGCTTCGAAGTTCCATGGGCTGCTGTGGGCTGCGACTTATGGACGCGCAGAGGTTCTCAAAGCGAAGAAGTTCCGCTAAATCGTCCAGCAATGATTACGGCCTCGTGCCCAGTTTTACAAAGGTTCCATATAGGCCCGATTGGATGCACTGAGTAAAATGCAAACACACATAAAACGCCAAATCTCCAGTGATTCGTCGGAAGTCTATCGTTCATGCTCATACATTTTTCGGTACAGATTTTGAAGAAACATGTCGTGAACGGCCCCTTTCGTCATCGACGACAGAAGCGCCTTGGTGACCTTACATTCACTCGCTCGTGTGGCCTGCACTGCACGAATTCGTGTAATTCAAGATAGTGTCGTCCTATGGCCATTTAGCTTGTATGTTCTTATATGCTCTGTTTGTGTACCCTGTATCTCAGCTAACGTTAGCCAAGCTGTTCGACGAAAAAAAAAGAAATTTTTAATAAATACTGTGCAAGCTACAAATACAAGAACTAAGGTGTTCGACCGCCAGCGGTATGACGACCGACCATCATAGGTCCTAAGATCGTATCCTGCCGAGTATATTTTTAACCTTTTTTTTATTTTTTCGTTGAACAGCTTAGCTACCATTACTTGGGACACCCTATATATTCGGTTTCTCGCCAAACGTTCGCCTCACAGCCTTATCCTTGTAGCTTCCCTGGTTTATTCGCAGACGTGATGTCGTACGCGTAAACTGAGGCAACTGTAGTTTTCTATCATATTCAGTAGTTCAGTAAAACATTTGTTGTTGGCGATTGTACAGCATTTTGGACATAGTACCGTTTTCTTGCATACGGCCAGGGCCCTACACAAGAGGCATTCGCATGAGAAGTGCACCCAGCGTTGTGAAGACCCGTTCCACTCGCGTTTTGTCCTATTCGTGAAGAACCAAACACCCTAAAGAAAGAGACCTTGGCCGCAAGAGTGTTTCGCTTTAATGACAGCATTCGGTAAAATAAAACTACATACACTGTACCCTATAAACCCTTTCACGTTATTTGTTATGATGCAACTTTTCCTTTAAAAATAAAGTCGCAGTTTCGCCCGAAAGGCGGAGCAAATTAATAGACAGCTATACTAAGTAAGGATATTAGTTTTATCGGCTGTGTAAACTTGCGAATGCGCTTACTAACTAAATTAACAAGCACAAGTGCAACACGTGACACGAGATTCCGTGTCTCACAGAGCAAGAGGCGGCCGCGGCCGGCCTCGATATGCGCTCCATCGATAAACGCCGCGACTCCTTCAGGACAGTTCGGAAAAGATGAAGACTTCCGGTGCATTTTTAGGGCACAAGAGGCGCTCACGCGCCGTTGTTTTGGTCACCCGCGACCTGCCGTCACTTAGAGGCGATTTGCTTAACTCGCACTCCTAAATATCGAGGCCTTCCATCGCTTCCGGCTTTCTCGTTCTGACAAGAGCAACGCACCCCTCGTGCAATCTTTCTTCTTTTTTTCGCCCTCCATTGCAAGCTCGAAGTTCGTCATTCTCCGCGGATGTTCCTTGAAGTTTCAAAAGACCGGTTTAATGCGGAAGTGCTGGCCTGACTTCGTGTCTAATAGTCTTGGCACGACTGCCGTATACCTTTCAGCGTGTCTGCGTGAGGAGTTAATATTAAATCATCGCTCGGAGTTTCCTGTCACTCAGGACGTTAATGACCTTCAAGCATGTAAATGTTCCAAGGTCGGCACAATGCAAGGATTTTTTTTCTTCGTGAAGGGCGAGCTCTTAGCTGAAAACTGGATACCACAGGCCGAGATGATGCGACCAGGGAGCCAGGCAAGTGATAAGATTCGGCCGTGCATCAACCTGCGATTATTCTCAACAACAAACGAATTGCAGGAAGAGGTGATAAAGTGTTTTCAAAGAGAAAATAAAAGTTAACAGCCGTGTGGATTACGCAATCTTATTTATAGGAAATTATGTGTGCCGTGGCCGTCTGCTGTGCTATGTTAATCACCAATCACGCCGGCAAATCAGTGTGCTCTAGAACACGACAGCGCACAGTGAACGTCCAGACCATCCTGTCACTGCAACAGGCACGAAAAAGCGTAAACCTTGGCAGAGTTCTTACAAGCTAACGCTGAGTAGACAATATGACGAGAGAAAACATGGTGGATCGAGACTCATGAACAGACCATGCAGAAATTTTCGCACGACCATGTCAACAGGCCCAAATAAAGCGTGAAATTGCCCTATAAAGATTTATCCAGGGACAACGAATACAATCTAAGAAGCATGCAGGGATTTATTGCAGAAGTGTTTTAGCGTACCTTGTATCAGTGAACTTTCATGGAAGCGTCATACATCTCAGAAAATTTGGCCCCAAAACAAATTAGGTCTATATTTTTAAACGAACATGGTCGGAAAACAACAACGTCGTACTGCTAGAACACTCTAAGGTCGACTGCAGTGATAAAAAGAACGGAATAACAGATGCCTCATTATTTATTAAAGAGCCTTCTTGCTCTCTCGCTCTGTCGTGTCAGAAAATTGCTTACCGAAAATTAAAAAGAAATACATGAAGCCGCGTGCCGAAGAAAAACTTCACACGTAGCTCCTTTTATTTCAATATGTACTAAATGAATGACTAATTTCTAGACGTTTCTTTCCTCCTTATACTACACAACCTTTCGCCTACTGTTTAGGTCAGTGAACCATGGGCAGAAAGCGTAGTGTGGTACTGCGAACCGCTACTCCTTTATGGCCGAATAGCTCCCCTTGATGATTACAGTGCTAGTATATACAACGTTTGTTCAACCAAACAGGGCGTCGCCATCAGTGAAAGTGGCTTAAACCGAGACTCATTCTTTTACCGTTCACCATAACGCGCTTGCGCGCGGTTTTCCCCGCGTAACTCTGCATTTAAACACGCTTGATATAACGAATCTTCAACCACACTCTTACACTTTCTCGGTTAAGGTCCTCAATCATTTGTTTTAATTCGTCCCCATTGTTGCTGAATAGGACAATATCATCTGCAAACCGAAGGTTGCTGAGATATTCGCCGTTGATCCTCACTCCTAAGCCTTTCTAGTCTAAGAGCTTGAATACTTCTTCTAAGCATGCAGTGAATAGCATTGGAGAGATTGTGTCTCCTTGCCTGACCCCTTTCTTGTTAGGTATCTTTCTACTTTTCTTGTGGAGAACCACATTGTGGATTGCTGTGCAATCCTTGTAGATATTTGCCAAGATATTCACGTATGCCTCCTGTACTCCTTGATTACGCAATGCCTCTATGATGCTGGTATCTCGATCTACTGAATCAGATACCATTTCATAATCTATGAAAGTCATACAGAGTGGTTGATTGTACTTCACAGATTTTTCGATTACCTGTTTGATGTCATGGATGTGATCCATTGTAGAATATCCCCTCCTGAAGCTTTTTGTTAGGTAACTTTCTACTTTTATTCTTGATATGTAACTTTCTACTTTTCTTGAAGAGAAACAATGTAGCTGTGTAATCTTTTTAGATATTTCCCAAGATATTCAGGTATGCCTCCGATACTCCTTGATTGGGCAGGAAACTTGCAGGCGCAAGTTGGAATCAACTAGCGCGAGACAGCGGTAATTGGAGATCACAGGGAGAGGCCTTCGTCCTGCAGGGGACATAAATATAGGTTGATGATGATGATGATATAACGAATGCAGAGGCTGCGATAAATTTAAGCCCCCTATAACCACAGCATGGCACCATTGTGTAAGCGCTTCTTCTATCAGGTGAAACTGAATAACAAAAGTAAGAAAAACGAATACAGTTTACGTGTGCTACAATGTGGGGGGCAAGACAAGGACGCCAAGCTGAGCAAATGCCATCAAATAACATCAGCAAGAAAGGACTACCTGAAGTTCTTCGGCAATCAACTGAAGTGCCTTTAATGGACACTCTATAGCCGCGAACTTTGTGCGGCCCACAGGCGAGCATCCGCACAAGCGGCACATCTTTAGGTTAACCTCACCGCGGCAGTACGTGATGTACTCGGCATTGCACGGTTTCTGAAGGTAAGAGCAGCAAGGCGAGGACTGCGCTTGTGCTGCTGTCCTCGTCTTGCTACCCTTTCTTCCCTCCAGAAACAATACCCGCGCTTCTCGTAACATGGCACTCCGCACTGACGCGCGCAAACCCGTCGCAGGCCTTTGTACAAGCGTGTCGCATGTCACGGCGGAGCTGTTGCATCGACTGACATGCGCTCTTGAATCCCTCGAATTTCTCTACGGTCATCATCGTCAGTGGTGTCGTTCAGAACACACAGTTCGCGAAAGTGCACAGAAATGGAAAACCACCACTGTTCACGAGATTCGTGAACACCGGTTTAATAACTAATAAAGTCCGGAGTCTATGTTTAATTTGAATGTCAGCCATATCCTATGCATGCTAGCCATACCCGAGCGTAGGTATATTTGCCACCTAGCTACATTCGCGCACCAACCAAGAAGAAACTCGCCGCTGTATAGCTTAGTGACAGTGGCGTTTCGTTGCTAATCTCGAGTTCATTGGTTGGATTCCGGCCTCGCATTTTGATGAGGCCGAAGTGCAAGAACGCTCGGTGCACAATAAAGAACCCTGGAGGGTCTAAACTATTCCGGAATGCTCCACTACAGCGTGGCTCACAATAATGTCGTGTTTTTGGCCCGTCAAACAGCAGAATTAACGTTATTTTTCAAGAAGAAGAAGAAGCAGCTATTTTCACAAGTCACGGGTCTCTAGAACTGCAGAAGCTAAAGTTGTAACTGCTTCGCACTTCGGGTGAAGCGGCAATTTCTATTTACGTTTTCTTCATGCGTCAGCAAATGCTAGTAACAACAGTTTATACGCTAACCAACTCAGATTGAAGGCTGACAACAAACGCGGCAGAAACTCGTCTTTGACGCTTGCGATTCGTCCAGTTTTCGCAATGACAATAAATGGATGCAGTAAATGTGCAATTTAGTCAAGTGCTTAGGTTATTGTTATTATGCTTTGTTGGTTTGTACGCGGGGTCTGCTGAAAGTCAGAGACTATTTTAGGTTTCTGATTATTTATACACATGTGTTTTGATTTCAGCAAAAACAGAAATGTTTTACACAAGGAACACAGATAACCTTCGAGCCTTTGTAAATATGTCCACAGTTGTCATATTTGTCCGTAACTTCGCGCGAACGTACAGGCTTTCTTTTTCATTTTTTGCAATACCCAGTCCCAGTCCTGGCTGCCAGAGTACAGCAATCTCCCCGGATGCGTTGCGCAGTGTAATTGATGGAACCCGTTAACCTGCTTCATGTGGTCCGCCTGTAGTGGCCACTGTGATCTTGCACTGAGAAGCCCTCCCAGGTGTAGGACAGAGAGGATGGGATATTAGAATGAGGACTTCTGGAGAAACTGCGGTGAAATTTTAAAGAGGAGAGATCATCTCGGTTATGTCATATCAGCAAAACTATAAACGCTAAACGCTCATTCACACTAGGCCGACAAGACACCGATTTTGGTCTGCCCACTGTTGGCGCCAGCAGTTTACAGGACGGAAAACGCTGTGTCCAACAGTCGGCAGACCAAGATCGGTGTCTTGTCGGCCTAGTGTGAATAAGCCTTTACAACACCGAGACTACTACAATACGTTGTTCCCTTTCCAGGCTCACGGGCCTTTGTAACAGCGGCTTAATTCACACACCAAGACGTACACTTGGGACTACGTCCATGCTTATAAACCGGTTACAGAGTGATTGCAAGCCACACTTTGATGTAATTACGTGTGACAGGCGATCTGATTTATGCTAATGGTACTGTCCCGCCCGCAGTTTATTTCGGTGCCGTTAGCTGTTTGACTCGGTGAATCTGTTCCTTTGCGTAGCCTCTTCTTCTTTCTGGGGTTTTACGTACCAAAACCAGTTCTGATTATAAGGCAAGCCGTAGACCTCAGACAAAGGGTTGCGCAGTATCGCATCAAAGCTGCGACGCTATGCACTGATTGCCCACCAGGGCGCGCTTATGCGCTGAAACAAAAAAGCACCATGGATATTTACAAGAATTAGAAGAAAGAAGTTAGAAGGAAAAATCTGTTCGATGGCACAAAGGGCAGTGCCTTGCTATTTGAGGCTCGAGGCGGTTTTCTAAGGACAAAAACATACCGGAGCAAATATTCGGAACTAGATGAGGCATGTGTATGCTACAGCAAAGATCCGGAGACCACTCAACACATCCTAATAGATCGTGAAGGTATTCACCCAGTGAGAACAGTAGGTAACGTACACCTTCCAGAAGCGCTTGGGCTTAAATTGAAAGGAAGCATCAACCGGTCAACAGTCGATACAAGCAAGAGACGGTCAGAGAATTGGTGGAAAAGAAGCAGGGAAGAGATTGATACGACCTGATTTGATCACTTACAGTCCTATAGGTAGCGGTAAAAGGTAGAAATTGAGAAAAAAAAGGTTAATGAAATGTATTGAAAAATACTAGATAAAAAACATGTATAACATACCTGATTAAATTAAGCCGGCTAGGTGACTATTTGCAACCGCCCCTTTTCAAAGGGGATGCCATTAAATCATCATTATTATCGCCATCATCAAAGTTTCAAATAGGGGTTCGGCGACAGTTTCGGCGAACCCCCGAACTACGTCGCCGAAGTACTGCACCGTTTACCAACAGTAATATAAGCCAATTGCATCGAGCATCAACGAAAACGGCATTTTTTTTTTACGTGTGGCTGTGCTGTCCAGGCATCGTCCAGTTTCGTTATGCCTCTAAAGTCATAGCGAGGCAGTCCGTTCAGCATACACCCCCCCCCCCCCCTCCTTAGCTATATGCTACGCGATGAAATGCAGAATCAGTCACCGGCAATTTGAATGTGATCGCCAGCGTGGTAATATTTCGCACTAATATCTCCTTCCTGGTAAGAAAGTAGCTTGCCTTTGCACACGAAAGTGACAGTGTAGGGTGGATTCTATAAAATGTTAACTAAACCAGTTCATTTTGTTCACCACTTCCCGAAAATAAACAGTTTCGAGATGCTCTGTGCCAGTTCAGTTATGTCTTAACTGATTACCTTCATACAGCTTTCAGCTGTACAGGTGCAGCGTTCGGAGAATGGCACCCGTCTCTCCTATCGTTCTTCAGCTCAGGCCTCCACAAGAGGCACCGAGAAAAAGAACAGTTTGTGCGCATTCCTTGAATGTCCAGGAAGCCGTCTCGGGGGTCAAAACAGTTCAACGACACGGTGGTCGCTTGGCTTGGGCGTTCTCAGCGCCTGCGAGCGAATATCGGTTTCGGTGCAAACGCGAACAAAGAAGCGCACAATCGGAGCTCTGGAGGGGCAGAAAGCAAGCACTTGCGGGGATTCCCCGTGAGTCCGCCACCGAGAGAGAACGATATGCGAAGCAGCGGCGCTCTCGTGGGTGCTGCTCGCCTCCCATCGCTAGAGCGGGCGCGTGCCTTGCCGCGCGCGTTCGCGACAGGCATCGGCGCGCATCACAAAGGCTCCCGCCGTCTTCCTCGACCGCGTGTGCGCGGCCCGTTTAGCCGCCGACGTCGGCGAGGCGGTGCACGCGGAAAACGGGCCTGGGCCTATTTCGAGCGAGCCGAGATTGGCAGCGGCGGCGGCCGATGGCAGGGGCCGGCGTGCCCGATAGGAAACCAGTTCCCCGTGTCGAGCAGGAAAAACAAACAGGCGTCGCCCGTGCGTCTGCTCCGCCGCGTTGCACGCATCACCGCTGGGAACCACGACGACAGCACCCCCCCCCCGTCCCCCACTCCCCTTCTCGCGGGCCTGTCTCCACTCTGCAGGACATCGCTTCGGTGAAAGCAACTAAGTGACACCCAATGCCGGCCTCCTAATCATCTCTGGCGTTGTTGCCGTGCTCTTTGATACATTTTTGGTTGTTGCTTTTTTTTTTTTTTTTTTTTTTTTACCGTGCGCCAGAAGTAAGTGGCCAGAGAATGACGCCGCCAGATTGCGGCGTGCCTGTGACTGTTTTGAGTCGCACCTGCAACCGCGCAGTTGGCACAGCGAGTCGGCTTTCCCTCTTGGCTTTGTCCCATCCGCGCTCACCTGCGCGTTGCACGTGGGCCGGGTTGAGTGACACGTCCCGTGCAGTCAAGCTGACGCAGCCCGGCTCCACGTTCGGTCACCGACCGGCTAGCGTTGACGTGAACGCGTCAGGCGAACCTCAGCACGACGAGGTTGCTCAGATCATTTCCTTAGGGTTCGTATAAACGTCCTCCGTGACTCGCGCAACAACTGCTGTGCGCGCTGCGGTGCACGAGGTGGGCACGGATCAGTTCCGAGGTTGAAAAGGGGGCAGCGGCACGTTCTGAGACACAAACGCTAAGGCACAAGCAAGGCTGGTATTCTCCGAATGCTGCCGGAACTCGCGATGCGCACACCCCCGCGACCACCGTGTGTGCATTGCTTCCACTCAAGGTGGCACAAGGGCCCGCTGAGCTTGCGGCACGAAGCGGAAGCGGGCGAGACCCGCGGATATAGAGTCGCTGGCGGGTGAACCCCCCAGCAGGCTTTTCGTAAATGAAAGAGCACTGTCTGGTGGGGGAGTCCACTTTCTATATTGTTACCGAATTTATATTTTTAGGGAATATCCATGGGTATTCGCTAACAGAAGCACACACACACCCGCATACGAAAGATAGGCAGAGAGAAGAGGCATTGAAATTTACGAATTCTTATCTCCTGCCATGCTGCAGCCAAGCGTTAGAGGCGATGCGAGAAAAGAGCACATTTCAAGAGCAAATTTTCAAGCGTGCGCAGTGGACGCGGACTGCCTACGGCAGGTTAGCCAGAAAACACTCTCCTGTAAGTGCGATCCGTGTGATCACCAGTGGTTTCAGTGGGACATTGAGCAGCGGTATTGTAACAAGGCACAAAGGCCTCGCTTATCAGACACCGATACGACGAAGTCGATACTCGCATCACTCAAAATTGTGCCGAAGTACTGCTGCCGCTGTTGAAGGAGCCAACAGAATTGGTCGAAAACCTGTCCCTCAAATCTTCTGGGTTTTTTATTATTATTATATTTTACTGAGCCTGAATGACTAAGGGACTAAGAGTAGCAGTGATTATTCCCTGATTTACTCCGACATTATGTAGTGAACTTGCAAATCAGTTCGTGTCAAGTAAACCAAGTGAAGCAAGTATGGCAAATCAGTGGTGCTGAAATTCGCAAGGTGGATAAATTTTTATTAAATAGAGAATTGTGAGACACTGTGGAGTATACAGCGAAGATACAATGGGAAACCATTCGGGTACCTCAGAATAAATGCCGAAATCTTGGCGTTTAAAATACTATATGCATTGGCCTAGGAATACTCACCGTGTCTCAGAAATATGGCTTCTATTACAGCAGAGCAACGCGAGTAGTTACATCTTTCACTGTAACGTTTGCAAGGGGCTGCCTACAAGCAAAATAATAGCTGCGGCTTACGATATGCCTTCGGAATACGCATTGACATGAATAACTCTTAGTTTCAGCATTCTTCCTCAATTCAGTAGACGCATCTGGTACTGATTCACACTGGCGTTTGCGTCAGCTCTATGCACGCTCAAAATAGAAGTGGCGCAACAACAAAGTCGTCATCAAACCAATGGTAGAACAAGTTGTCTTTGGAGCTACTAGCCTTTTAACAGTCATCCGAATTGGTACAAGAATATTTCTTTCACAGATTTAGTTTTGGTT
The DNA here is from genome assembly GCF_013339745.2 of Dermacentor silvarum. NCBI lineage: Eukaryota > Metazoa > Arthropoda > Arachnida > Ixodida > Ixodidae > Dermacentor > Dermacentor silvarum. The sequence continues at coordinate 13,733,892 of NC_051156.1, read as the reverse complement.
CAGCTCTCCCAACTGATCCCCTCGCATAAGTTAAATAAAAGCAAAATACATAAAAAAGGTGGATTTCAGAAATTCTGTCCCTCTGGCAACTTCAACAATCATAATGACGGAAAATCCGCGAATCGGTATACGCCCAACAATGGGCACCATAAGCTCAAAGCATGTAGAACGACCAGAAACAGAAATATCTGTATTAACTCAGGGTGTTGCAAAAGGCAAAGCATAATTGTTCGACATCCCTTTAAATAGTTTGAACGAATGAAGCGTTCACGATCTGTCCAATGGAAGCTAAGTTATCGAGGCACAGATTTTATTTACGAGCTCCTGTTTATGGACAATTTTGAAAGGACTGGATAAATATTTGCTCGTTTATTAAAAGCTTAACGTCGTGTGTCGCAAAGTGCGCGTCTCCCCGGAAAACCCTTGCCCACCTGAACGAGTTCGCCGCACGCAGGAGTTCAACACGCTTGCTCGGCACCCAAGAGTGAACGGCCTCGGCAGCCACCGAACAGAAACTTGCTCGGTCGAGTCACGCCGGCCACAGTAATGCGCACAACGCACTGAAACTGGCCCAGAGAAGAGCGGATTGAATGGCCGCATGGGCGCACCATTAAGACCGCAGCATTCGGCAACCGCAGACAATGGCATCGCGCGCCCGCGGCCGCCATTAGCAAACTGGAACGCGCTTCATCGGTGTAACCACGGCAAGAAGAAAACGAGCGACCCGGTCGGCACAGTTAAGCTCAATTTCGGGTCAATGCTCCGAGCTTGACGACCAGGCATACGTGTTCGTTTAGGCACCGGTCGTACGCGACCGGTGCCTCAGCAGGACGATAACCGGGTAACTACTGCTCTCAATGCGAGAGCAGTGCGGGAACACAGCAGTGTTGCCCCCGCGCCCGATGCTTCCAGAGGAGCGAAAGCGTTCGCAATACACGGTTTCTTCGGCAGGTCTGCTTGCCTTGGAGCGCAGAGTTTCCTACTCGAATTACTAGAGGGAACCACTCTGGCGCTGCGAGTGGTGGTTAGCGCTAGCGGCATTTGTGTGATTTTCGTGCTTGTGGCTTCAGACGTTTTGTGGCTCTGTTTACTACGCTTTATCTGCCTTTATTGGCCAAAATTTAGAAGCAATCCTGTTGTTCGATATCTAGAGGGCAATAAGACCCTGTGTACATTCATAATCATTGTGAATTGTTGCGTTCAAAAGTCAATATGTTTTGACAATGATCGATTTCTAAAGTCACAAGTCCGTTTGAAGTTACGAAGTTACGGCGAATCCAAGCATACCACACATCAACCTTACCCTGACAATTACTTTTTGCTCTCGTGTTTTCTCTCCCCCACCCGTTTAACCGCCGGTGTCTTGGCCAATCCCCCGCAGTGGGGACGCGCCATAATATAGGAAGCAAACAAGCAAGCAGTCACAGTCATGTCTGCCGCTCCAGTACACACTGGCGCCACAGTTACCCGAGTAACTTTTGTAAGAAACTCTACGGTACATCGTCCCACGTGTACTCAGTACTCATTCTCTCCCTATTTTACTCTTTCTATTCCTCCATGCAGGGTAGCAAACCGGACGTTCTTCTGGTTGACCTCCCTGCCTTTCCTCTCCTTGCTCTCTCTCTCTCTCTCTCTACGGCCTGGACGGTTGTGCAGTCAAACCTCTGAGTGCGTGAATTCACTCTAATTTCTATGGACGTGCTCTTCTCAGATCACATTGATACGTCCTGTGTACAAGAAATATCGTTCAATATGAAGGATGCAAACAGTAAAAATTATTTCCGACTTATTCACAACATAGAATGAGAAATTAATTGTGGGGTCTTTCGAGCCAAAACCGCAATTTTATTATGTGGGACGCCGTAGTGGGAGACTCCGGATTAATTTTGACCACCTGTAGTTCTTTAACTTGCACCCGACAAAGAGATTAACATGTAGATCTTTGCGATGTACTGGCGAAAGGAACAGCAGGTGATCCTCCAACGCTTCTAGGCCCCACTTGAGCTATGCGTCCTTGTCGTCATACAGAGGGTTGTAACGATATTATCAGGCCGGCTACTGTGCAATGCCTCGTACACATTGTGTTCGGGCACTCATTAAACCAATTTATTTCATTGGTCTTCTTTATTTTTTATTTAGTTTTCGTGTTCTATCCACGTTTGAGCCTGGAGCCTTGCCACTGAGTCTCCGTTCCCAGGTTCACATTTTATTGCGATAGCAATTATATGGACACTCAAAAGCAGATTTCTGCCGTCGGCGTCGCCGTCGCCGTCGCCGTGAGGTTTCGTATGACGTCAATGGAGATAAAATCGTCGCCGCGCGCCGAACGCTGTATGTGCGAGTGAAAGGGCGCGAGGGGCGCGCGCTTTCACGGGGAGTGAACGCACGGCGGAGAACAAACGCGCGTTCTGCGCCGTGCTCGCTTAAGGGCTGCAGAAGTAGGCGTCTCTTTCCTCCTTTACAATCACCATATATGTAGAGCAAACGCGCCTTCTTCCGATGCGCGAGAGGCCGTGGGGGAGGGGGGAGGGGGGAGGGGGAGGGAAGGGAGGCGACGTTTAGCTGCGGCACCAAGTGTCTATTTATATCAGAGGCTCCGGCAACAGTCACCAACGCCGCACGCATTTTGAGCGAACGCGGGCAAAACGCCGACGGCGTCGACAACAGTTCTGCGTGTTGCCGGTGCTGCTGCATGTCCAAGTTTATACAGCTGATAAAGCTGCTATCATTACTCCGTATAGCTCTCTTCAAATTTGCTATCGCAATTGATGCTTCGCCTTTCAGGTGAAACTGCGACAACTTTTTTATTTCAATAAAGAAACTAAAATAACGCGTCCTCTTTAGTACGGGTGGCGTTGAAAGAACATGTAATAAAGCTTTAAAGTGATCGTGTAAATTTTCTGCAGGTGCTATCTAACGCAACTTTTGCTTGCAGGAGCAGAGCGCTACACCATTTCCTAACTTCCCCCTTGTATCTCCGATGCTGTAGCGGTGCAGCTGATGTACCACCGATCGCCAAAATTAAAGGCCACTCGCCCGTGGCCGGCAACGGCCGACTGCTGTTTACATTATTTGCGATTATTAGCTCTAAACAATTTTACACTTCATTTTCAAAACATCATTTTTCTTTCCTGCCTTACCCAAACAGCGGCAAGAAAACTTAACGCTAACATTCCCATACGTGTTTGCTTTGAGTAGAAAAAGACCACGTGTCTTCGTTCTCGAACGGAGGCGTTGTCCTTGTTTAAAATTTTTCTTCTAAAGTTAAGCTTGGTTATTGTGCGTATCGTTTAAATCTAAGTATTCCCTTCTTAATTTCAGCTTTCTCTACGGTGACAACAAGAGTACATAGGAACGACAGCATCTCCAAAGAACCAAAGCCAGACCTGTCCTGTCAGAGGCTTGCCTCCGTCCTTGTCTGTTGGCGCTGTATGCACTTGTTAATCTATCAGGAATGTAAATTAATAGTGAAACCACCGGATATAAAACTGAACTCGATTTACTTAGATTTGGCCCGCAATTTACCGCTTAGGTTAGATTTCTGGTTATGCCACATGCACGTTATGAATAGGTGCCATCATCATCATCATCATCATCATCATCAGCCTATATTTATGTCCACTGCAGGACGAAGGCCTCTCCCTGCGATCTCCAATTACCCCTGTCTTGCGCTAGAGAATTCCAACTTGCGCCTGCGAATTTCCTAACTTCATCATCCCACCTGACTTTCTGCCGTCCTCGACTGCGCTTCCTTTCTCTTGGTATCCATTCTGTAACCCTAATTGTCCACCGGTTATCCATCCTACGCATTACATGGCCTGCCCAGCTCCATTTCTTCCGCTTAATGTCAACTAGAATATCGTCTACCCCCGTTTGTTCTCTGATCCACACCACTCTCTTCCTGTCTCTTAACGTTACTCCTCAGATTTTTCGTTCTATTGCTCTTTGTGCGGTCCTTAACTAGTTCTCGAGCCTCTTTGTTAACCTCCAAGTTTCTGTCCATATTTAGCACCGGTAGAATGCAATGATTGTACACTTTTCTTTTCAACGACAGTGGTAAGCTCCCAGTCAGGATTTGGCAATGCCTGCCGTATGCACTCCAACCCAATTTTATTCTTCTGTAAATTTCTTTCTCATGATCAGGGTCCCCTGTGGTGCCATAGGAGCGTAATTTCTATGTTGACGTACACACGGGGCCGGACCACAACGCGTGTCTGGAGTCTGCAGGAATGTGGACGAGGAGGAGCTCATACTAAGACAGGCGGTCCAGGTCGCAAGATAAGTGGAAGCGCTCGTCAAGAGGGAGCGAGGGTAAACAGGGCCCCAGGAAAAGAACAGAAGTCGCAGACCAATGAAGCAAGGAATGTGTAGGGAAAGGAGCAGTGCTCGAGTCACGGAAATGCATTTGGAAATCTCGAAAGCGTCAATAATAGCCGGTACAAGAAATAGTACGATGTGGAAAAGCAAGCGGTTTCGCTTTAATCTGGATAGACGCGTGGTACAGTGCTTCATCTGCAGAGCGTCGGATCAAGGATCTCAACCGTAAGTTGTCAGAATCGACATGCGGTGGCTGTTCCAGTAGCGGGTGGGCTGAAACAAGCTCTAGGTGAGGTTTTCGTCTAGTATCTTTCACCCACGGGCATGGGCAGCATTCCGGTCAAGTTAATTCTATTACGTTCATCCTTCTTACGCAAAATTTGCCTTGTAGTTCATTGGTCGTAATAGATCAAATTGATTGGTTGATTATTGATTGATTGATTGATTGATTGATTGATTGATTGATTGATTGATTGATTGATTGATTGATTGATTGATTGATTGATTGATTCGCAGGGCTCGACGACCAACTCAGGAGGCAACTCGACAGCGGCACCGGAAGGGACAACGACGACGACGGGGGCACCCCCTGCGGACCAGGTGGCCACATCGTAGGACACCGCAGAGTGCCGGGGCGGCACTGCGGGGCCGCCGCCTCGGCTGTACATACCCTCCGCCGGTGGGTGGACGCCGGCGACGCTGTTTCCAGGGCGCAAGAGTAGTGGTGGCAGCAGAGAGGGCCTGCAAACCCGCACTAAATCTTGAGAGGATTCTTTGCAATCGTTGAAGACGGGAAGCGAAAAGAGGAAGAGGCAGTCACTGAGCTGTCTCGGTGAATAAGCGCTGAACTTTATTGGCGAGCCGAATTGAAGATAGTCAGTCAAACAAGAGAAAGCTAACAAATAATGCAAAGGAGCGAAGATACTGTTTACAACGAGTGAAATTAGGACATCTGCAGGGTGTGCCATAGTTCTGCAGATTGTTCAAATTCTTAAAACACGCACAGACACGCACAGACTGCCAGGATGCGCTTCAGAATATTGAAAATATATAATTAGGATCTCGTTCTTTCATATAATACCTGATTCATCACCGTCAGAATAGTTTGGCTTTCACGAAAGAATCAGTGGATGTGTGCATAAGAAGCGTGGGTCGTCATCTCCGAAAACTCGTTTTCACAGCTGGCAATGTTGAGATCATTAAACTTTAGTCGATGATGACGTATATTTTTCTCTGCTTAAAAACTTCCACTTTCAATACTTTTTCGTTCTGTACGCCACAAAATGAGAAATTACAGATCTCTGCGCAGTTTTTAACATCCATCCCATATAAAATTCTTCAGAGGCTGTCAAGTTATACCTTAATTATTGTTGAACTTATGCTGTTCGAAATTCTAAATGCTTCTTTGGGAAACGTTGTACTTGATTTCATGCCAGACATAATGCACAGACATTTATGTAATCATGATGTACGTCACACGGACAAGTACAATTCCAAACACTCATGACCTCAGAATTTTCGCTTTCCAAGATACTCTTTATAAAGCATAAATGACAAATATCACCAAATATGCGGCCAGAACCAATGTGTGTGAAAAAGCAGGCGCATAAGCCGGACGAAGTTTCGGGCATATCGAGCCACCAAGTTAGGTGCATTGACCGATGTCGGATAGCTTTGAATTCATTTCTATTTCTTTTCCGGCCAAAGTAGAATATCAAGGCCTATTAATTCATAGAGATTTTTCCTGGTGGTCTTTTTCTTCCTCTAAAGAGTAAACGCCTTGAACGCAACACTCACTGGCAGCAAGATAGCTCACGATTACGTATGTGAAAAGCATTTTTCGCTGTCTTCCGATGTAGCTTTCTGGAGCGGAAGGAAGAAAATCGGCTCACTGTCATAAGGTGTCGCACAAGGCCAACTGTTGTGTAGCTCAGGCTTGAAGGTATTCGGAGTATGACGTTTGTCTTTCAATCAATTTTTTCTCCTCGTCTTTAGTCACTCAAGGAATGTTCCTCAAGAATGCATGATTAAAGCATGATTTTGCACCTGCCTTTAGTGTCGAACTTAATCATGGCACAGGTGAACTTTCGGACTTAAAAGATATCGCCCTACATAGTTTAGGAGACAAGAGAAATAGACCTCAACCGTCTACTTTGCAGACTTGACCCATCTCAGCGTTTATTTATTTATTTAGCGTTCTTCGTTGCTAACGCCATACATGCAATTGTTGTCTCTTTTCAGCGATTCTTGCGACCGCTTTTTGTACCGCTCCACTTCGTTCCTGCACCGAGAGGCGGCGCTTGGCAACCAACCGCCTGCACCCATCCAACTTGTCCGCATGGAAGCCCGGCGGCCGACGTTCAACACGGCGTTGTACGGCGCTGCCCTGCGACATGAAGCATTATTAAACCAAAACATTCCAGCCACCATCCCACCCGACTCGTTCACTCTGTTCGCCGCTTACCGCGATGACTCATCAGCTGCGTCGTGCTGCCAAGCGCGAGGTAGTGCGTGCGAGACGCGGCCACGTCGACCGCATTTCAATCGAGTTATATATATAGCACGCTGGCTTCGCTTTTTGTGCACATTCTACGGCGTCCTTCGCTGCGCAGGTAATATTCGCTAGAGGCCTCAAACGCGTCTTTTGTGTCGGCTCTGGCTTGATGTGGCTTTCACCAAAGCAAATTCAAAACATATTGGCTTGACTCACAATGAGGTGTGGGGTGTCAGCGGCTGCGATGAGAACCCTGGCGAGGTTGTGCTACTGCCCTCGATTCGACCTACAGAGAAAATTCCTGCACAATGGACTGGGATGAGTAGAAGATCGTCGTCTACCCGTTCAAATAATATTTGAGCATCGATTTAACTGCTCAGCGATTCTGTAAACAATAAAAGACCAATTCGTGCTTTTTGAAAATCGCGGCCCTGAGCGAACGTCTTCGACTGTGTGGCACTGTCCACGTGCGTAAGCGTATTGAACGCATCTTCCCTTACATCTGTCTATATCCCGGTAACACTTTCTCACCAGACAATTTTCTAATTACCATATCTGCCTTCTCGCTTTTTCTCTGCACAACTATTACACAAAATAAACCATAAGATTAACTCCGATAAATTCACGACGTCCCCTAACAGATCGAAAATACATTTCGTGGCAGCGGAGTCATTTACTTGCTCCTGCAGATAACCGCATTGTTATTACGAGGAAGCATTCTGCGCGTAATAAATATATAATAAGAGATAAAAGAAAATCACGCACTGTCCAAAGAAAAGCAAATATTGTCCCTATTCTCCCGTCTTACATCGCTGAATTTCTCAGTATTCTCTAAATAGTAGATTGCGTAATAATTGTATCTATTTCTAAGGAGGCACCGGCGGTCCGGTCCGCTGAGACAATTATTTTGGGGCAAAACTGTGTTAAGCTGATTCAACATTTGAAGGAATTTGTGCTTTATTCGAAACCCCTTCTAAGAGAGCCCATATTGCCAATGATTTCTTTTTGTTGCGCTAGAATATAATTTTTGGGGGGCTGTCGCAGTGGCGAAGCTGCAAATGACGAGTGGCCTGACAACGAAAGAAAATTCTCATTGTGTGTTGTCGACGGCAACAACGGTCGTTGTCAGCGCAACAGAATGGAAAGACGGACGGGCAAGGCGGCGAACCAAGTTTCGAGCGCTTAACTGTTGTCGCTGTAAAAGTGCGTTTGTTCAAGTATTGATTTTTGGACCACCACACATGTTTTAAAAACCTGTTGCAGTACTACTGAAATGGGATTAATATCTAAATATGAGGCCCGCTGTAGTAACGTATATCGGAATGATTTTGACCTCCTGGGGGTCTTAGACCGAAGTACACGAGCACTTATGCATTTCGCCCATATCAAAATGCGGCCACCGTCATCGAACCCACGACCTCGAGCTCAGCAGTGCGACGCCATAGCCGTTTGGCCACCGCGGCGGGGAGCGACCTCTGACTGCGAAGAAACGCGGCTGAATCGGTTGGCGCGCTGAGCAGCATCTGTTTGCTGTAATTTGCCGATTCTCCTTCGGCCCCTCCCCCACCTTTCTTGCTCCCCTGATGGTTTAGTTTCGTGAAGACCGTTGTATCGTAAAGGACGCTATTGGAACTGTTAACGCTACCTTTGTAGCCATGTTAACCCACGATAACGTGAATAGCAATGCTCACCAGAGGTGTGGTGTGGTTTCTTCCATTTCATTCCCGTTCCATTCCAGTGAGTGGACATCCCCAGTAATTCCACTCCTATTAACTCCTCGGAATGGTGAGAGTTGGACTATTCCCACTGTTGTAAAGGGTTCGGTGATCCATTTACAGTAAATGAACGCTCTCTCTAAATTTGTAGACGACTTGCGCTTCCCTGTCTGTATTAACCAAAAACATATCTTTGAAGTATTAAATACGTCATAGACGGAATTTCGTAATGATGGAGGCCTTCAGAAGTGAAATTATGCTTCGCCATGTTTACGCGGGTTTTCTTAAATTAGCATTGCGCCAGACATAACGCTAATGTATAACATTATGGTGAACTAGTTGGCCAAATGCTAGTCTACAGCTGCCCAGTCGTGACCGCATAAGTTAGCTTCACCTTAGCTGCACACGTGTTAGGCGATTCACGGCCTTATCGCACGCTGTGATATAATTAAACACTGCTTGCCTAATAACTAGTCCACAATTTCCAGAAACCGAAGCTTTTGATACTGTTTCTTCTGATACTATTCTTATACGAGTAAATTAACCTACAAAATAATCTTACACTGTTGAGCATGTCAGACGTCCCCCTAGATTATACTGTCACTTTGATGATTAACGCAAAAGCGAAGCACATTGATATGGTTTGCAGGCCCATATTCTTTTTGTTTCACGTCTGGTGGTATAAATACGGGCCCCATTTTTTCCAGGACAAGTCTCTGACTTGCGATCGTGCGTCCTGAATATTTGAAATAGTGCGGGAAAATATGGCGTGCGTTGCAATTTACCATGCACTCGCCCAGGCTGCCACCATTTGTGACGTCGTTCTTGGACTCCACCCTCGAGTCGTAGGTCAAGCGTGCTTATAGCTAGACCGAATAATTCTTGGCAACTAGATGTTATACCCGGGCCACACGGGCCAAGTAAAGTGCACTTTGAGCGAGTGCACTTCAGCGCGCTGAGTGTCACTTTGACGGCGCGCTGCTACACGAGAAAGAAAGTTGTTCTTTCAAATCGATGGCCATGGCCATCGGGAGTCAGACGGGAAAGCATATATTTGTTAATATAAAAATGTGTGCACGAAAATGGTTTATTATTGTTAGAAACAACATTTACAATCCGCATCTACAAGTGCCGGCAACAACGGCAACTTGACCAGCCACAGTCAAAACGACTCGATCCGCCAAACAACTGCGCAGTCATTACCCGGCTTGGTCGTGAACATCCCGAGAGCGAGAGTAGTTTTTTGCTGTTCTTGATTTTTTTTTATTTTAATTTTTTTTTTTTGCGGTGGAGCACACTTTATTATCTTGTAACGTTAGCAATTTATAACACTGTTATTAAAAATTACTCCCGACTCTTGTTCCAATATCACTTTATGTATCTTCTAAGCACTGCTAACGAGGCTACACACTTCGCCGCCGCGAAGTGTGTTCGCCGAACACACTCGCCGGCGAGTGCACTCTGCAGTGAGCGTCACTAAGCGTTCCCGTGTGGCAGCCTGCGAATGACACTAGCCGCGAAGTGTACTCGCTCAAAGTGCACTTTACTTTGCCCGTGTGGCACAGGTATTACACACTTTAAACGCACTTCGACCTCGTAACCAAGAAAGCTTTCCGGGTCTTCAGAAATGTAGAACGGGCACATAGAGTACCGTGTTGTTTGTGATTACCCCGGCAGACATAGTCGCCTATAGGTTGATACTGAAAGAACTGGTAGGAGAAATACAATATATTGGCCAAGTCAAGTTCAGTCCAAATAGTAAATTTACAAGTTCGATTGTCTAGCTCAAAATCAGCATTTAGCATTCCAGGACTATGTGCCCATTCTATTTCAGCTCCGTTCTGTAATCGTGGGACCCGCCGCGGTGGTTCAGACAGCTAAGGCGTTGCGCTGCTGAGCACGAGATCGCGGGATCGAATCCCGGCCGCGGCAGCCACATTTCGATGGAGGCGAAATGTAAGAACGCCCGTCTGCTTGCGTTGTAGTGCATGTTAAAGAACCCCAGGTGGTCGAAATTAATCCGGAGCCCTCCACTACGGCGTGCCTCATAATCAGAACTGGTTTTGGCACGTAAAACCCCAGAAAGAAAAGATGTAATCGTGGGCTCCCATTCCATTCACATTCCACCTATCCGACTGATGCCCTCATTCCAATCATTTCATTCCGCGTGCTTAAAAATGTGGAATTATTCTGGAATCATTCCAGCTCCGGAGTTGTCACTCCGCAACTCTAATGCTCACCAATGGTCTCAGTGCTTGAGTGCGAAGGGATTTCCGCCAACCACGAAGAACAGCGGCTCAAGAAGCTCCTGAAGCTTTGAGTAGGCCTGAAAATAAGAGAGGCAGGAGGGCGTGTTTTCGCCACGCGGGTTTGAGGAGATGGCACAATGTACAGTCACACTCATAAATCTGGAGACCATGCGAGCCGTGTGCATGCACGCGCCGTCTGGCGCCTCAGTGCCTGCTGTAGAGAGTGTCGCAGCGCGCATGCGCGTCCATCCTATCTCGCTCGCTCGCTGCGCACCCGCGAGCGCGCCGCAGACCGGAATTTGCGGCCGCCGCCACCAGCAGTGTTGTTCGCGAAGCAGCGGCGCGGCATCTTCGATCCCCGATCTCGGCGCTGTTTTCCAACTACGGAAGCGCCTGCTTTACCCGCTTTTGCCACGGCTGTCTGGCCGATCTTATTATTGTGATAGCAATTATATGGACACTTCAACCGGATTTCTGCCATCGCCGTGAGGTTCCGTATAGATTCCAAGGGCGATAAAATCGTCGCCGCGAGGCGTATGCGCGAGCGAAAGCGCGCGGGGGACGCGCGCTATCACGGAGGGCGAACGCACGGCGTAAAGCAAACGCGACCGTCCCGCGAAAGGCCGTTGGGGTAGAGTGTACTAGTTGGGGTATGGGAGGGAGGGAGGCGGGGCGGCGCTGTGCTCCTGCGCCAAAGGCGTATCTTACCACTCAATCTCCCACGCGAAAGCAAGAAACGGGAAGAGGGAGGGAGGGGGGGGGGGCAGCTTTTCCTCTGCCAACAACTTCTCTGCCCGGCGGTCGCCCGCACCGTCTCTTATCTCCACACGGCTCTGACCTTTGTATGGGCTGTGCATTTGCCGCTCAGTTTCCGTTGAAGCGATAGACCGCGCGAACTTGCGCTTGCTGCCAGCGTTGTGACAGTCGTTGGCTGCGGTCATTCAGTGTGATCTATTCATGTTTGCTTGTGCGCGCTGACACCACGATTGTTAATTCAGTTAGTAATCCAATGTGTCCAAGTTTATGCAGCCGATAAAACTACTATCCATACTCCGAATAGCACTCTACTAATTTGCTATCGCAATCGATGCTTCGCCTTTCGGGCGAAACTGCGACATTTTTTTTTACATTCGCTGAAGAACTTTTTTGTCAATTCCCTTATTGTGTTTGTGCAGCAGTAATGTATATCATAATGCGCAGGCTGCTTTTTCAATGTACAAGCGTTCTTACAACCTTTCCTCGGCGCATTTTGCAAGTTTCGGAAAGATGGTGAAAGTGGAAGAAGTTGAACAAAACGATCCAAGTATACCTCATGTACAAAATCCGTATTTTTTTACTCTGACATAGTCACTGACATGCATAAGTCATGTTATAAAAACCGAGGCTCTCAATTAACGTATTTTCTAGGTTGGCGATGGTGTCATCTACTTTGTTACGCTGCTTTTAAATGCGTAGCATTTGTGTGCTTACCAAACGAGAAAACTGTCCGCCCGTCCATCCGTCAAGTAAGACGATCGCTTTCAAGATAGAGCCCGCAGCAGCGAGCGCACTTTACCTTGGTGCTGCGTGTAGCTTCAACGCGAACGAAGCGGCGAGTACACAGCGCTGCACCCGCCACACTCTGCCCGTTTCGCAGATCGCTTTCAAGATACAGGCCCGCGCGTCTGTCTTCCACGTTAAATAAACGGCGAGAACACGGCGCACTAAGCTATGAGCAGTCGACACTTTCTGTCGGCATCGCGGATCGCTTTCAAGATACGGTCCGCGCAGCCGTGCCATATGCACCCGCGGCGGAGTTCGTTTGGTCACGGTTCATAGTGCTTAAGGTGCTAAAGATGGATAACGGCTTATAATGATCGGAACATCACGAGCACACCTGGCGCTGCCACCTGCAGTACTACGGCGTGCCTCATAATCAGAACTGGTTTTGGCACGTAAAACCCCATAATTTATTTACTTTGCTTGCGTTATCAATGCCCCTTGCACCGTCATCCGCACGAGTTTGTGTAGCCGCAGCGCTGTCGTTTGTAGAGGCCGGATCAACTTTCATAACACTGATAATGACATGCGTGGAGATGAGCAAGTGGCACACTGCTTACGCATACTTAGACAACTCCCAGAGGAGTTTCCGCGTGAATGTTTACTGCGAGGTTGTCTATGGCTAGGTTTTCATGCATTTTTCATGTCATTCAAGAGATCTGCGTGTGCAAAAACTCAGCTCCCGAATTTGATGCAAAATCGCTTCACTCTAAGCAAAACCTTGTACGTCTCATCACTGGTAAGTTAGTTATCAGTAGGTACCATTTTCAAGATCAGTAGAATATCTGGTAGGTAATAAGCGTTTCTCTAGGATTTACGGCTGTGCGGCCCGCGTCGGCCATGTCTACGTTCACACCGCCCTCTCTTTTCGTCGTTTCAAGCTCGTGCGTGCCTAGTTTCCTTCCGCTCTCCCGGGGCGGGGGCACCGTGGTGCGTTGTACGCATGGAAGAAGGAAAACAAGCTGCCGTTCTCCATTCTGAATTGCACTTCTCTCGTCGTAATAGGGAGGTCGCGTATTGTGCGCACTCCCAAGGAGCAGCGCGCCTACGAATAGCGACAGCGAGAGCACATGCGAGAATGCAATCTGCGGCGGCGGGCGGCAAACAGCGATAAATATCGGTCCCGATAGGCCAGCCGCAAGCGGCTCGCCATGGAAGACGACGCAAGTCGTGTGCTCTACGACGTGTGTCAAACAGCTCCGCTGGTGATCCACCTCAACCGAGTGAAATGGCTCATTTTGCTTTTGTTAAATGCGAAGCATTTCTTGGCGAACATTTGCTACTTTGACAGTATCTATCTATCTATCTAGCCGCCTACGACTTTGTGCTCTCATGGTCGTTTCGACAACTTGGTATGTACCGAAACTGGCATACTACGACAAGAATATATGACGAACATCAATAATATGTCATGACATGAATGTCATGACATCTTGTCATGTAGGTCATGACAATGGCCCAGCGAACAATATTAACACTCAAAAGCCACTGAAAAGGGTTCTGACATGGTTACTAAGTGAAGGAAACACTAAAGCATGATGGTAAATGTCATAGGCATGACAGTGACTCAGCAAAAAGGAGAATGAATCAGCGAAAAATATATTAACACTCAAAGGCCACTGAAATGGCTTCTGGCGTGGGTACTAAGTGAAGGAAACACTAAAGCATGGTGGTAGAAGTCATAGTCATAAGCATGGACTCAGCAAAAATGACAGTGACTCAGCGAAAAAAGATTAACACTCAAAAACCACTGGAATTGGTTTGGACGTGGGCACTAAGTGAAGGAAACACTGAAGGATAATGGTAGAACTCATAGTAATGAGCATAGTAACTCGGCAAAAATGACTTACTCAGCGAAAAAAAACTAACACTCAAAAACCAATGGAATGGGTTCGGATAGGGTGCTAGGTAGAGGAAAAGACTAAGGTTGTTGGTCGAAGTCATAGTCATGACCGCGACTGAGCAAAATTGGCAATGACTCAGCAAAAAAAAAAATATTGACACTCAAAAACCACTGAAATGGGTTCGGACGTCGGTACTTAGTGAAGAAAACACTAAAGGATGGTGGTAAAAGTCATAGTCAGGAGTATGACTACGGCTTTCGCCCTAAGGTCTCTTAGGTGTAGCTAAAGGGACTCCTGAGGACTCAATGACATGAATGTAATGACATGCGTGTCATGTAGGTAATGAAAGAGCCGCCTCAGTCTTGGTGCTCTCATGGTCCTTTCGTTAACTTGGTAGGCTCCCCCCGCACACTGCTTCGCATAACATCGATTCCCACAGGGCGTGGGATCTGCTGGCTTTTTTTTAACAGCCAAGCTGTTTAAAGCCAGCCGTAATTTGTTGTTTGTGGTTCGTATCAAGAAACTATCAAGATATAAAAGAAGGTAAACTTTCTTGCAGAGCCGAGGCGCGATTCGAACCAGCGTACCCATGGTCTCAAGGCGAGCGTCGTAACCACTATAGTGGTTACGACGTTCGCCTATATGTTATAGGCTATACAGCCACGCTTGCAGAACATGCATTTATGCGAACCATATGATTGCGTTTGAAATGAAATGGAACTGGGCAGGCCATGTAATGCGTAGGATGGATAACCGGTGGATCATTAGGGTTACAGAATGGATACCAAGAGAAGGGAAGCGCAGTCGAGGACGGCAGAAAACCAGGTGGGATGATGAAGTTAGGAAAATTCGCAGGCACAAGTTGGGGTACGCTAGCGCAAGACAGGGGTTATTGGAGATCGCAGGGAGAGGCCTTCGTCCTGCAGTGGACATAAATATAGGCTGATGATGATGATGATGATGATGATTGCGTACGAGCCGTCGTCGTCTTCGTCCACAGCTGGCGCGTTCGCATGCTCGTGCTCGGCGAGGTAAAAAAGGTTTTGCGCGCTATGCTGGGGAGACAGATAAAGAAAATGAGAGCGAGAGAGAGAGAGACGCATTCACGGAGCGGGTCTGCTGGAACGCGGTGTCGGCATTGCTGCGCGGTGTCGGTGTTGCAAGCTGCGTTATGCAACGCGCAGTGACGGCTGTAAGTCCGAGACGAGCGGAAATAAATTGTCATCATTATGAGTAATAAAATGAAAACTTCGCGTTCACTTCCGGAAAATGCTGGGCTACGATCGCCCAGCTTCACTGTTTCAAGCGTTGCGCGGCCGAATGCAAGGTTAAGCGTTTTATTTTTTATTTTTTTACGTCTTTGTTTCGCTGCCAGAACTTGTTTCTTCCTATGGTAAAGGTATAATAGTTTCACATGTTCAATGCTAATCCGTGCTATTCATTATGTTCTGTTCTACACAAGAAAAAATTGGCAAGGTAAACGAATCGGAGCTTTTTAAAAGTGAACAAAAACACCCATAATTATGTTTCTTTCTTCGGGGAACACAGCTATATTTTATTTTGGCTTATTAACGCAGTGTTGGTATAGAGAGCGAGGCAGAAAAAAGAGGAAAGGCAGGGAGGTTAACCAGAGGGGAAGATCCGGTTTGCTATCCTAAGCTGGTACCTTAAGCTGGGGTTGGTATATATGCCTTACCGGATGCTATATAAAAAAGTTATAGTAGATGTTGTCGTTGTTGTTGTTTTCAAGAAGGCAGTTTACCTGCACAATAGGAACTTCCTATCATTTTTTTCTTATCATCGGAAGCGCCTAAATGGACCTCGAATCGTAAAGATTGTTTTTCGTCACCTCACTTATACGATAGTACAAATTTGCTCTGATCCTATCCTCTATAAACATTCCGCAAACTAACAATTGTTTTTTTTTATTATTTATTTTCTTTCATTTATTCATTTCAGATATCCTGCAGTCCGAGGACTACGCAGGTGGGCGTACAAAATACAAAATAACATAGTGCCAAACAAAATTCAAAGACATGTAAAAAGGATGATATAACCCTAGCGAAAAGACAATTTCGGAAAGACGTTAAATACAACATCAATATAAAGGAAACGAGCTCAATAACACTTTGAAGCCGACACCTGAGGCCACTAAAACCAAACTTCCGACTCTTTCAATAAAGTTTATTTCTTCTTCTTAAAGCACTTTCGCATCATTAATCATTAGCAGACGGTAAGGCAAGGCGTTCTTTTGTGCGATAGTGCGAAAGAAAAATGCTAACAAAGCGCAGTGCGAGCAAGGTATGGTGCTGTATGGTCTGTATGGTCTGTATGAGCAAGGTATGGTGCGAGCAAGGTATGTCCGTCGGGATAAACTGGGGCGTAAATATGAATTAGGCCTGATGTTCAACTGATTGTAAAGCAATAGAAACAAAAAAAATTAGTCTAGCAAAGCTATCCTCTTATCTAAAAGAAAAATCGTGTTCTCAGTCATGAGCGGAGTCGGTGAATCCTTGGGATGATAGGAGTTATAGATGAAACAAACGGCTTTACGTTGAATCATTTCAGGTTTGTGTATATATATATATATATATATATATATATATATATATATATATAGCGAGAGAGAGAGAGAGGTGAATCGATGCGGCGCGATAATTGAGAGTTTTAGAATAGGGGCCCCAAAAGTTTAGCGCCCCAAAGAGCTTTGCGGGCGTTAGCGTTGGGGCATGCAAGGGTGAAGAGTTTTAGAAAAGGGCTTTGCGTTTGCGAATAGCGTCTTGCGCTTGCAGCGCCACTACGGTGTCAAAGAAAAACTATCATAAATTTTAAAATAAATTATACTATTTTATGATAAGAAGAGCAATTTTGACTTTCGTGTTTTTGCGTTTAATTGGAATTTAGAGGTTATTCTATTAGCAGCAAGCGATTTGTTGCGCTTAATTTTGAGTAACCAACTTTACGTGCTTTCACCAGCCAAGCTGATCCATGTTAGGCCTACGAGCCATGAAATCGACAATCGAATTCGGAATCAGCAGCGTCGAATGACTCAATCTTCATTACACACGTTAGTTAAGAGAAAGCGATAACAGCAGTAACTTTTCCTAGCTTACGAACTTCACGCCTTACCATGAATCGAGTCCAGTTTGGTGCTCGTTTCGAGCCGTCACTTCGATGGGCGCCGCCATGTTTGTTGACGCAAACTTTTTGGGGCAGCTTTTGGGGCTCCCGCTAAATCAGTGAAATAGCGTGCCCGACGCAAAACCCAAACGTAGTTTGCGCCTCGCACATGCGCAGTGGCTTCGACGCTATTTCTTTGGGGCCTCAAAACGTTTGGGGCCCCTATTCTAAAACTATCTAATCTGTTCCTCCCCCTTGAACGGGGTGGTCTAGGATTAGACCATCTCTTCATCAGGCAAATTGATTCTCGCCTGTTTTTTTTTTTTTTTCGAGAGACTGATGATACGCTTTTGCGCGAAATGTTGCAGCTCCGATTAGTTTGGTTGAGGAGACCGGATACTGAGGCAAGGTGAAGCGTCTGAACGCAGTTGCGGCAATACAAGAGAGACTCGACATTTTGTGTATGCTATGCGGGAAGAGTCTAACGTTGCGTGTACTTGCAACCATAAGCGACTGCAAAAAGAAAGCTGCCCGATAATTCTTGGGCTGATTTCAACTGAGACATTACAGTGATGTACGTGTAGCGAGCGCAAACGGGGCATGCAAGACGACCGAGAAGGCCAATTTCTCTGTCGCTTAGCGTGCCCTGTTTGAGCTACACGTCGCTTCAGTGAAGTTTGTAATCTGCTTGAAACGGAAGGAACTTAGGTACTATATTGGCCAAGAAAACGTGGCAGTCCATCAATGACATGCTCGTTTAATGTGTATGGTTCACTTATGGTGTGCAAGCACACGAAGTGCATGGCTCTTTACATTCCACTTTTACATGCGAAGCAGCTTATGGCGGGGGCTTTTACCCTCCCTCCCGCGGCGTCCCACACCTTCACAGCGCATGCGCGTCCCCTCCCCGTCACTTTCCTCTCCGTCTCCTTTCTCTCCTCTAGGAATCCTCTACTGCACGGAGCGGCACCTGCGTGCCACACACCCACAGCGCATGCACGTCCCCTCCCCCTCTCTCTCCTCTCCTAGGCTCCCCCCTTTCTCTCCTCTAGGAATCCGGAGCGGCGCGCACGACAAGCGATGCGACAGCTGCATACTCCGCTGGGGGCGCCACGGTAGTTCCGCGGTATGGAAAGGACGGAGCGCGCGCGCCTCATTCTCTCTCCTGTGCAGCGCCGCGATGAGCGCTCGGGCCGCTGCCGCGAAACCATCTGCCGCTCAAGCTAACCATATCCCCGCTGCTTCGCATCCACACATGGTTCCCTTTAACGGGAGATGGAGTAATTTTTTTTATATTTCACGCAGTTTTCTTACCAAGAGGCAACGTGCTGTTTTGCATATAGTTCAATAGACTGAGCACAAACGTCGAAATATTCTCGATTTATGGACAATATCGTTATCGCTACATTACTCCACGACAGGGACGAAAAAAGCGGAGTGCATGGGGAGTAACTGTTGCCGTTCGTCCTCCCGTTGCTGTCTTTCGGTTCAGAGACTGAACACTTATCGCCCCGAAATTTGCACACGGCACGCACACTCCTGCAGTTAGTCCCTTGAGGGACGAAAGCGCCCGTTTTTGGACTAACTGTCCAGTTAATTCCGTTTTCCCCGGCATTTTTCTTAGAGTGTTGGTTGTTGGTCACGGTAATTGCGTATGCTCTTCCACCTGGGTATTTTGCCGCATCTGTATATCTCGCGTTGGGTGTCTGAGTATTTCTTGCTTAGCGCTCGAACTCTTGCTTGTCTTCTATATTTGCGGTGTGTTGTATATATGTTGCGAGATATTGGAGCGACCAAAATAGAGTCACGGAGAAGTGGCGGTAATGGGGCTTTCGCGTCTGAGTCTGCTATGAATTTTTTGCTGTATGCGAGTTTGCGAAGTAATGCTCTGCCTGTTTGAGTCAGGTTAAGCCGTTCCAGCTGGCTGGCCCTGTGCGCTTCACTCATTTTTTTCCTAGGTGTTATGTAGGCCAAGTTTAAGGAGTGTCATGGCTGAGGTCGTATACTGGGAAGTCCTAGAGCGCTCTTGATTGCTTTTCTCATGACGATGTTGAGTTTTTCAAGCTCAGCTTTCTTGAGGAGCAGATACGGGGTGCCATATGTGATCCGGATTATAAGGAGTGCTTGAATTATTAGGATGGTTTCTTGCTCTTCAAGTGCTCTTCTTTGGGTGGTTATACGCCTTGTGAGATGAGTTACTTGTGTTAAGGTCTTCTGAAGCTTCGGAAATGTAGCTGCGCCAGAACCGTCTTCATGTGTTGTGAGGCCAAGGACGTGGAGGGAGCCAACTTGAGGGATATCGATCCCATTGAGTTTGACATTGGGATCTGGAGCGACGTGGGCTGGTTGTCTTCCCCGGGTCCTTGCCTTGAGTATAAGTAGCTCTGATTTTTCGGGGGCGCACTGGAGACCGCATTTTCAGAGGTACTGTTCGATCTGATCAATTGCCTCTTGGAGGGTAGTTTGCTGCTGGCCGGTTGAGGATGCTTTTGTCCATAACGTTATATCGCCGGCGTTATATTGCATGGCTTAAGCCTTTGATGTCATCGAGTTGTTGCGGGAACTTAATCATGGCGAGATTGAACAGCAAAGGTGAAATTACCGACCCTTGTGGAGTACCTTTGTTGTGCATTTCAAATTTGGCTTTTCCGATGTTGCCAATAGCCACCGTAGCCGTGCTACCTTTGGCAAAGTCCTGTACGTATTGGTAGGTCCGGATTTCGTAGTTTGTACCTTCTGGAGGATTGCTTAATGCTTCACATTATCTAAGTCGCATTTTACATCTATTGCTAAAATAGAGAACTTTTTGTGGCGTTCTAGGTACTCCAAGAGGTCTTCCTTGACCTGTAGGAGTATATCTTGTGCTGAGAGGAGCTGTCGGAAGTCACAGATTGTGTCAAGCATGAGTCCTGGGTCTTCGAGGTATGTGGTGAGGCGACCATGAACCATGTGTTCGAGGAGCTTTCCAGCGCAGGAAGTAAGGGAGATGGGCCGTGGGCTGCTGATTTGGAGTGGCTTGTTGGGTGTTGGGATCCTACTGACTTCTGCGCGTTTCAATTCTGCCGGGAGCTCGCCTTTCTCCCAGCAGTTATTCATGCAGTCGAGGAGTCCATTTAGGGCCTTGTCTGGGCGGTTTCGTAGGATCCTGCTGGTCACCTTGTCATTTCGTAGCAATGTGTTACGGGTCAATTTGGCAAGGGCGGCATGGAGTTCAGGAAGCGTGAAAGGGCCGTCGAGGGTGAGGTTTGGTTCGCCTTTGTACGGTCGGGGATCGGTGACCTTGCGGGCATCGTCTTCGAGAAGTTTATGCTTGATTTCTTCCAAACTTTGGAAGGAGTTCCTGGATGGAAGTCAATAATTTTTTTTAGTTTATGTCTCTGATGGGTATTGGTTTTGATGGTAGCCAGCAAGGCTCGCAGTATATGTCAGGTTTTCTTTGTGCTGAGTGTGCCTTGTTCTGACTACTGAGTTGATCTCCGTATTCTTCTACTTGCTTTGTTATCATCGTTTCCCACCGCCTCAGTAGTCCTCTTCTAGCATCCCAAAAATGTAGGAGATGAGAGTTTACTGCCAGCTTGTCCATTGTGAGTTGGATGTCTTTACTGTGCTTCTCCGCCGTCTTGACCACTTCGGTGAGCCACTCTTCAATATTTTCGATGTTTTCTTGTATGTCATATTCTCGGAAGGCCTTCCAGCCCATCAGCCTAGGCGTTCCGGTTCTGCTTGGCTCGTTATGGTGGTGGATTTCAAGCTGAAGGATGTGGTGATCGTTACCGAGATTTTCTTCAAGTCGTGTCCATTCGGCCTTGGAGATTCCTGTTGTAAATGTGAAGTCGTAATTTGTATCCCTGGATACATTGTTGCCTATTCGAGTCGTTAGTTAAGGATCATTCCAGAGGGCGAGGTGATTCTGTTGCACCGAATCCTGCACTCGCGCTCCTTTCTTCGTCGTGCGCTGGTAACCCGATGAATCCCCCATCATTACGAGTTTATGGCCTTTAGAGAGTCTTCTGGCTTCCGTGATTACGTTTGCAAAGTCAAATAACGGATCCCTGGGTGGACTATATAAGCACAGGACGTATAGAGTAGACTTTGGTGTGTCTTCTTCTCAGGTTGCACTTCCACTAGGGTGTGTTGTACGGTTGTTCCCAGGATTGTGTGATCTTACATGGTGATCCGGTGTGTGTATCGTATCCCTGTATGCACAGATTGGTGTGATAAGTTTCTTGGATAACGATGATATCTCATTCTTGCTGTTTGGTCAGTTCCTCGAGGTTTGTTCTTTTGGTTAGGATAGAGCGACAGTACCATAGCCACAGCCTCATTGGGAGTTCTGAGAATATTTTCTTGGTTTTACTCGCCATCTTGTTCGATATCGTTGTTTTAAGCCCGGGTCATGGATTCCGGTCTGGCTGCGTTGTGGAGGTCCTTACGTGCTTTCTTGCGAGCCGCGTCGGTGTTGTTGAGTAGCTTTTCTACTGTGACTTTCCTTACGTGGCTCTGCTTGGCATAGGACATGAACTGGCTGAGGTCTTGGGGGTAGCATGGATAGGGTCCAGTTGAGCGGTGACGCGTTGCTGGAGCTGTTGTGTTATCTCCTTTGCAACAGTGGTGATGGCCTCCTGTATCTGCTTTCGCACCTCCATCGTTACAATTTCCTTGATTCGTTCTTCCGTAAGGGACGGTGGGATGTTTGGCATTCCTTGAGGTTTCGAGGCTTGAATGGCGGTGTCTTGTTCTTTGCACCTTCGTATGAGTTTGTCAGTGAGGGCTTGCTGATTTTGGAGTTGTGCTCGCAGATCTCATTAGGTTTCCGTGGGTTCTTGTGGTCGGGTGTTTCCGCCGGCAGCGTCTGCATACGTGACTCGCTTTTGGGGGTTGCGGGTACGGTATCCGGTATCGAAGGATCCCGGTATCTTGACCGGGATCCTTCGTTTGCTTGAACGCCTGTTGATTTGGAGTCACTTCTGGATATTCGTGTACTGTGTAGTGACGTAATGCTTGATTCGGATAGTGCCGGGAAGTCGGAGTCTGAATTTGAGCTACATGAGCGGGGAAGTCTTGTTGGAAGTCTAAGGCTTAAGGTTGGATCCAAGGTGTATAATCGGGCGTGCATAAAATGTGGTTTATTCCAGTCTGATGAAGTGCATTGGCGTGCAAGCAGGCGGAGCATCCTTGCAGCATCTGTCCTAGACAGCGGGATCGATAGGCGGTTGTCTTGTTCATGAGCTAAACGAGCAGCTTGATCGGCACGTTCATTGCCAATAATTCCACAGTGACTTGGCAGCCACTGAAAGATTATTTCGTGTCCTTTTTCAGTCAGGTGATGTATGGCCTCTGTGATTTCGAAAACCAGTTGTTCCTGTGGACCGCGCCGTAAGGCTGACAGTAAACTCTGCAGTGCCGTCTTCGAGTCGCAGAAAACGGACCATTTGTGTGCTGGTTCATCATTAATAAAATGTAGTGCGACTCGAAGCGCTGCCAGTTCTGCTGCCGTTGACGTTGTCAAGTGAGATGTTTTCATCTTGATAGTGGTGGCTTCTGAATTTGAGCTACATTGAGCCGGCAATCCGGCTCAATGTAGCGCACGCGAAGGAGGAAGGCAGGCCGGAAGCGCGCGTTCTTTCTCGCGCGAGGCACCGGGGCGAGGCGACGGAGAAGCAAGGCGAGGGGGGTGCGTTTTGCTCCGTCGGCTGCTGCTCACAGCGCGGCCGCGTGGGCACCGTATCTTCAAAGAAATCTGCGCTTTGGGCGAAGTGCGCGCACGCGCGGGCCTCATCTTCAAAGCGATCTGCGATAGGGACAAATTGCATGCGCCGAGTGCAGGTATGCGCTGTGCTTTCGACGTCTAGTTCGCGTTGAAGTGAGACGAGAGACAGCCCGAAGGTCAATTTGCCCGCTGCTGCTGGCCCACTTTCTAATTCCGGCGTTTTCATACCAAGTTTAGGGGTCATCGAGCAAGATGTGTTCATGTTTATTTGTGCGCGCTAGACACCGTGCTTGTCGATTTAGTTCGTAAGCGAATGTTTACAACTTTATACGGCCCATTAAGCTAGGTGCTTCAGATAGCTTTCTACTAATTTATTATCGCAATCGATGCTTCGCCTTTCGAGCAAAACTGCGACTTTTTTCCTGTATGTTTATCGCCTTTCCGCTGCTCTCGTTATACGTCCACTCCACTTCCAGTTATTGCTGCTCCCGTAGCGTCTCCACTTGCATTTCAATGCTGTTGTTTTCCTGGTTCATTTCTCGTGCATTTCTTGCTGTGTCGGATGCGTCAGTCGTTGATACTCAGCGCCAGCGCCGAGTCGATCTCGAAGATAGCGAACGGCGGCTCAGTGACCCGTGTCTTACGAGCCACGGGTCACGCTCTGCGGGTCACGGGTCACGCGCGTTCGGCTGGCCGCTTACTCTTGTAGGGTGAAACCTTTAAACGGTAAAAAATGACGGTAATTCCACGTACCGCTCATAAACTTGATATCCTCCGGTTCCACTTCTCTTGCCGATTCCGTCGATGCCACAGTTTCGATGAATAAAAGCAGGTATCCGGAAAATTTCCGCAAAATGCAGAAGCCTATGCGAAGTGCATCAGCACTGCTTAGCCCCCTAGCAGGCAGTCCAAGAATGGTCAAACAAAGCATTTCCAATATAGACTGCTTGCGAAGTTTGACTTGCACGGTGTAACACTCGGTGTAACTAACACAGCTTCGCTGTGCGACCATCTTCACGGAGTGGAAGGGGCGGTGATTTTATTGCGATAGCAATTATATGGACACTTCAACCGGATTTCTGCCGTCGGCGTCGCCGTCGCCGTGAGGTTCCGTATAGATTCCAAGGGCGATAAAATCGTCGCCGCGCGCCGTATGCGCGAGCGAAAGCGCGCGGGGGACGCGCGCTATCACGGAGGGCGAACGCACGGCGGAAAGCAAACGCGACCGTCCCGCGAAAGGCCGTTGGGGTAGAGTGTACTAGTTGGGGTATGGGAGGGAGGGAGGCGGGGCGGCGCTGTGCTCCTGGCGCCAAAGGCGTATCTTACCTGTCAATCTCCCACGCGAAAGCAAGAAACGGGAAGAGGGAGGGAGGGGGGGGGGGGGGGCAGCTTCTCCTCTGCCAACAACTTCTCTGCCCGGCGGTCGCCCGCACCGTCTCTTATCTCCACACGGCTCTGACCTTTGTATGGGCTGTGCATTTGCCGCTCAGTTTCCGTTGAAGCGATAGACCGCGCGAACTTGCGCTTGCTGCCAGCGTTTTGACAGTCGTTGGCTGCGGTCATTCAGTGTGATCTATTCATGTTTGCTTGTGCGCGCTGACACCACGATTGTTAATTCAGTTAGTAAGCCAATGTGTCCAAGTTTATGCAGCCGATAAAACTACTATCCCTACTCCGAATAGCGCTCTACTAATTTGCTATCGCAATCGATGCTTCGCCTTTCGGGCGAAACTGCGACATTTTTTTTATCTAGAAATTATACAGTGTAATCGGAAATGAAATGTTCCATCAGCTTGGAGACAGAGGATGTTATAAAATTGGTCGGTAGTTAGTAGCATACAGTCGATCGCCTTTCTTAAACACGGGGAGTACACAAGATAGAAGCCAATCATTTGGGACGAAGCCTTCAGTAAAAGATAATCTCAACAAGTTGGTTAGGTTTTGCCCTACTGATGCCCTACTGATTCGGCATAGCGGCGCAGAAATGCATTTGCGAATTTCATCTGGACCAACCGGACTATTTATTTTCAGGTTAAGTATCATATTAAGTACTCCTTCATACCTTATAAAGTTTTCCAAGTGAGTTAGTATACAAGATCTGAATGTGACCGTATACTGATTTGGTGAAAAGACGGTGTGAAAGTATAGATTAAACCGCTTTGCAATCTCGGCTCCGTCCGTTATTACGCCGCCATTAACCAAAATCTGGTCAACTTTCTCGCCAGAGTCCTTTAGATAGTGTCAGAATTTCTCAAGGTTTTACAATGTTTGAAAGAGAGCGTGAAAAATCGGCAGCTTTATCATCGGACAATTTTGACGCTACCTCATTTTTTAAGCCACTAGAGTACCATGAAGACCTTACGGTTTCTCTTTTTTTTTTTGGTTTTTTTTTCACGTTTTAACCTGCAATGGAGGTGAATGATATCTCTAGGCATCCATGAATTACTTTTTTTTTAGTTCGAATGTGCTTGTTGGATACATAACTATTAAAAAGGTAATGAACTTAAACTTCTTCCAGAGAGAAGCAGCATCATCCGCTAGCTCATCCCACGGAAACCAAAAGCGATCTAAACTTTTATGGTAGCACACAGTTTCGGTTTCGCATTCAACGTCTGGAAACCACGAGCGGCTCCGGTATGCCACCCGAGGGCGCGGGTAAAATAAACATTTGATCATGTTACGGGCGGACGCGGAGAGCAGACCAGACGTTTTCCAAGAGGAACAGACGCCCTCGCGCGGCTTCTGCCACGTAGTCATGTATACCTATTATAATAAACAGTTAAACAGTTCAATGTGCCCATATAATCATCCTCCACACCTTTTTCAGCATTGGCCTGAGAGTAGTCTTTTATAATTTTGGTGGTTTGTTTAGAGAGGCGTTTCCAATTAACAAAAACAACGTACAAGCATACAGTATTATGGTCTGAGCTGCATTTGTCAATAGCTGTTTATAGCTGTGTGCTCAGCAATACTTGAATTAATAAAGATGAGATCTAATACAGAACGGGCATTGCTGACTTCTCTCGTAAGCTCACTGACAGTTCGCACCAGGTCACACATTAGCATAGCACAAGGAGTGAATTTACGTTACCATCATACACGCAATCAAGATCACTCCAGTCAACAACGCGAAGATGAAAATGTTCTGCAACAATAATATGGTCGTCGTCATATAAGTAAAAATGGCCATATAATTTTTCTATATATTCAGGCGGAGGCAGTCGTAGTCTATGAACAGCGCATACGGTGAAGAATTGACCCCAAGAATTTACTTTTACAACCAGACTTTCGTCATCCGATATTTAGTTTAAAACAAAGTTGTTTACCGGGTATTTTAGTACCACAGCTACACCACCGCACCAAGTGCGTCCTTCTCACCGGAATTTTTGGTGTGAGGGTGGTATTACAACAGAATCGAGTGACACATAAAACAGTCACTTTCGTTTATAATAATTTGCGCATTTAGATTTAAAATGCGCAATTCCTTGTGTGTAGCGAATGTATCGTGTCAGTCTGCCGCTTCCAGTTCAAGAAGCCGAAACAACGCGCTCATTTTTAGCATCATCCAAAATGTAGGCGATTCTCTTAATATTCATCCTATCACGAAAGAAAGGCACGTGCATTTTGCTCTCTCGGTCAGCCCTGACACTCTCCCAAAGAAGCTTGTGCTTGCGTAGTGTGGACTGGCTGTAATCATTTTGCACATGTATGCTTAAGCCTTTCAGTTTGTTGGAATTTCGCATTATAACTTGTTTTTCAGTGAAGTTTTCAAAGTACTGCGTTACAGCATGGCAGTTTCCCTGTCGGCCAAGATGATGAAAACGAGAGACCAATTTGCATTTCCTACCTAGTCCTGTTTTTTTTTTTTTAACACCTCAGCAACAACCTTCAGCTTTAGCGTATTTTTATCTTCGTTCGGTTGTTTAATGGTGCCAGCATTGATTACGTTCAATCGTGGACTGCGATCCTCGAGGTTGGTCGAGCCTTCAAGTGACGTTAATAGCGGTGATTTACCGTTAAGTTCATTTAAAAGTTGTTCGATCGAACGCAACCGTGAATAAAAATCCAGCAGGAGTTGGACATTCTCACTGAAATGATATTTAAGTGCTATTAATTCAGTGCTTATTTCACTTCAGCCCTTAAGAATTGCTTGTAGCATTTCTGCATTGCTGGGACCTGGATTTCGCTCAACGTCTCCGCAGAGCAGCATTTTGCACTCAAGGAGACAGTCGTAAGCAACACTTAGGAATGTGCATGTATAAATAATAATAAATACGAATGAGAAAACTGATAAAAAGCCTTCAGAATTAAACACTTTATTCAGTGAGTTTAGGAACATCCGGTTTCTATGGTGGAGTACAATTTTTGTCACCTACAGCTGTGAAGAAAGCAGAATGCAAAAGCTGGTGAAGATGACATTGACTAGTCTGTGAAAATAATAGTTGTTCTTTGGTACACTTGTTCTGAGTTTCTCAATATGATACATACGTATTGGTGAGAATCCATTTTCTTCAGAATACTACGTAGGCTCTCAAGTCGCCCAGCTGTATGCATCTAAGCGTTCGCCGCACTTCCTCGCGAAACAGCATGGGCCAATGGGAGAAGCTGGCACGTTACCTGTTGCGACGACAAGCACAGAATCCTCATCACGCATCCCCTCAGCTTCCCATCATCGGAGCGGAGCGGGCTGCAGGCTGCGACAAAGGAGCGGCTCGGCTGCACGCCTGCGAAGTGCCCAAAGTGATGCAGCCCGAGATTAGTGCGGCGCCGTGCTTTGAGAATCGTATAGCCACATGAATACGCAAACCACGACTGATATAAAAGGGAACACCGAAATTTTAATTGATAATTCGTGACAAAGCTCCAGTCCCGAACATAAAAAGGGGCAACAATACTACACGTCGCAGGAGAAAGCTACATAATATATGTCCATAGCATAGATCAGAATTTACGCGTCAGCATAACCGTAGTTTGAAAGAAAACTGTGCACCCACGGTTTCATTCTTTTTTACGATTCTGCAACCCTTGCCATACATTATTTCAAAAGGCAACCGAGAGTTACGGGATAGAAGTGACATGTTAAGACTTTTTCTTACGCGAGCACGTTAAATACAACATTGTGCTCCAAGACTGTTCTTTGTGGAACGCAGGCTTAAGTGGCTCCTTAACTTTTTTTTATTTCCTGCTTCTGAAAAAAAAAACACAAACTGCAGAACACGTGAAACATGTGAATAGCAATGAGTGTCCTGCAGCTCACCAGGTACCATCGCATCAACGACGCTAACCTGTCACAACGAAATAAGCAAAGTCTGCAGCACACAGGGCCGTGTTTCCACGTGGTTTAACTGACAAAGTGTCACACAATAAGTCCAAGTATGTAATCTACGTTACAATAACGCATTCCATGGTTCCACGGCCCGTGTACCGTGCATTCGGTTCACAACAATCTCAGGTGGTCGAAATATTGCCTGGTGCAGATAACGTAATTCCATTCCTTGAGCTAGATTTTCAGAGAGGCGGACATTAATTCCACGGGAAATCGAAACACATATCCGACTAATTAAAAACATCTAATTAACTTCTTAATTGAATAATTTACGGCCCATTTTGAAATTTACTAATTGTCGCCGGTGAGTTTGCAAGACGTATCCACTTGAAATGAATTTCCAGATTGACTCAACTTTGGAGACATGCGCCATCTCACTCGCCGTATAAACGCACTGTTCCACTTTTTTAACAAAAAATTCCACCTCCATTCCACCCTGTGAAAGTGGATGTAAAGCGAAGCTGTTGCCGACGTTACACCTCAAGGCGTCGCGCCGTCGAGATCAATGTAGCGTCCACGACTTCGTTCGCGCCCTTTCCGTTGGTGCTTCGACGCCTCTGTGCAGGTTCGCGTATTCCAACTCAAGTCAATGATCCAACACCATTACCGCAACACCTTCGCGCTAAAATCACAGTACTACCCTTCCCCAGGATAATGCACCCGGTGCATAATCATACTCGAAGAAGGGCACGCGCTCAAGCCTTACTAAAAGCGGCCACCCTACACGCGACAGACGTGGCTTTCGTAGATGCCGCTAAATACGCAGACAAACCCTACTTTGCGGCTGCGGCGGTCGCCCCAGACGGGACAGCCCTCAATGCTCTTACCATACAAACAAAGAAAGCCTGCGAGGCCGAACAAGTGGCCATTGCCCTTGCTCTAGCCCTCCCTCAGCGCGACACAATATTTACCGGCTCCAAACCCGCTGTACTGGCATACCGCCGCGGTACACTATGCCAGGCGGCCTTAAGCATGCTAGCATCCGCTCAAATAAACGAAGACAATCACATCCACTGGTTCCCGGGGCATGAAGGCGTCAACGTTCAACCAGGGGTAACCAACGGTAATGAGCTGGCCCATAACCTCGCGCGAGATATTGCGCGCCGCGCGGGCCGGCTCACCAACCGGGAGCCCCAACACGCACCCGGAGCCACTCCTCTCCTATCACGAGATTTGCTCGCACTATAAGTTATCGAGAAAGGAATTCCCCTCACCTCACCCAACACTAAATAAAGCCCAACAATTAACGCTTAGATTGCTGCAAACGCACAGTTACCCCAACCCCTATATATGCAGCAAATACCTCCCAGATATAAGGCCAGAATGCCCTAAATGCCAAAATCCAAAGTGCGACTTAGATCACATGCTGTGGCAGTGTCCCGCGCTAAACGCTTGCTTCGGATCTCCTGCCACCGAGGACGACTGGATCAACCACCTCAGGAGCTCCGACAGGGCCCTTCAACACCAGGCCGTCCAGAAGGCCCAACAGATGGCTGGCGAGCTCCGACTCCCAGTCCCCACATGGGTGGAGCCACCGGGCCGGCCCCCGTAAGGGGTGCCCAGGCCTTCATAATAAAGTTCATTATCTCTCTCCCTCTCGCGGCGTCCACACGCTTGCGCGTAACCCGCGTTCACGACGTCGCTGTAATTTTTAAGTCTTGCCCTGATGTCGATTATGGTTGCAGCACACTCTGCGCGACCGATGCAACGGACAGAGCTCCTACTCATCAAGGACAGATACATCGTGTGCACACGTTCGTTACGCGCACATGCACGTGTGTGGAAGTGCAGTATACGCATATCCTCATTCTGGTAGGCCCTCCGCCTGGCGCAAATGCAGTATTGAACTAATTCAATTTCTCAAAGTAAAGTACGTCACAAAATTTTAAAGTACGGCTTACACACGATCTGCCGACATGATAGC
This sequence comes from Dermacentor silvarum, assembly GCF_013339745.2. Taxonomy (NCBI): domain Eukaryota; kingdom Metazoa; phylum Arthropoda; class Arachnida; order Ixodida; family Ixodidae; genus Dermacentor; species Dermacentor silvarum. Next base: position 13,703,654 of record NC_051156.1, on the reverse strand, counting down.
ATCGCATTTTAATTTGAACATCCGAGAAAACATAATTCTGTTACACGAAAACCAAAATTACACTAGCTCTGCAAACGAAAATTTTTCTTTGTCGATTCAACGGTGTACACGCGCGGACGCAGAAAAATTTGCCGGGGTAGCCATATACAGCTTCGATGCAAAACACTCTTTCATGCATTGAAGCACGAAAGTAACTGGAACGCCCATCTACTTCGTGCCACATTTTGGGAAATATTATTTAAAAACTGGTGTCAACGTGTAGATTCATTTCAATTGTATGCGTCTTGCAAACTCACCGGATACAATTCATAAATTGCATATGTGCCATAAGGTTATTAATTAGGAAGTTAAGTAGTGATTTTGGTTAATTAGTGGAATTTGTGTTTCGATTTCTCGTGTTCATATATATTACGTCCGCCTCTTTGAATAATCCAGCTTAAGACAAAAATTATGCTATCTTCCACAGGCAAGTTTTACAAATTCCGGAAAACTTAAAAATTATTACCCCGTATACATCCTAAACAAAGTAAGGCTTGGTCAAAACACAAGAAAAGAGATTTCTATGCTTCAAAAATCTAATATATGCTGCAACATCAGGCAGAATAAAAGCACCCCTAAAATGTTTCTAGACACATATGTAACGTCCTGGTCAAAATAAGAAGAGAAAATGAAGAGAGAGAAGAAGAAGAAGAGGATCGAATGAAATCAGTAAACAGTTGATCAGTCTCGGATCCTTTATTTTACATTTGGCGCAGCCCGACAGGATGTGGATAGAAGTACGAGTTGGTACTACTACAGCGGGACAACCGTACGTCACGTCATACCAAGCCGAATATGAAGAACAAGTCGAAGTCCAAGAGACAGCGACGTCACCGAGCCTGCTCCAGTTCATCGCAAGTAAGGCTAAAGTCACCGAGGCGGATCTCGTCAGCCGAGGTACGTGGAAGATTAATATCAAAATGTCCGACTATGAAAAGCACTTCAGACAGTTATCAAGTTGCAAGCCCTATCAAAATGATAATAGCCAGGACATTGCTATGCTTATGGAGCGGATGTTGAAAGTGCAGGCGTCTCAAATTGAGCAACATGGACAATTGCTTGCTATGCTAACAGAGACTCTGCGCGCTAACAATGGTCCCAAAGCTGAATTAGTGAAGCCGGACATATTCGATGGGACGACGGCGTCGGCAACCACTTGGTTGAAGTTCTTTGAATATGCTTGTGAAAAGAACTGCTGGTTGACGTCACAGGATAAAGTGCAAAATATGAGACTATTTCTTGTACACAATGCCAAGAAATGGTATGAGCTCCGCATAACAGACCATCCGGATGACGCCTGGGATCACTGCCCTTACAAAAATTTTTGTAGAAAGTCTATATAAAGTGTGTAGACATTTGTCTACGACGTCAACAGACTTTTTGTAGACATTTCTTTAGACTAGTCTACAGACAGTCTATGGACTTATGGCCATACACTAATTGTAGACTAGTCTACAAAATGTCTGAGTGTATAGACTGACTATAGACTGTCTATAGATCAATAAAATTTCACTTTTGTAGACAAATGTCTATAGAATGTCTATAGACAATTGTCTATAGGCTTATATAGTTCTGCTTTTGTAGAAATAAGTCTATAAAATGTCTATGGACAGATGGCTGTAGATTATCTATAGACTATTCCTATAGACCAGTCCATAGACAGTCTATGGACTTATGGCCATACACTATTTGTAGACTAGTCTACAAAATGTCCGAGTTTATAGACTGACTATAGACGGTCTATAAATCAATGAAAATTCACTTTTGTAGACAAATGTCTGCAGAATGTCTATAGACAAAAGTCTATAGGCTTATTAAGTTTTACTTTTGTATACATAAGTCTATAAACTATCTACAAACGTCTATAGAGTATCTATAGACTATTCCTATAGACCAGTCTATGGACAATCTATGGACTTATGGCCGTACACATTTTGTAGACTAGTCTACAAAATGTCTGATTCTATAGATTGACTATAGACGGTCTATAGATCAGTGAAAATTCACTTTTGCAGACAAATGTCTGCAGAGTGTCTATAGACAAAAGTCTATAGGCCTATATAGTTTTACTTTTGTAGACATGTCTATGAAATGCCTACAGACTATAAACTATTCCTATAGACCAGTATATAGTCTGTCTATGGACTTATGGCCTTACACTTTTTGTAGAATGTGGTACAGTCTGCCTACAGAGAGTTCCTGTAGATCAGTCTATAGCTAATCTATAGACTTCAGCCTTACAATTTTACAGGGTGTCCCAGCTAACTTAAATTTAGTGAAGCTGTTCAATGAAAAATAATATTAAGAAAAGACGCTGCAATAAGATCCGATTTTAAGACCTATGGCATGCATTCGGCCGTGAATTCAGAGGTCTGACCTGTAGGTCTTTTTATGATCATATATCTTGCACCGTGTTGTTTTTTAACCTTTCATTTTCATTGACCAGCTTGGCTAAAATTACTGGGACACCATATATACTAGATAATACACCACATTTTGCCAACTATGTTTCGGCAGGCAATGTTATTCTATAAACACTCGCTGCTGGGGTTTGCTAATAAGCAGTTCATTGAAATGTCTACAAAAATGTATTGTGCCCAGTATGCATATGGGAACATACATAGGGAACTGTACATAGGAAAGCATGCATGCAGATGGAAGCAGTCAAAAATCTAAAATGTATGCAGCCGTGAATCATTATGTAAAGCTGCATGAGCATTTGTGTAATTGCACATTGAAGAAAGTTTAGTTGCATGCAATGCATTCGCTTGAATGAAATCTACTATCTGCAAGTTAGTTAAAGTTTTTGTTTACATATGGCAGCAACAAAATTTTGAACGTATATTATGCATGTGCACCTGTTGCTTCCCATCTGCATTTATGCATTCATGTTAATAGATTAATAATGATCCTGAACCAGCTGTACTCTCATATGTAGCAGAAAGAAATATTTCAAGCAATTCCACTAGTGCAGACTCATGTAGTGCAAAAAAGAAAACAAGTGCACCGATATTGAATTAACTGTTTTTATTGAACGATATAATACATAAATTTATTAAAATGCATGTCTTATGCTATCATCAAAAGAGAATATTTACATATTTACAGCTGCTTCCCCTTGGCGAGCATGGTTGCCAGGCTGGCCTTGACCTTCGTGTCAGCCGTTCCGAAGGTGCTGCAGGTGCATGCTGCAAATATGTAGATACAACAATGTGAGGCAAAAATAACAAATGTGTATTTTTTGTACGTTCATTAAGCAGCCTAATATATTCACTCAAACCACTTAAGTCAATCCTTAACACGGTTTAACTATGCCTAATGGCTGCTTGTGATCAATACAAAACAGTACCATCGCCTAATGTTTCACTCTACCGTATGGTAAAAAATTAAACTGTTATACTTGCTGCTGGTGCCAGCAACAGTATGTTACATTTTATGACAAGGCCATATGACACATAATGTACTTAATTAACCCAAATGACCTCTATATTAATTGCTCAAACTAGGCTACCCAGTTGGACTGCTTACATTTTTGGCTGGTAATTAAATATACCCGCGCGGAATGATATGCTCAGAAGAGTGACTGGAGTATTGAACGTATCATGCCAAAGATTGTAATTTATTTTCCTTAATACACATTTAAATGTCTTTCTCGTACTCTTAACTGATACGTCATTGGCCATAACTTCAATACAAGGCAGATGGATTGATTGTGTCGATAGGGTCACTTAGTTTCCTATAGATAATCATATCTTTCTGGAATGCTGACACGGTTGCAAGTTAGGTATACCACATGAGCACAAGAAATACCCCGTGAGCACTTTCTGTGTTTTGGCACGACACATATGCACCTTCTGGGAAACAAAACTGAAACTGTCATTACAATGAATGCTATCACAGTAAATAATTGAAGGCGCTCTATAACATAAGTATTCTTTCTAGAGTTTCGAGGTTCAGGACACTTACGTAATGCAAAAAGATTGACTAAGAAATGCCCCCATGTCAGCATGCTTCACTTTCATTTCTTTTTCAGAAAATCGTACCTATTTGTAATTTTTTGGGAGGTTAAATGCTTCAAAAATATGTTTAAGACAGCGATTCTCTAGAAACATTGTATGGAAATAACAAGACAGCATACCTATGTTGACATTTTCAATTTCCCTGGTGTTTTTCCAAGCTTTCCCTGGGTGTTTTCATGAAAATTCCCTGGCACTCTATGACACCCGCAGTTTAGGGGCAATAAAAAATATTGTGGTTTAATGCTTGCCAAATTACTGCCAGTACATAATTATAATTATAACGAATAACACGTCAGTCACTTGAAATGCACTATTAGATTCAGCTGAATTGAAGCACTTGTTTAATAAAGCTGACAAGGGCTTGGCCAAGTTTGTAATTCATGGCAACACGAGCACAGCACAGAAAATCCTCAAACTCTCCTCAAACCAATGGCTTCAGTTTCAAACGTGTAAAGAGTGCTTCCCCGAACCACTAATTTATTGTTCTCCAATTCTTTCGGTTAAGTTGCGAAGCTGCGATTGACTGGGCTTATCGCGAGTTTCGTGCTCTGAAAGCTTTTGCGGTTATATATATTTATACTGGTTGCCAGGAGCCCCATAAATACTCCTACTTTTGACTTACGAAAACGGCAGCACACGCTGCTGATGCATGACCCGCAAACACGGCCTTTCATCTGAGTACGCTAGCATTTATTCAACTGTACGTCTCTTTTAGACAATTCGTCACTCTAGCACAATTTCGAGGTATATACATAAAGCGCTTTAGATGAGTTCTATTAGACAGGCAGCACAGCGTTTATGGCCGCCGATCGAGCGCCACAAAGCGAGACCTGCCCACAGTACGCCGCTTAACACACACAATCCGCGCTTATTTCTGCTCAGTATCCACGTTAAACATGGTGTATTTCCTTTTTCACGGACATTGACAATGATGGTAAAATGAACAAGCGCGAGCGATCGCTTGCCGTTAAACATTCCCTATAGTAGAATCGAGAACCCGAGCGCGTTTACAAACCAAACGACAAATCGACAGTACGCCCGAGTCGCCTACATTACATGCAGCCGGTTCGCGCTACGAAATACGCTCACCTAGTCATGAGCTAGTGACGGAAAATATCTTCGTTAAAACTTACCGTTGAGTGTAGTTGACGTGTGATGCCACAAAGTCGAGACGAATACACAGACACAAAGGTGCAGGCAGCTCACCAGCAGCAACAAGCGTTGACTTGCCTGGCGCAGCCGTTGAGAATTCGAATCGACGCGGAGAGATGGCGCGCCGCCGTTGCTGCCGCTGCGCATGCGCAAACGCTGAGGCCGCCGACGGCGTACGTGCTCGGAGAAACCCGAGCGCCTTTTTATGGTCGCTCTCTCTCTCGCTCTCGCTCTCTCTCTGCGTTCCATGCGCGTGAAACCGGTTGCTTTCACCTTCCATTTTTCAGTTCTTTCCATGGAAGAAGGAAATGCCTTAGTGCGCTGTATTACAAACGCTGTGGGCTATCGCATGGAGCAAGAGCGCACACTTGGATGAACGCAGTGTTTGTAAAAACCGTTAGCACGCAAGTCAGGCGCGCTAGCATTATGGCTAACGACGATGAGTACTGCAGTGCATTTCTAGCATAGCTTCCAACGTACTGCCAAATAAGATACCTGCGCTCATGTTAGTGCACATTTGTCTGTTCCGGTGATATGTCAAAGCAATCAATACACTAATGACGCACGCATATGCTCGGCCGCACAGGCATATAGCGCCTGGAAAGGACTGGGTGGGCTCAGAGTATCTGGCGCACATTGTAAGTGAACGAGAAGCTTTAATGAATTTATAGCGCGGGATATCAGTCTGCGAAAAACCACGCGATATTAGTGATGCAGCCTAGATATGGGGAGAACCTAAAGAGTATCTGAGAATCAGACGACACATAAGGCGCACACCTCATGCGCGACATCGGTTCATCGCACACTAGCAAATTCTGCGTTGTCAGCTATACACATTACAAGTCTCTGTGCTGTTAGCTTGATGCCTGTTTGTAATCCGCTTCTTGCTAAAACTGGCATTCATAACATCTATTTACATGATTGGATCGGCAGTTTGTTTTCTTTATTTTACTGCCGCAAACGTAATGCTATGAAAAACAACTGTAAAGACAGTCTTGGGGTTGCCGAGAGCGACTACGGAGGTCATATAATGTGGTGAACAAATGCGGAAGTATATACACCATATCTATAATAAACTCTACAAAAAGGCTTTAAAGAAATGTCAGCAGTATATACAATCCCAATGGCTTATATCAAACGTTGCTCCGTATTATCCGCCTGTACCCCCACTTGGTTACAGCGTACACGGGTTGGGCCGAGTTTAACGACTTTTGTCTATAGACGGCAAATAAATCTCAAGCAATAAGACGTTTACAATATCGGCTGTCCTTTAGTTCATCTCACAGCTTACCGCAATCGGTATACGGTCTGTTCGCTCGAGTTAACATGATCTTTGGTGATGTCCCACCCTATAGCGTCATCGGGGGGGGGGGGGGGGGGATATAGGAAACCATTAAAGAATAATTTCAATCACATAGAAGTATATATTCTGTCTCCGTGTGGTTCACAAGGAAAAATTATCGTCGGGGATGCATTCCGGACTAACTAGGGTGCCGGGCCCAGAGGTTACATGTTAAAAACCAGTGCAATACTGGATGAAACTCGGCGAGCAGACTCTTAAACACCTAATTATCTGGAAAAATAATAATTAAGAACTGCGTAATTCAATGACAGAGATGCCATGGTGACCTTTATTGCTTTTCTCTGTAGACATTCTATAAACTGGCAATCGGCTAAGGAAATAGCAAACAGAAAAACTTTTGCGTATAAACGGTGTATATAGAATAGAGCACTGCACGGGCCGATTTTTTCAGCCCGGGCCCGGCCCGGGCCCGTTTTTACGTTGGGCACGTTTTTACGTTTTTACGTTGGGCCCGGAAATAATCTACGTTACCTGCCCGGCCCGGCCCGCCACCCCTTTACCTTAGGCCCGAGCCCGGCCCGAGCCCGACTCGAAACCGGCCCGAACCCGGCCCGAGACCGAAAAATAATGTTTTCAGAGTTGAGACACCCGAGAATAACTCGCTGCACGTTACATGCACACTACCAGAAAGCCCGAGCCCGGCCCGGGCCCGCGTCAAAAAACCCGAGCCCGGCCCGGGCCCGGGTCAAAAAGCACCCGCCGTGCCCGAGCCCGTGAAAAAACTGTTCTACCCGGCCCGGCCCGGGCCACGGGCCGGGCCGGGCTCGGGCTTTCGGGTAAGCCCGAGCCCGTGCAGTGCTCTAATATAGACCGCTAATATAGACAAAAAACACAATTTAACGACTTTTGTCAAGACTAAATTTATAGACGGGGAATAGATAAAAGAAGTAGACACCTTATCAACTTTCGCCTATAGAAAATCTGTAAACCAGGCGTATACAAAAATAATCAACACCTTATCGACTGTCGCCTATAGACAGTCCTTAAACACAGAATGAACAAGAATAATAGACACGGTATCGACTTTGGTCTATACATAGTCTATAGAGCGGAAGATCACAATAAGAAACAAACAAATTATCGACGTCTTTCTGTAGACCGACTATAGAATGGAAGTAGACAAAAAGAAATAAAAAACCTTATTAATTTTTGTCTATAGACAATTAATGGACAAGAATAAATAGAGACCGTATCGAATTTTTTCTATAGGTTGTCTATAGAGAGGAAGCAGACAAAATAAACAAACATCTTATCGACTTTTTTCGCTAGACAGACTATAGAATGGGAGTAGAAAAAAAGAAACAAAAATCTTAACCTTTGTCTATGGACAGTCTATAGACAATGAATAGACAAGAATAAATAGAGACTATATAAACTTTTTTCTATAAATAGTCTATAGATAGGAAGTAGACAAAAATAAACAGACAACTTATCAACTTTATTCTGTAGACCGACTATAGAATGGGAGTAGACAAAAAGAAATAAAAATCTTACTAACTTTTGTCTATAGACAGTCTATAGACAATGGATGTACAAAATAAATAGAGACTGTATCGACTTTTTTTCTATAGATAGTCTATAGAGAGGAAGTAGACAAAAAGAAACAAACACCTTATCGACTTTTTTCTATAGACTATCTATAGAAAGTGAGTATACAAAAAGAAATAAACATCTTATCAATTTTTGTCTATAGACAATCTATAGACATTGAATGGGCAAGAATAATAAAGACTGTATCAACTTTTTTCTATAGATAGTCTGTAGAGAGGAAGTAGACAAGAAAAAACAAACATCTTATCGACTTTTTTTCTATAGACTGTCTATAGAATGTGAGTAGACAAAATAAATAAAATCATATCAACTTTTGTCTATAGACAGTCTATAGAATATTTATCAACAAAAGAAGAAATCTATAAAAAGACAAAATCGTCTACAAGTAGTCTATAGACATTCTACAGACAGTCTAAACTCATTTTCGTAAGGGTGGAGAGCAAGTTTTATCTCGGCTTTTGATCAGAACCCGGTCGACCGATGGGACAAAGCTATATTTTTCAAACAACGCTCAAGTTCACTAATTGACTATTTATACGAGAAGAGACGGCTGTTGCTGTTAGCAGATTCTACTTTGCCTGAGTCGTCTATTGTACCGTTAGTCATCCACGGTATGACAAAGGAATGCCAAAGGCAAGTGCAAATAAGGTCGCCTAAGACAGTTGAAGACCTACTGGGGTGTCTTAAGGACGTTTACCATGAAGCCCCTGGGCCCATTGCACAGCACAATTGGATCCATACAGCCAGAGTTCATCCGGATAATACTGCGACAGCAATGGCAGCATTCACCAGAAGCGCAGCTTCTGACTATTTCCCTATAGCAACCGAGACGTCAAGGAGACAAAAAACGAATAAACGTGGGTGCACAGCCCCACCCGTGTAACAAAAATGAGGCTCTCTACTTGATTCGATCAAACGTTTTACAAACGGCACTGCTTATTAACGGAAAAGAAGTAAGTGCCCTAGTCGACACAGGAGCTTCAGTAAGTCTGATTAATCAAACCATGGTAAAGGCAGATGACATGCGACAAGGTAAAGTGGTAACGGTTAAGAGCTACGATGGATCATCTCGAACACTGCACACTTGGACAAGAGTCAGTATACATTTGGCTTGGGAGGACTTCACAGTAGAAGCGCTGGTTATGCGTGATGTCGAATTCTTGTTTATACTGTCAAGACCCGACATGAAGAAGCTACGAATGAACATTTCTTGGAAAGATGAAGTGACTTTAGACTCGCTGGTTTCAAATGTCCAGACACCGCCACAGATGAGGACTGCCAAATGCGCTAATGACATACGGACAATTTTTCCCGAACTTATATGCCTCGATACATATCCACCTGCAGCTTCTGTACCCGAAGTGCCTTTTGAACTCCGCGACACGACTATTGTACGGAAGAGAGCCTACAGGATTTCTCATGAAAAGAAAGTATGGCTGAAACAAGAGCTGCAACAAATGCTGAACGCTGGAATAATAAAGCCCTCAACGTCACCTTTTGCGTCTCCTATAACTATTGTTCCCAAAGAAGATGGTACCTGATTTCGCCAAACCCTTCGAACTCTGCACTGACGCGTCCAATTATGCCACAGGAGCAGTGTTATACCAACGAGATTCCAGCCAAGACAGAAGCCACCAGTTAAAGGTCATTGGCTATTACTCCTGCACCTTTTCAAAAGGGGAAGTAAATTACACCACCACGGAAAAGGAGGCCCTAGCAGTAGTGCTAGCGTTACGATTTTTCAGGAGTTATTTGGAGGGCCGTCGGTTCAAGCTTTTCACGGACAATCAGGCTTTGACGTACCTTCTGAGCCTTACACAACCGAAGAGAAGAGTGGCAAGATGGATTAGCGAAATTCAGCAGTTCACGTTTGATGTTAGCCACAGACCTGGTGAAAAGCTACCTGACGCGGACGCGTTATCAAGGTTGCACATACCACCAATAAACAACGACCAAGGGGCAGACGTCGCAAGTGTATGGGAAGATACTGAAGAACTAAAATTAATCGACGGAAAGTTTGTTGTACCTCAAAGCTGCATATCCAAAATATTGCGGCTCTATCATGACAGTCCACACTCAGGGGGGCATGATGGCTTTTGGCGGACTTACTGGAAGATTCAGAAACGTTTTACGTGGAAGAACATGAAAGCCGATGTAGAGAATTATGTCAAGACCTGTCATCAATGTCAGACTATCAAAGCCAAGTTCCGCCCAAAAGGAAACCAAATGGTCATTCCTTTGTATTCAGATGTCCCCTTCGAAGTCGTCCATCTCGATTTCGCTGAAATCAAAAAGAAAGAGGAGGGTGTGCGCCGGACTCAGTTTTTTATAGTGGCTGTTGACCAGTGCACACGTATGGCGGCGGCCAAGCCCGGAAAATAAGATGCAAACAGTGTGATTGCACTGATGGAAAGAGAGGCATTTAGACACACCAAGGTGATTGTGTCTGATAATGGACCTGCATTCCGCAGCGAGAGGCTCCGTCAGTGGGCAGCAGAAAAGGGTATCACTTTGAGATTTTCAGCACCATATCACCCGGAAGGAAATGCTCTAGCAGAACGTCTCATACGTGACTTGAAGACCTTCATTTCTATATACGCAGAATTTCGTGGAGGATGGACGTGTGCTCTTGAGGCAGCGGTTAGGCATCACAATCAATCCCACACAGCTGGACTTGGCTGTAGCCCTCAGTTTGCTGCCTTTCAGAAGACAACGTGGTTACCAGCAAATCACGAACTTGGCATAGTAGGGACGATCCATATTCCAGAACGCAAGAAGACGTCAGAATACCATATGTATAAACGTACCATGAAAAAATATTACGACTCACGCCCTGCAACGCATGTGCCCAACGTACAACCTGGAGACATGGTGCTAGTACGAAAAGGTCTTGATCGTTCGAAGACTGCTTTCACGGGCCCTTATGTCGTCCTCAAAATGGTAAAGCAGCAAGGTATACTGAAGTCTGTGCACTTTGAAGGACCAGCAGGCAAGACAGAAGTTACAACTGTAGGTAACCTAGTGCCTTACCATCCGCGGAAGGATGGCAATAAGAGACCCGGAGAATGTAACGTCCTGGTCAAAAGAAGAAGAGAAAGTGAAGAGAGAGAAGAAGAAGAAGAGGATCGAATGAAATCAGTAAACAGTTGATCAGTCTCGGATCCTTTATTTTACAACATACGCTCGTAGTTCGTGTTCATTTCTTAAATAAGCACGATAGAGAGGTAAGGGGAAAAACATAGGCATTTTGCCTAATGCCTCAGTCTTTAAGTAACGCTCGACGAAATGAAACGACTTGTGACTTACTTATCAGTACATGCATTATAGCTATTCAGCTCATTTTTGAAGAAAGTAAGCGTAGCGCACGCAAGTTAAACACACGAAAAATTATGCGAATTCCCCCGTTTCGTGACTGCGTCGGTTCTACCTATTTTCTGCCTCCTCTCGCTACCTCCTTTTTGCCATTCTATCTACTTCCCCTCTGATCTGTTGCACGTTAATACAAAGGTGCAGTTTCTTAAATGATTTTGCTGGGGGTCACGGATAATTATAGCAGTCGAGGGGCGACACGATGGAAAGGTCAAAACGAGTTTCTCGCGTCGTCTTTCCTGTCTGCCACGCTTGTTCCATGTATATACACGCTCTGAACTGCCTCCCGACGCGGCGTGCAAGACAGGGACAGCAGCAACAGTGGGAAAGTCGAAGGGAGAGGCAAAAGAAGCTTCGCTTAAAAAATGACGAGGCTGAAGTAACCATGTATAGCACTCATCGCATCGGATCCTATCTGCCTCGAACTCACCATTAACCTCTATAAAATACAGTATTCCACACACGACATTAACCGCGACGAGTGCGTGGTGTTTTCTCACCGTACGGCTCGCGTCTCTCCAGCTGGCTGCAGATGCTAGCCGCCAGTGGTGCCACGTAGGGACCGAGCAGCACGCAGACGCCAGTGACATCGTACGCGCCATGGACTGCTGGAGAGACAAGCCCGCGATGGCAGCCATGTCGACGGCTTCACGGAGAACCAGCTCGCTTTCCACGTGAACATTGATTGTCGACGCCAGCCTTTGCAAAGCAACAGCAAGCTTAGACATCACAGTACGGAAGCTTCAAATAGAGCAAACCAGTCCACCAGAACTAAACTACCTACTGTAGCGAGGGCTCTGGTATAATCGAAGTCCTGCAAAAAGTTCGTGAGACTCAACAAATTTCATTCAATGTCATATAGTACATTGAAATCATTGTTAGCTTATGCGAGGTACTCGGCAATGCCCCCAAGGCCATTGGCGTCGCTTGTTTGCTGCCGCCGTCGTTTTCCTCCTTGAGCAGCGGTGTTTATTTGGGATATCTGGGGGCTAACGCCGAACTGATATCTACGAATGTATGCGATCGTAACTAGGTAGTGAGGCACCGCATGAGGAGACGCATAACACGGAGCGACCGCAGTGCCAAAATCTCGGGAAGCGTTTCGGAAGAAACGGGATGTCTTATACCGTCTGTCTTTCTGGTGCGCGAGACGTAATGGCATCGTGTTAATATTAAAGCGAAGCCTTCCTCGCCTCCCCTCCCATGTTTCTTGGGGCTGCTGGCTGCTGATGGGTCGGCCAGTATCTCGGCGGGTACAATTCTAAATACATATTCGAAGGTGTCCATCTCGCACGGTCGACTGGTACCTAATATATAGCAGACAATCAGAGGATATAAGTGGAAACCGAGGAAACCGAGGTGTAACGTGAGAGCGGACGTGAGCTACAACACAACCACGGCGGTATTGTCATGTCGTACGTCATGGTCATCATGTCATCGCCTTCATTCGATCTGATCGTTCCTTCGTTGCTATCTCATCATCATCCTTCCACCGTTTACACTCCATTTCCATCACTATACTATCACTCGTCGTCGTCATTTCGTAATCGTCATTCCGTCGTCTTCACGAAGTCGTAGTGATGCTGTCGTCATCATCCCGATATTCACTTACTGTCGTCATTACGCCGCCGTAATCGAGCCGTCGTAGTCAGGCCATCGTTGTCCTATCCGGGGTTATGCCTTCGTCGCGATGCCGCTGTGGTCGTTACATCATTCCAGCTTCATAATTTTACTCGTCGCGCTACGCCACCGTAATCATGCCGCCGTCGTCATCCAATCGCGGTCTTACCGTCATCGTTCCATCTTCGTCATACCATAAACGTCATGCGGTCATCGGCACGCCTTTGTCGTCATACAGTAGTCGTTATTCCAGCATCGTCATCTCATTTTCATCACTACATATCGTCCCAACGTCATCGTCAGATGGTTGTAATCCTACAAAAAATTTGCGTAGCTTGCACTGGAGGCGCAATGCTAAAGAGACAGCGGAGCTGATGGGCACATAGCTAGTCCTGGCTTTTTGGGCTAGGCTAAGCACTACCAAGTAATCCACAGCATATTCCGGAATTTATTGATTATTGATCTATTGTAGATTAGCTATTGATTGGCTATCGATTGACTAAGCTTAAGTAGTTCCAATCATGCTTAGCCAGGCTCAGCTTCGCTAGTTCACTGGGGTATGTGCCATTGCGCTTGCACCCTTTCTGCACTACCGCCAGGATCGGCCCACATTTTCTGTTAACGCGTCACGGACTTGCGGTCGGCTTAAGCAGCGCCGCTGCTAAAATCATAATCCTATTGTCATAACATCGGCAGCACACCGTCACCGTCGTCCCACCATCGTCATTCCGTTGTTTTCTTGCCGTAGTCGTCATACAGTCGTCTTCATTTCATCGTTGTCATTCGTTCTTCGTCATTTCACCCGCCGTGATGGCTTAGCGGCTATGTTGTTGTGCAGCTGAGTACCCGGTCGCGGGATCAAATCCTGGCCACGGCGGCCGCATTTCGATGGGGCTATATGCGAAAACACTCGTGTGCCGTACGTTGGCTGCATGTTCAAGGCTCTCAGGTGGTCAACATTTACGGAGTCCTCCACTGCAGTGTGCATCATTTATCATATCGTTGTTTTGGCGCGTCAAGCCCCACATTCTTTGTTCTTCGTCTTGCCATCGTCGTCATTTTGTCGCAGTCATTACAGTGCCGTCCTGCCATCGTCGTCACACCTTCGTCTTCATGCAGTCGTCCAAATTCTTTAGTCGTCATGAGTGGTGTCCGCATGTTCGGGCGCCACAAGCAAGGCGTTTCTCGCTGAAAATCTGTCAAACCTGGCCGTGTGTTCTATAGTTGACAAACAATCGTTAAACAAGGTTCGTAAGCACCAATGAAAGCTTCGCTTAAACCGATTTCCACAGCACGTGGAATCTGCCAATTTCTAGTTAGTTCAAATGTACTATCGACCAAGAAAGCTTACAGACCAAGGGATCTGACACAAAGCTGAATATCTCCGCAGCCTCAAAACGCAGCCTAGTATTCCCATTTCCAGCCTCGACTGGTATATGCGAACAACATTGTGATGTACGGTTTGACTGGCTACTTTTGAATGCTGTTCGGATATTTAGCGTTTTCTGAGATCCCGCGTGGCATGAAGAACTTTATTCGGGTCCTGAGGAATCAGTCTGGGACTGATGCGGGCCGCTTCCACGTCGGGACAGAGAGGCCGAGCCCCTCTGCCGCCACACGGGCCCTCTGGACAGCCCTAAGTTGGTCCGCCAGCACTTCACTGTGCAGCATCCGCTGCCACCACCGTTTACCTTGAGAACCATCACCGGCCAACGCCGAGCAGTGCCAACTTGCATGTGTTCTAAATCGAGCAAACCCCCACACTTACTACGTTAGACTGAATCCCCGCAGTCCGGATTCATTTTATTCGTGACGACGGGTTAGGGTACGTCCGTGTCTGCAGAAACCTTAATGTAACCGCCTGCGGCCTATTTAATTTAAAATGTGGCAGAGGGGAATGCGCTGCGCCCTAAGTAATAGTGCTTGGTGATCTCGTTGTAGGTTAACATGTGGTCCCTGAACTCAGGAGCAGGAGATCCAGCCCCATCAGGGAGGGCACGCCTCACTAATCCTCGCGCCTCCCTGTGCGCTACCTCGTTGAGGTTCCACTGACCCCATGTGCGCCGGGAACCAAGTAGCTGTATGCGGAGTGATATCCCTACCCTGCAGCAGTCTGTAAGCCGGTTCCGCAACAAGTCCCCTCGAGAAGGCTTCAATCGCAGATCGCGAGTCACTAAACACCAAAATTATTTCTGAATCAAGTAGTGCTAAAGCAATAGCCACCTGCTCAGCAACCCCCGGATCCTTTGTATAAATGAAAGCATCATTCCGAACGCTCCCTTTTCCATCTACCACTACCACCGAATAAACATCCTTCCCATTAATCCATGCCACGTCAACAAACGCAGACTCCTCCTCCTGATCCTTTGCTTCTCGCAACAAAGTCCTAGCTCTCGCCATCCGCCTCCCTACAATGCATGTGCACAGGGTGCACATTCCACGCAAACGGACGAACCATGATATTGGTCCTAAGGTTCACGTTCAACTCGTGTGATCACGCCCCATCGCACGACACAGCCACCAATTCTCCAATTGACTCTAAGATATACCTATCCGCTGGTGTACCTAGCAACCGCTCTCTCTGTGCCGTACGCTGAGCCTCGGCAATTTCATCTAAAGTATTATGCAAACCCAGTCGCAACAACATATCGTTTGTCCTACTCACAGGCAGACCCAGCGACGCCTTAACGGCTTTTCTAATTAAATCTTCCAGCTTATCTTTCTCCCCCCATATTCCAATTTAGCATAGCTGCCAGGTACGAGAAATGAAGCAGAATAAATGCGTGAACCAGCTGCATCGCACCCTCTTCTCCTAAACTCCTATGCCTATTTGAGATCCTTCTGATAAGCCTTATGGCCGCCTCCGTCTACTTGGTAATATACTGAATGGTTCTGTTATTCGATCCATTTGATTCCACTACCAAACCCAGGACCCTAATAGCCTCAACTTTGAGTTCAACTACTCATCCCTAGTATGGATGGATACCGCAAGTCTCAACTTCCGGTATCCGATCCTTCAGCCTACGACCCAGCTTCTTAGATTTGAATATCAACAACACCAACTTTTTAGTGGAGCACTTGAGCCCTATAGGAGTCAAATACTCTTCCGTAAGTGTTACCACATCCTGCAACCTAGCCTCAAGCTCTCCGTCACTACTACCGACACTCCATATAGTAACATGGCCCTTAAAGTTTTTGGTCGATAGTACATGAATATCTTAATGGTTGCAGCTGTTCTTTCTTTTTTTCTTCGTGAGACAGAATAAACTAAATATACACAGGAATATTTATTTATTTATTATTTATTTATTTATTTGTTTATTTATTTATTTATTTATTTATTTATTGCGATAGCAAGTATATTTACACTCGAAGCGCAATTTTGCCGTTGCCGTCGCCGTGAGGTTCCGTATAGAGTCGAAGGGCGATAAAATCGTTGTCGCCCGCCGTATAGGCAGTGTGTGCGAGTGAAAGCGTACGAGGGGAGCCGGCTATCGCGGCTCAATGTAGCGAACGCGAGTGACTAAAGCAGGCCCGAAGCGCGCGGTCGTCTGTCGTGCGCGCGAGGCACGGGGCGAGGCGACGGACAGAGGGGGGAGGGGACGTTCTGCTCCGTCAGCTGCTGCTCACAGCGCGGCTGCGCCGTATCTTGAAAGCGATCTGCGATGCGGGCGAAGTGCGCGCCCGCGCCGGCCTCATTTTCGAAGCGATCTGCGATGGGGACAAAAGTGCATGCGCCGAGTGCCGGTAGCTTCGTATGCGCTGTGCTTTCGCCGTTTCATTCGCATTGAAGCGAGACTAGAGGCAGCGCGAAGGTCAATTTGCCCGCTGCTGCTGGCGCGCTTTCTCACTCCGGCGTTTTCACAGCGACTTTCCGCGATCATCGAGGGAGATGTGTTGATGTTTTCCTGTGCAGGCGTGACGCCATGCTTGTCTATTTAGTTAGCGAATGTTTACAACTGTTGCCGGTGCCCCTGGCAGCCTAGCCCCGGGCACTAACAGCCATAACCGTTGGACAAATAAAGTTTATTCCTATCCTATCCTACAACTTTATATGATCAATTAAACTACTATCCTTGCTTCGTATATAGCTCTCTACTAATTTGCTATCGCAATCGATGCTTCGCCTTTCGGGCGAAACTGCGACATCTTTCATTTATTTATTTATTTATTTATTTATTTATTTATTTATTTATTTATTTATTTATTTATTTATTTATTATTCATTCATTCATGCATTCATTCATTTTTACATACTGCAGCCGTAGTTAGGGCTATGGTAGGAGTATAGGGAATTATGCAATTCTGCATCCTACAACAAATAAAACTATATAGAGCACTACAGAGAAAAATTCAGAGCCTTTCCACCATTGTGAAGATGGAAGCCATCAAAGCTGTGGCTATGCTGGGTCTGCTGTAGTGAATATTGCTATAGTGAATTTATATATTGTCATTAGTGATTATATTAAGCGTCTTCGGTATGTTCGCCAAAGAAGGAGCAAGGACGCCGGCGTCTGGTTTTCGCTCGCCGTGATGGCCAAGTAGTACGTTTGCTGCAGAAAGTCCCCCCCCCCCCCCATCATCACCATAGGCGTTGGCGCGACGCCGACGAGATCTCTCCTGCTGCTGTTCTAGGCGGCTCATACCCACATATACAACGCGGGTATGAGCCACGCGTGATTTCTTTCGTACCTTCCTTCTTTCTTTCTTTCTTTCTTTCTCTATTACTTTCCTTCCTTCCTTCTTTCTTTCTTTTTTCTTGTCCCTGGCTCATACCCGCACATCCCTGGCTCATATCCGCATATCCAATGCAGGTATGCGCCACACGTGATTTTATTGTCGTTAATCATGACGTAACTGACGAGTATGTGATGTTATTATGGCGATATCAATTTTATGGACACTCCAAGCGAATTTCTGCCGTCGGCGTCGTCTTCGCCGTCGCCGTGAGGTTCCGTATAGAGTCCAACGGCAATGAAATCGTCGCCACGCGCCGTATGCTGTATGTGCGAGTGAAAGCGCGCGAAGGATGCGCGCTTTCACGGGGAGCGAACGCACGGCGGAGAGCAAACGCGACTTCTTCCGTCGCGCGAAAGGCCGGGGGGGGGGGGGGGAAGGGGAGGGAGGCAGGGGAGGCGACGTTTAGCTGCGGCACCAAATGCGTGTTCATATAAAAAATGGCGCAGTTTCACCCGAAAGGCGAAGCATCAATTGCGAAAGCAAATTAGTAGAGAGCTATACGGAGTAAGGATAGTAGTTTTATCAGCTCTATAAAATAGGACATGCCGCAGCACCAGCAACGCGCAGAACTGTTGTCGATGCCATCGGCGTTTTGCTCGCGTTCGCACCGAACGCGCGCGGCGTTGGTGACTGTTGCCGGTGCCTCTGGGGGCGGCTTGGAGGTTTTCGACGAGATCACAACGGGACACTCGTCGAGCAGCGTCGGAAGTCTTTACCACCTTCTCGCCTCGCAACGTTTTTATATAATTACGCATTTGGTGCCGCAGCTAAATGTCGCCTCCCCTCCCTCCCTCCCGTCCCCCCACGGCCTTTCGCGCGACGGAAGAAGTTGCGTTTTATCCATATATATTGTTGCTGACATGTCTATATATATTTCCGTTGACATGTCTGCTACGAAAGGACATCCCCTTTGAGTGGACTCCGGAGTGCGACTCTTCTTTTCGTCAGTTGAAGTTTCTGCTGACATCACGACCTGTTCTTCAACACTTCAGTCCTTCAGCTCCGATAGAATTCCATGCGGATGCCAGTGGCACAGGTATTGGTGCCGTCCTAGTTCAACGCCAGGGTGACCGCGAACACGTGATCGCATATGCAAGTCGCTAAGTTGCTCATTAAGTAGGCCCGACCCGAATTACACTGTCACGGAACAAGAATGCCTCGCGGTAATATTCCCGGTTCAACGGTTTCGTTCTTACCTGTATGGACGCCCCTTCAGAGTTGTCACCGACCACCACTTATTGTGTTGGCTTGTAAATCTTCGTGACCCTTGTGGCCGCCTTGCACGCTGGGTGCTCCGACTACAAGAATGCAGCTTCAGCGTCTCTTATAAGAGTGGTCGACGACACGCTGACGCGGACTGCCTCTCGCGTACGCCACTTAGCACTACAGACTGTGACGCCGACGACTTCGATCACCTTGTGGCTTCTGTGTCGCTGAGGTTTCCAGACCTCGACTGTTTCAAAGGCGAACAGCAAAATGCCGCTAAATTAACACCGCTCTTCACCACTACGACCACCTCTACTACAGCAAACCATTTCTGTGTACGTGATGGACTGGTATATAAGAAGAACTTTTCCAGCACTGGCGCACGTTTTCTTCTAGTGGTGCCGGGCAGTCTTCGCATAGCGATTCTGACGACGACGACCCTACATCTGGCCATTTAGGGTCGGCGAGGACGCTCTAACGTATTCAGGAACGCTTTTTTTTTTGGCCTGGAATGCGACAGTCTGTTGAGACGTATGTGGCCAGCTGCATGCAGTGTCAGTGCCACAAACATCTATCTACTACTCCAGCTGGTCTCCTGCAGCCGATCCCGCCTCCAAACACGCCTTTCCAACAAGTGGACATTGACTTCGTGGGCCCTTTTCCAAAATCAGCCAAGGGAAATCGGTGGATAATTGTTTGCGTCGACTACCTCACACGCTACTGCGAGACGGCGGCCGTGCCCTCAGCAACTGCCACTGACGTTGTAACGTTCCTGCTGCAATGTGTCATCCTGCGACATGGTCCGCCTCGCGTGATCATCAGCGACCGTGGACGGCAATTCACAGCAGATGTCGTGGAGGAGCTCCTTCTTTTGTGTGAAACCCACTTGCGTCACTCGACACCATACCATCCACAAGCGAATGGCCTTACGGAGCGCACCAACCGAACAATTATAAACATGCTATCTATGTATGTTTCACCCAACCACAAGAAATGAGATGGCTGACTGCCTTTTATCACGTACGCGTTCAGCACCACCAAGCACGAGACTAGCGCCTATAGCCCTTTCTTCCGGCTGTACGCACGGCCACCCCGGTACACGATCGACACTATTTTACCTTTCTGTAAACCCCAAAAACCCACTGTCGCCGAGACCCTCTGCCTTGCCGAAGAGGCGCGTCGTATTGCTCGTTTACGCACTTTGGCATCGCAGGACAGATCAAAAGCACGCTACGACATTCGCCACAGTCCGGTGACCTATCGCCCTGGTGATTTAGTGCGGCTGTGAACTCCTGTGCGGAAACGCGGGTTATGCCAAAAGCTTTTGGTCACCTACGATGGACCGTTTGTTATTCTTAACAGACTCACAGAGGTCACTTACACCATAGCTCGCCTCACAGCGAGTGGTAAGAGCTGCCAAGACCCAAGTGCATGGTCCATGTCGCCCGATTGAAATTGTTCACGTCAAGACAACTGGATTGACTCGCCCGGCGGGATTCGTCTGCGACGAGAGGAATGTTGCACGCACGCGCGAGTGAGAAGAACGATGACTGGTGAACGTGCTTGCGGTCCCGGGTTGGAAAAGAAGAGGAGGACGACACTGAGTTGATCAACCAGCTGGCCACTCTTGCGCTCACCTTCACGACCTACAATAAACGGCCCCCTTCATCCGTAAGGGTGATAAACGGTCTCCTTCGCGCGTAACATTATGGTGATTGTAAAGGAGGAAAGAGACGCTTAATTCTGCAGCCCTTCAGGGATCACGGCGCAGAACGCGCGTTAGCTCTCCGCCATGCGTTCGCTCCCCGTGAAAGCGCGCGTCCCTCGCGCTCTTTCACTCGCACATACAGCATACGGCGCGCGGCGACGATTTCATCGCTGTTGACGTCATACGGAACCTGACGGCGACGGCGACGCCGACGGCAGAAATCCGCTTTGAGTGTCCATATAATTGCTATCGCAATAAAACGTTGCGAGGCGAGAAGGTGGTAAAAATGTGGTTGATCCCTCTTATATAGGAATCGGTATTGAACACGAAAGTGAAACGTGTCTTCACAGAAGTAGTGTAATGTTTATTGCACATTGATATATAATGTCTATTGGTGTTTTGTGGCTAAAGCGCCCTTAGGCGTTGATGCACCCACGCTGACGCCTGGTGGCACGTCTCCTCCATCACGACTACCAACGTCGATGACCATGAGCAACCGTCGTGCATATGGAAGCTGCACTACGCTGCACACGCTAGCACAACGCGAAAGACGAAGCACGTAACTGACACACTAATACAACGCGCAAGACAAAGCACGTAACTGAATCGTCACCGAGTCAAATCAGCGCGTACAGCGCGTCGTAATTGCAGCCTCCGCGAAAACTTCAGAAACATTTTCAGAGCTAATTGCGGAGGCCACGCTCCGCTGTGCTGAGTACGGTGAACGCCACCTAGGTGGCTTTGGTAGTGCTTCTTGATGCCAGCGTCCCTTCGAATGCTGGCATCGAGGCGTCGTAGTGCTGAGACCACCGAAGCGTTCACTGTCGGTGCGCGTTAGTGTCATAATGCAGTACTTCTCTTTTCTGCTCGTAGGCGGCGGCACCGCCCCGAGCAAGAGCGCGGGTACACGGAGGAGTGTTAGATATATAAGGCGCGTCTGTGTAGCTCTCTGCAAATGCGTTTGTGGCGCAATGGGTTAAACGCTCGGCGATCTATCGTCGCGGACCGAGAGGTCGTGGGTTCGATTTCCAAATTTTGCATGTTTGTGGAGCTTTTTCTTCTGGTTTCTTTCTTTGTATTATGTTCTATGACGTATTTCCGTGACGGAAATACGTCAGTGAAGTCTTGGTGGACCCCGGCATAAAACACTTTCGTGTTAAAAAGGAAAAAAATGACAGCAGATCCACGAGGTGAATGATGATGAGTGGGCGAAGCTCCGGAGGGAATCATCGGATCTCCCGCTTAAGGGGACGCTAGCACAAACACGTTAGAAACGTGCAGTACTCTCTAGTAAGGGGGAGCGGCCACAGCGTCTTACGCAGCCATTTACACATGCCGGAACGTGCACCGCGTTTGCCGACGCCATCACATGACTGCTGAGAGAGTATACCCCCCGTATTCATAAACGCTCCTCGACTTGAACTTGACTTGCCACCGCTTTGGGCAGCGCGTTCGAAACGCGTTGAAGGTAAGGCGGAGAGGCCACAGCGTCTTACACCAGCTTCTTACACGGGCCGTAACGCGCTAGCACAAACGCGTTAGAAACGCGCTAGAAACGCGGCCTTTCGTTAATGTTGGGTATTTATTGCCATCGTGGTGCGTGTGTCCATGTCCGCTTCGTGGCGTAGTGGCATGCTGATGAAAATGTACGCCCTGTTCGCGAACATTTTATCGAAAGTGTTGTGCGTGTGCGAGATGTGTATCGTGCTCTAGCCGATCCACCAGACTGGATCCCTGTATTTGATGTGTTGGCTTGTATGAAAAGATTTTAATGCCGCGGTAGCCAAAGTCTGGCTGCCACGTTTTGTTCCCTGTAACGTGTTATTTCGGCAATAAAGAAAAAGAAAAAAAAGCTTCGTGGCGTAGTGGGCTAACGCCGCGCGCTCGGAAGCGAGGGGTCCCTGGTTCGATTCCGCGCTACGGACACAACTTCGGAATTTTTAACACGAAAGTGTTTTATGCCGGGGTCCACCAAGACTTCACTGACGTATTTCCGTCACGGAAATACGTCATAGAACATAATACAAAGAAAGAAACCAGAAGAAAAAGTTCCACAAACATGCAAAATTTGGAAATCGAACCCACGACCTCTCGGTCCGCGACGATAGATCGCCGAGCGTTTAACCCATTGCGCCACAAACTTTTTTTTTAACGCTTTTTTTTTCTTTATTGTCTCATGTGCAAAATTCACTCAATTATCAACAGCCCAGTTCAACGAAGTAGCACGTGAAAATCATATGTAACATTTACCAACCAGCATTATTGCAATCACATCAAAATTCTCTTAATGTTGCCAAAGGTTCTAACCTTGACAACCACTCCGGGGCGCATTCATGCGCCTTCTGCACCTCCAGAAAGGCATTTATACTCTCTCGGAAGTACATTCGCGCAGGTCGTGCGTCTGGGTCACAGTAATAGCCCGCCATTCTAGCGCGCCAGATACTGTGAAGGCCAACGAGCATTACCAGATCTAAAGGAAGCCCATCGTCGTTTTCAATCGCTAGATATCTGATACCGTAGGGATCTAGAGGGAATTCTTTTTTGACTGTCCTTTGTAAAACATCCCACAAGAACACTCCCTCCCAACAATGTAGAAAAACATGGTCAATTGTCTCGGGTTGATTACAGATTAAGCAATGTGTTCCCCACGGTACAAAAAAACCCTTTTCCTTCAAAACTGTCTTTACTGAAAGCGTTCCTGTATGAACCTTGAAAAAAAAGGTTTTAACCCCTGGTGGAATTTGCATACGCTTTACCCTTTTTAGTAAATTTTGGCCCTGGCTACCTCTGTAAAGGGATCTATATAAAGGAACCGGAAATTCAGTGTCGCATAGATCCCTGTACAGCTTTTTTCTTTGGACAGAACTCAGGTAATCCTTTGAAAAACGTACACTTAGGAAGCGCACAGTGGAGACAACCTCCTTAAAAAAACCCTTAAGCGTTCCGGGAATACTGCTTGTGGCAACAATAAAATCTGGTAGCGCTTTGCTTATTCTCATCTGACACACAGTGCGCAAGAAAGGGTCCCTGACGTCTCGAAAAAATATAAATCTGTTTACGAGCTGACGCAAAAAGAGGTGTCCCAGACCTACTCCCCCATCTTTGACGCGCCTGAATAGGTTCGTCCGACTACACCTCTCCCAACTCGAGGCCCACACAAACACGGCAAATATGCGGTGAAATTTCTGAATGTTTAGCCGAGAACAGTATAACACCTGCATTGTGTACCAAATCTTACTGATAACGAACAAATTACATACGGAAGTCCTGTCAATTGGGGAAAGTGCCTGGGGTTTTGGCATGGAGAGTGGCCTTCGACCCCTGCCATTGCGCCACAAACGCATTTGCAGAGAGCTACACAGACGCGCCTTATATATCTAACACTCCTCCGTGTACCCGCGCTCTTGCTCGGGGCGGTGCCGCCGCCTACGAGCAGAAAAGAGAAGTACTGCATTATGACACTAACGCGCACCGACAGTGAACGCTTCGGTGGTCTCAGCACTACTATAGTGCCTAGAATATACTTACTAGTGTGCCGACCGCCGGGCGTTTCCAATGGGAGA
Source organism: Dermacentor silvarum (assembly GCF_013339745.2). Taxonomy (NCBI): domain Eukaryota; kingdom Metazoa; phylum Arthropoda; class Arachnida; order Ixodida; family Ixodidae; genus Dermacentor; species Dermacentor silvarum. The sequence goes on along the minus strand of NC_051156.1, from coordinate 13,679,324 downwards.
CGCTGGCACCGCCGGTGATGCCTTCCACCGGAGGCCCCCAGACGGCGACACTGTTTGGGACCGTGCTAACCGAGCGGCGCATCACGCGTCACTTGCGCTTCGGGTGCACTTCGGATGCGCGTTCGTAAGCGCAGTCGGTTGCGGCGCGTTGTAGCTTTCGAGCAAGTAGCATGTGGTGCCTCCGCATGTCATTGCTGGGTTTCTTTCTGTGCGCGTGGTTCGCACTTGTGTCTGTTCACGGACGGAACCGAGATGTCGTCGCAGAAAACGAGGCGTAAACACAGCACCTGTTTTGTCCCATATTGTACAACTGGATACCGCTCAAACAACGAGCAAGTCTCAATAATTATTCAGCGCGCCTGTTGACTGGCCAGAACGTTTTGCCGAGTGGGAGAAGAATATAAGAGGGCTGATCGAAGGCTAACTCTGGCGGCTGTCGCTTGTGAGAAACACTTTAATAATTGCTACATTGAGCGCTCCTTCAAAATTAGTCGACAGCGTGTCACCCATGAAAATGTGCCCTGTTTAATTACCGTCATTTATGTTAATTAATTTAATTTATGGCAATTAGATACAACTTGGTGCGAATTTAGCATTTGTGGACATGTCTCGCATATAATAGTTTACTGTCGAAAAAAGCTACACTTCTTCGGAAACCACGTATTTATTTATTGGTATTTTTCGCAGAAAAACCCCGTATCGTGTAGCGTTATAATGATAACTGTGCCTACGATCGTTTGTAAGTGCAACCAAATCATATTCTTTCGATTACGCTTTGCACCTCAACCAACGCTCCGCAGAACGAAACGGGCTGGGACAGCCCATTGGCGTCTGTCGCACACGCGCGCGTTGGCTAGAGACGCCGCTCGGCATAGCACGATGATGATGATGATGATTTATTGGCATCCCCTTTGAAACGGGGCGGCGACAAATAGTCACCTAGCCTGCTTGATTTAATCAGGTATACTATACATGTTCTTCATCTTGCATTTTTGTATACCTATCATTATTTTTCTTTTTCAAAAATTTACCTTGTACCGCTGCCTATGATTTTAAGAGATCAGGTCGCATCCATCTTTTCCCTACTTTTTTTCCACCAGTACTCTAATCGTCTCTTGCTGATCTCTACGGCTGATCTGTTTATGTTTCCTTCCACTTTAAACCCAAGCGCTTCTGGGAGTTGCACGTTACCTACGGTTCTCGCTGGGTGGATCCCGTCGCATTCCATTAGGATGTGCTGAGTGGTCTCTGGATCTTTACTGCAGCATACACATGTCTCATCTAATTCCGAATATTTGTTCCGATATGTTTTCGTCCTTAGGCAACCGGCTCGAGCCTCAAATAGCAAGGCACTGCCCTTTGTGTTATCGTACAGATTGTGTTATCGTACAGCACGGTCCGTACGGCTATCGCCGTCTGGTGGCCGCCGGCGGAAGGCATCATTCTCCGTGCCACCGGAAAGCCCGCGGTCGGCACACTAGTAAGTATATTCTAGGCACTATAGCACTACGACGCCTCGATGCCAGCATTCGAAGGGACGCTGGCATCAAGAAGCACTACCAACGTGGCGTTCACTACTAGGTGGCGTTCACCGTACTCAGCACAGCGGAGCGTGGCCTCCGCAATTAGCTCTGAAAATGTTTCTGAAGTTGATCGCGGAGGCTGCAATTACGACGCGCTGTACGCGCTGATTTGACTCGGTGACGATTCAGTTACGTGCTTTGTCTTGCGCGTTGTATTAGTGTGTCAGTTACGTGCTTCGTCTTTCGCGTTGTGCTAGCGTGTGCAGCGTAGTGCAGCTTCCATATGCACGACGGTTGCTCATGGTCATCGACGTTGGTAGTCGTGATGGAGGAGACGTGCCACCAGGCGTCAGCGTGGGTGCATCAACGCCTAAGGGCGCTTTAGCCACAAAACACCAATAGACATTATATATCAATGTGCAATAAACATTACACTACTTCTGTGAAGACACGTTTCACTTTCGTGTTCTATACCGATTCCTATATAAGAGGGATCAACCACATTTTTTTCTCATTTTTCTCAGACTGGTTACACACTACTACTACTACTACGACGGGGACGGAACGGGTGCCGCCATAAGGAGCTTCGCCCCTAAAACTTCCGACGCTGCTTGTCGAGTGTCCCGTTCTAATCTCGTCGAAAACCTCCGAGCCGCCGCCAGAGGCACCGGCAACAGTCACCAACGCCGCGCGCGTTCGGTGCGAACGCGGGCAAAACGCCGATGGCGTCGACAACAGTTCTGCGCGTTGCTGGTGCTGCTGCATGTCCAAGTTTATACAGCTGATAAAACTACTATCCTTACTCCGCATAGCTCTCTACTAATTTGCTATCGCAATTGATGCTTCGCCTTTCGGATGAAACTGCAACATATTTTGTAGCGTTAACTACACTGGCCTAGCCAAGCCCGTTTCGCGCGGCACATCAAGAGCCGTGCTGCGCATGCGCAAGGATCAGTGATGTCACACGGCTTGCGCACCGGAGCCACCGGAGCCGGCACCTCTTGCGCACTCCGCCGCCGCCGGTCTGCGCATTCCAGAGGAGTGAAGGCCGTTTCACATGGTGCGATTTTGCACTGCGATTATCGCACCGGAAGTGCGATTTCCGTCGCATGCGACGAAAATCGCAGTCGCAGGGCCGATTCTGCGATTTTCGGCTGCGACCAACCGGTTGGTCGCAGCGTCGCAACGTCGCAGCAATCGCTGCGATTTTCCCGTCGAAATTGCGCCGAGAGGTATTTCGCGGTCTGTTTTGGAAAATGGCGGCGGTCGCTCAACGCAACGTTTATAGATACTTTTTTGTCTATAAATATTGGATCAACGAGCCTCGAACAGTGCAACTAATTGAGTGGAGCCTTGGATTGCGCAATCGGTACGTACCATCAGCACCGATGCAGATAAAAACTCGTAGGTCAGATTCGGTTCTGTGATTTCTACGAGTTTGTTGACACGCTACGTTGCTAATCTGGCGACGCTGTTTTTTAGGTTGGCTTCGGGTGCTGATAGTACGTACTTTTGCGTGATTTTCCGCTATTCACACGCACTGCGAGTTGGTAAATACTACGAGGTGTCCCTCACGGGAAGGCATGGCCTTCGGATGTCGTCCCAATTTTCTGGTTCTGGAGACAACTCGCGATATACGAAAACGCCACAGTTTTATCGCGGTATGCTTTTACGGACGGAACAATTTAAAGAATATGCAACTACGGACAAATGCTGTGGTCAATAGGTCACGCTATACGCGCGACCATTTAGTTGCAGTCAGTTGGTTAGGGCTTTCATGCGCATTTTCCCCAATGAATTATCTCATTTCAAGGTTCTGTTACTTCCGCTGCGAGACGCAAAGCGAACGTGCAAACTGGATATCGTAATGAATGTTCTACAATAGCATATTTCGCGCTTTGACTGGGAATAAGCAGTATTGCCAATTTATTTTCGAAGCAATATTTAAACAGTTCTTTTCTCATTTTTCTGATGCATCATTTTTCTCCTGAATAAAAAAACCAATAAACCTTCAGTGTGTTGCAGACTTTGTATCCGTACTGCATCTGTGTTAACCCTCACATTAAAAGGTAATTGCACATTTCGCTTACTTCAGTGCATCGAATTACTTTTGTTTATGCTGGTTGTAACATATCGCAGTACTCTAAGAAACTACTTAGCCATAAACATCCTTGCCTTTTCTTGCTTCTCTGTCTCTACTTCCTGTAAAACACATGCAATAATGCGAAAAGCAGGCAGACATCTGGTTTTTATAAGTAGTAGATAACACATTAAAGAAAAGCAGATCAAAATTGTGCAGTGAAGTCAGCCGGTTGCATTCCTTCCTGTGAATGATAGGATCTTTTCAAGTGTGGGTGGGTCTTGCATGTCCACAGCTCATAAAGTGTGCAGACTCATCACGAGGCGTAGGTATAGCCCATCAAGATGGAGGCAATGCTGCTAATGAGTCTGCACTTACATGTATTACTGCATAAACTCGTATAACCATATCCCATCATTACTCAATCGAGCTTGCTCAGTCATATTCACCAAAATTCTACTTATACGAGCTTGCTCTGACTAATATTCACCAAAATTGTACTTGGCCAAGCTTGATCTGACTAATATTCACAAAGATTCTACTCAGGCAAGCTTGCACCGAGTCATATTCACCCAATATCTACTTAGCCAAGCTTGCTCCGACATATTCATCAAAATTCTACTCAGGTGAGCTTGCACTGAGTCATATTCACCAAAAATCTACTTGCCGAGCTTGCTTTGACTCATATTCACTAAAATTATACTTGGATCAGCTTTCCCTGACTACCAAATGACAATATTCACTAAAAGTTTACTCAACTGAGCTTGCTCTTACTCGTATTCACCAAAATTCTACTCAGTCAGGCTCAAACGAACTCAGACTCACGGTTAGTTCGAAGTCTTAGTGAGCCAACGTTTGAGTGAGTTCACCGTGCTATGCATACATTACATTATGTGACCTGTGCGGTGAATAAGCAAACATTGTCTATGAGTACGTGTTGCATCGGGTGAAATAAGGACAACTGTAAACACTGCAGTTAGTTTTCTAGAGTTCAACTGACCGTTGCGTGAAAGCTTCGCCTATGTCGATTCAAGTAAGTGCATTGGATCTGCATCATATCTTTTGCCAATCCTGCTGGCTGTCCTAGTCATTACTGGGCGGCCACATTTTGTACATTTCAACACAAAGTTTAATAAATGACTGTAGTGCAACATATTAAAAAAAAACGATGCTTGCATCACTGCACGTATAACAATCAGAACATGACACAAACACATGCACATAAGATGGACACAAATGATAAATACATAAACAGATGGAATCAGATAGCCACCACCTATTGAAAAAAAAAAAGAAAAAGCACAGGACTACGTATAACCATTCCCCTTGCCAGGTACATGGGCTATAGGAGAAACACAAGTGCAACCTAGCAGTTACCTTCAGGTAGCAGCTATGGACGCTTTTGCATTCGCAGCTGGCCACTCAACCACTCAAGTGTGTTCAGTGTGCACTTGTACTTAGGCACACTTTTTATTGTCTGTATCTCAAAAATTTAATGTGGCTCCTCAAAAATTTGAGGATGTTTGGATTCTGAGGCTTGCAAAGGTAAATATTTTTATTCCATTTACGTTCAAGGTGAAGGCTCATACAAAAGATTAGAGATATTGTCAGTGCTCCTCACTTTCTCTCAGAACATAAGTGGTCTGTTATTGAGATTCTAGCAGCTTTTCAGCAGCAAGAAAGGGAATCAGCTTCCCCTGTTTTCAGCATTGGGTTAATGCAGGCAATTCAGGGAGGCATAAAGTTTTGCCAATACAATCGGTTCGGGAATACCAGATTAGACTGTACCTTGACACTTTCCTTGCACTTTCTTATTTTGGTCAAATAACCCAGTTTGAAATGGCTCCAGTTAGCATGCTCTAACATTGGTCTAATATAGGTTAAGTACATGACTAGCTTAACAGACTGGGATGCTGGCTTTCATTTCCAGGAAAGGAACCATAGTGCCTGTTCCAGTTGCATATGTTTTTGGTTATCTGGGGTTTTCAGCCTGTTTTAAGATAATGTGCTCAAGCAGGTAGAAGCACACGCATGCCATTAGCGGATAGTTTCGATAGCTTCTTACCTTACACTTGCCACCAAGAATACAAAATTTTAGCGTTCGATTTTGTTATTAAACAAACAAACGTACTCCTAACAAGGTATTTTAATGTTAGCCGTGTGGCTACGCGGCTGCGCTACGTACTGCAGCATATTTTAAGCTTCTTGATACAGATTCACAGCACACTAATAGCGCAAGAAACAGGACGAGAAAATAGACGACGCCCATGTCTGCCAGAATGATACGATACTACGTACACTAGTGACTGCAGCTCCTAAAAAAAAATAAAAAAATATAAAAAATGTGGTGTCGGCTTTTACGCCTTTCGAAATATTCAGAGAGCACTTGTATTAATAATTACAGCACAGGCGCCGAGACGGACGAGCTAGGCTGGCGCTAAGATAAACGTTCACAACACAAATTCTATTGCACGTTCAGTAATTACACACAGATCATTTGCGGCTTTGTTCAGGGGCAAACGTGAGCGTTTGGGTTGGTGCTTGCTGCTAAGTTTGGTGCAAGAATATTGCTAGGAGCAGGAACCGCTAATGCGCAATCACGAGCACAGATCCACACACACACATCCGTTTTTCAGAAGCTGACGTTAATCACGGGTAGCGCGAGGGTCTCTGCGTTGACATGACGACTCCGCTGCAGCCGAATTCCGAATACTGCATATGCGATGACAACAGCGATAGGGGCTTGTTGATAGGTCCTCTTGTAATTTGTTTAACCGCAGGTAGAACGACACAGGCATAAAACACACACGAGACAGCACACAACGCTGAACGACAACCAGCGAACAGCTGTTTACGTCCGCCATTTCTCCTCGTATTGAACTTCACAAACCGCTGTTGCGCACTCCAAAACAAACTAAACTTTCAAGCGTTTTTAAATTACAAAACGCACGTATTATTTGGTCCTAATAAAGAGAGGTCAATTATATTATAACGCGCACGTCTTTTTCATTACATTAAACGAATTTATGCGGCGTGTGCGACAAAATCTGGCAGCAAGCAACTCTGGGCGTCGCATAATCGCATTGTTGACATCGCACCATGTGAAATGGCCGTTGCGAATTTCGCATCTGCGAAAATCGCAGCTGCGAAAATCGCAGTGCAAAATCGCACCATGTGAAACAGCCTTGACGTCGTAGCCGTGGTAGACGCACTGGCGCCGGCGCGCGCTCGCTGTGCAGTCGCCGTCTGACACTGCGCTGGAGCCGCTGCGCTTCCGACTGGCGTTTGCCAGTGTGGTATAGCCATGGAGAAGGAGAGCGCAAATGCTGCTCAACAGCGCAGAAGAACGGATGGATGGATGGAAAAACTTTATTAAGCGAGCGAGTTTGGACCCTTCAAGGGCCCAGGGCCACCGCACAGCCCTCACTTTACGCGCATGTGTCCAGGCCACGTAGGGCCATAGCACTGGCACCCCGGTTCACGCAGCGAAGTTGGATGTCCAGGTCCTGCGACGCAAGGAGGGCCTCCCATTCCTCCCATGTTCCGATGGCGGGCTGTCCCTGCGGGGGAGGATCGGCAGGGCAGCCAAAGAGGATGTGGTCTAAGGTGGCGTGCGACTCTCCACAGAGAGTGCACTCTGGCGAAACGGGGCGAAAGTGGGATAGGAGCTGAGGGGTGGGAACAGTTCGGGTCTGGAGTCGCCTCCAGAGGATTTGTTGGGAGTGGGATAGTCGGGGGTGGGGAGGAAGGTAGAGTCGACGGGCAAGGCGTGCTTGTTGGGTAATTTCGGAGAACGTGTGCGCCCGCTCCCTCGAGAAATCCCGGCTGGGGTCGCCATTTGCCCGGCTTACAAGTCCTCGGGCTATGTTATCGGCGGCCTCATTTCCGGGATTGCCAGAGTGAGCCGGCACCCACACGAGCTCAATACGTCTATCAGAATTTTGGACCCACATTCTCAATATTTGCCACGCTGGGGCATGGACGCGTCCGCGGGCAAAGTTAAGAATGGCTGTTTTAGAGTCGCTAACTATGTAAGCCACATTGGTTTGAGCGATTGCTAAGGCAATAGCAGCTTCCTCTGCTTCTTCCGGGGTACAGTGGGAATCTATGAAGTGGGTGAGTGGGGGGGCTGCTGGATGATAAGCCACAGCTACAGAACGGTCTGGACCACACGCGGCATCCACCCATCGCACATCCTCTAAAGTGCCATATGCGTTATGGAGAGCTTTGGCTCGCGCGACGCGGCGGGATTTATGGTGCTCTGGGTGGACGTTCTTAGGGAGGGGTTTGATGATAAGCGCGGCGCGCATGGCGCGAGGGAGAGATACTAAATCTACAACATGTGCGGGTATGCGAATTTCGAGAGAGTCCAGTATATGCCGTCCTGTTTCTGTGCCAGCCAGGCGAAAGTATTGTGTTTGTCGATGTGCCTCAATAAGTTCTTGTATAGTGTTGTGCATTCCTAATTTTAAGAGCCTGTCCGTGCTAGTGTTCTTTGGTAGGTTGAGCGCTGCTTTGGTAGCCATGCGGATTAAAGCGTTGATTTTATCTTTGTCCGCAGTGGAGAGGTTCAGGTAAGGAGATGCGTAAAGAATGCGACTAAGCACAAAGGCATGCAGCACCTTGAGATTGTCTGCTTCGTCTAAACCGGCTCGCGAGTTTGAAATCCTTCTAAGAAGATGGATGACGGAGTAAGTGGATTGTTTTAGTGATTTCAGGGCAAGATTGTTTATTCCCGTGTCCTGTAAGTACAGGCCAAGAAGGCGGAGTGTGGGTGTTTGTGGTATGGGAGCGTCATGCAGATAAATCACAATGGGGGCGATGGGGACACGGCGCGGCCGCAGTATGAAGAGTGCTGACTTTGTGGGTGAGCATTCAAGGCCAATGTTGGCCGCGTGGGTAGCTATAGCTGTGGCTGCTTCTTAAAGTGTTGATTCTATGTCGCCATCCGAGCCGTATGTGGTCCAAACCGTGATATCATCCGCATAAAGTGTGTGTCCCAAGTGTGGGATGCGGCTGAGAGCCTTTGCCAGGGGAATGAGGGTAATATTGAACAGGAATGGGGATAACACCGCTCCTTGCGGGGTGCCAATGTTTCCAAGGGTGAATGAGGGCGTCTGTATATTATCTATATGCAGGGAGGCGGTGCGCCCGTTTAGGAAGGCCCGAATATAGTTATAGGTCTTAGGTCCTAACTGCAGCTCTTGGATGTTCTGCAGGATGGCACTGTGCTTAACCTTGTCAAATGCTTTAGTGAGATCTACTGCCAGGATTGCTCTGGTGTGGTGTAACATATCATTGAGGATGGCATGTGAAATCTGTAGCAGGGCGTCCTACATGTGCCGAGAGATGAGGTCGAAATCCTAGCATGCTATGGGGATATAGTCCATTGGATTCCATGTGTTGCGTGAGACGGGTGAGGATGACATGCTCAAAGAGTTTGCCCAGGCACGAAGTCAGAGAGATAGGACGGAGATTTTGGGCATTAATGGGCTTATTGGGTTTGGGGATGAAAATTATTTTTCCATGCTTCCATTCAGCAGGTAGCTCCCCCTTTTCCCAGCATTCATTGAAGTACTCGGTGAGAAGGCAAACAGAACGGTCATCTAGGTTTCTGAGCATTACATTGGTGATTTGGTCATCTCCAGGAGTTGAGTTTCGGAGCTTAATAAGGGCTGTTCTGACTTCAACCTCCATAATAGGGGCGTCGAGGGAGGGTTGATCGGGGCCTATGTAGTCGGGATATGATACAGCTTTGCCCACAGTGGTATAAGTTGATTGAAGTTCGCTTAAGAGTGCTTGCTGATTACAACGATTTTGATGCGTAAGCCTTTTGAGTGTAAGTCGGGTTTGCTTTTTAGTTTGAGTGGGGTCTATCATATGTCGAAGAAGATTCCAGGCCCTGGAGTTTGAAAGATTACTTCGTAGTCCGTCACATATTTGGTGCCAATTGGATTTACTAAGGGCGGCGCTGTGCTCTTCTATTTGTTTTTGAAGCTGTGCCAGTTTGAGCTTAAGTTTTCGATTCTGTTTCTGGGTTTTCCAGCGCGTGAGAATACTGTTTTGTGCTTGGAGTAGGTGCGCTAACCTACTATCTGCAATGGGAGTTTCAGGGGCGGCGTCGAACGTTTGCGTAAAAGCTTGCACGTCCTGCCTGAGTTCTGTCATCCATGTGTGAAGGTTAAAGGGGGACTCTAATATTTTGGCCTCTCTCTGCTTACGAAGATTATCCCAGCTAGTCATTCGGACACGGTAATTTTTAGCTTTTTTGGCAATGTGAAACTCTATAGTTAGGATATAATGATCACTACCCAGGGCCTCATTGGAGTTCCGCCATACTGGCGTGGGAATATTGCGGCCAAAGGTGAGATCTGGGCTAGTGTCGGTGGTGACACTGTTACCGATTCTCGTAGGTGTGCTGAAATCATTATATACAGAAAGGCCCTGCATCTGAAGGGTGTTGTATAAATCCGCTCCTCTCTTGTTGGTACGCATGTACCCCCAGTCTACATGCGCGCAGTTAAAGTCCCCTAAGATAATGAGAGGGTCCTTCTTTGCAATGACGGAGGCGGCTTTAATGAGAGTGATACATTCCGAGGCCGGTTGCCTCGGAAGGAGGTAACAGTTAAGGATGAAGAGGGGATGGGATTTGTGAGTGGACGGGATTAATTCTAGAAATGTGTGAGCCACCGGAGAATTCAGTACATGACAAGTGTATGGTACAAAATTTTGGACATAAGTGGTAACCCTGGGGTTTGGAGTGATGTCAGAGGGTACCAGAGCATATCCTGGCAGCGATACGTTTGTGCCAGCATCCTGGAGTGCTACTATATCAGGGGGTGTGGAGGAAGCAGAGAGTAGCTGCTGCAGGGGGTCTCTTTTGAAGCGAAACCCCCTACAGTTCCATTGTAGAATGCGTAATGGGAGATTATTTCCCGTCAGCATGGCCATGCTGGAGGGTGGGCGGGCGAAGGATGGGAGGTGCTATGGGGTTACCGGCTGGCGTATGTGAAGACATTCCAGCAATTATTTGTGGTATTTGTTGAAGAATGGCGGTGGTTACCTGACTAATAATCGTTTCTGTAAGCTTAGTGATGGTGGCTTCAATGTAATTTTGAGTTTTAGCCAGAATATTGGCTTCTAACTGTTGGACAAAGTCTTTTAATTTGGAATCTATGTCTGGAGTGTCGTCTTGCCGGCGTTTCTCTTGGGGAGGGGGTATGGAGAGTTGGGGTGTTGGTAATGAAGGGGGTGGGAGAGTGGAAGGGATAGAGTTAACGGCTGCCCTGAGGTGCCTTACCTCTTCCCGCAGGTGTGCTATTTCTTCCTCCCGCAGTGAAGTTGGGGGTGTACTGGTGGGTTTAGTCCAGGCTCGCTGACGATCTTGATGAGGCGCTAGGGGTGGAAAGTCCTTCGCCGTGGGCACTGCTGTCTTGGGTTTCCTCACTGTCTGTCTTCGAGGCTGGGGGGTCCTAGCCTTACATGAGCCTGTACCGGTGAGGTGGTCCCCACCACAAAGAATGCATTTTGGCTTGCAAGGGTCCTCTTGCGTTTCGTGCTTCTCGCCACACCGCGGGCAGAGCCCAGTTTTTGGAAGAGGGCATACATCGTACCTGTGACCAGGTTTCCGGCAGTTCGTACAGGCATCAGGGCTGCCCTTGTACTTAGTGCAGCGGTGTACCACACACATATATTTAATGGTGTGGGGTACGGGACCAGATGCAAAGGTTATTAGAATGGATGCAGTTTTCCCCATGCGACGGGCCACTATGATGTCGGCCTCCGGGTTACGATGCCGCAATTCATTTAGGATTTGTTCTGGTGTTTCATTCCAGTATGCTCGGGAAATCACGCCTTTTACTGCCGCTGGAGGGGGCGCGATGTACGCGGCTACCGGGTATTTCTTCCCATCTATAGTGATTTCCTGTATTTTCACTAAAGCGAGAGCTGTTGCCTCCGCTACCGTCGCCACCGTGAACGTATTGTTTGTGGGATGGACTCTGATGTACAGTTCACCCATCACTGAGCAGCTGGGTGAGGTACGCAATGCCTGCAGGAGACTTGGAGCTGGAAGCTTGTCCAGGGAGAGCCCACCTCGCGGGCGAAAAACAACTCGGATCGTTCCCACCGGCAACGCCGCGAGTTGTTTACTTTTTTGTACGACCGCACGCGTCGTGCGTAGCAGCTGTGGCGTCTCCTTGAACGCGGCTGGAATGGTAACAGACGCAGCGTCGGTCGGCGCACCGGCGTTGCTGGCGTTAGGCGTCTCCTTGAACGCGGCTGGAATGTCAACAGACGCAGCGTCGGTCGGCGCACCTGCGTTGCTGGCGTTTGGCTTAGCTTGAACCGAGACCGTTGAGTTGGGTTTGGTGGACGAATTCGAAGCCGGGGGCCGATTTCGATAAGCGCGGAGCACAGTTTGCCACTCACCAGGGTGATAGTCCTGCGGGGAAATGGTCTCTCCTTCCACTAGGTCCTTCATGGTTGTTGGGGAGTGAGGAACCCGCCGTGGTTGCTCAGTGGCTATGGTGTTCGGCTGCTGAGCACGAGGTCGCGGGATCGAATCCCGGCCACGGCGGCCGCATTTCGATGGGGGTGAAATGCGAAAACACCCGTGTACTTAGATTTAGGTGCACGTTAAAGAACCCCAGGTGGTCAAAATTTCCGGAGTCCCCCACTACGGCGTGCCTCATAATCAGAAAGTGGTTTTGGCACGTAAAACCCCATAATCTAATCTAATCTGAGGAACGCGGCGCGCCGGCGAGGCTCGCCTCGACGAGGCGAGGCTTAGCGCAGCGGCGTGGCGGCCAGAGACGTCTTCACCGGATAGTTCTCGGAGATCACAGGGCACATCCAAAAGATGGTAGCGGTTAGGGTCCGTGTACCTTCCTGGATCCGTTGAGCGCCTTGGTGGGTCCTAAGAAGGACTTAGCTGGGCACAGGAACTAGAAATTGGCGGAGACGATACGAACCGCTTCCGCACACTCTAGCCCCCTAGCGGCCTCTCTGAACGGAGAAGCTTGACTCATCGGATCCCGAAGTAGTTGCCTGGCAATTAGCGGTTGAGCGTAGGAGACAACCAGGAAAGCTAAGAATAATCAGCTGAACCTTTGCTAACGCTACGTATATCCTGGCATAGCCGAGCTAAGCCACTGCAACTTTTCTTGATGTCATGACCTATCAGTCATGTTAGCCATACATCTGTACCCTTCTATGCCAATTTTGGTATATACCAAGTGAACGAGCCGCCACAAAACGTGACGCCACAAAATTGTTGCCACTTTCCGGTGTACTCACGGAGGCGATCTCCTGAAACCTAGTCCATAACATCGCTGTAAAGCGAACGAAAACGATCAATAGCACTTCGAGCAAGAAATTGCCCAACGGAAGATACGAATGGCTCCATGCAGCAAGCTCCAATATTCGATAGTTAGAAAGAAAGAAGTATATTTAAACGCGTCAGTTCGTGACCAGTATGGTACAATATTAAGACATATAAGACAGTGATACCTTCTAGAAGATGTAGGTACCGCGAATTTTATGTATGTGCTATGAAAAGAAAAGTTCGGTCAATTAAGTTGTGCAAAAGCTTTAGGGATTCTATGCAGCGACAGGTGCTAAAAGTAGTCAGGTTTAACGCAGAAAGTTTAGAAGAGGGAAAAATAGCTATCGTAACAACGCTGTGACCCTGCTAGCTTTTCCTGAATCATTTCCAGCTTCTCAATGTCGAATTTTTTATGTGGATTGCACGCATACTCCAGAAGTGCCCAGATAACTGATTTGAAACTAACTAATTTAGCATTTTGGGGAGCTGTGCGCAAAGTACGCAGTAAGTAACCCAGCTTTCTCAGTGCTTTCTTGGAAATATAACTTATATTGTTACGTGGAAGCGCAGTAGGGAAACTATTTACAAGTTGTTTTTACAAGGAGTAGCGAGCACTGACCAACATATGGAAGCCAGCCGACATCAAACAAGGCAGGTCGTCGTTCTCAGATCAGCCAGAGACCGCCTATGGGTATGTCCTACTACATCGAAGTGTCCGCATCTTCGAATAGCACGCAGCCATATGATGAGACCATGGCACGTTGCTAGTAAAATAAAGACCTATGTATTTATATTCGGACGCATTTCCCGGTGCGCAGGGCATTGCGAAACGTGGATGGAAACTAACGTCTAGGAAATTAGATCTATATGGTCTTCCTAATATTTATGGTCATTTGCCAGGTTCTGCACCATTTACAAAACTTATCAAAAGCATTAAGAAGAATATGATCATTTAGTGATATCATATCATGATAAATTACGCAATATCCTCATATAAACGTATATTGACAGCTATGTGAGCAGGCAAATCATGCGGCATAAATATACAGCAAGAAGAGTAACGGCCCTGACCTGCGACACGCCGGAAGACGCGCCAGCAGCAGGAGAGTTGGTGTATTTGAAATGAATGCTCTGTGAACGACCGCTAAGAAAACTAGCGATCCAATTAACACGCGAGTTTTGTTGGTTTTCGTATCCTCATATGTTTCTGCAATAATTTAGCGTCTCCCATTATTTCGCAAAGCATAGGAATTTGGGAAGTCCTTAAACGGAACTGTCAGACTTAAAGGCCAACAATCATTAACATTTAGGACACCACATGATGGACCGTCGTTCTGTTTCCGTAAACCATTAAAAAGAACCAACATGTTGCTCTGTCTCTTGTAATCCGTACACCAATAAAAAGTAGCGTGATGCTGTATCCCATGTGAACTATTAACATAGAACACAATTAAAAAACGAGCATGTACAGGCGTCTTCGTTATCAATGTTTATGTCATATTTACTGATATGATTTTGTTCTAAGTGTATGTTGTTTTGTTGTCTTATTCCAATAGCTCAATGTTTCTTAATTGTGCATTTGTAAAGTAGGGGTATTTCCAGTGTCGCCAAATCGAACATTGTCCTAATTTATCTTCGTGTTTACCAAATATGTAAAGAATGTGCGTTTGTTGCATGAATTTATTTCGTAAGCCAATTTTATCTGAATACTATGTATCTGTGACTCTATCTCACCCTACTAAAATCCCGTCTATGAAATGAAGTTTTATAGATATATGTATATAAATAAATAAGACAAAGTTGGACTGTGACACGCCTGGCACACCCGACACAACAAACAGAACAGGGAGTTCCATTTACGCATTAACTAGTAAAAATGGGGCTGGGCTCAAATGTTCCGTACGAATACCGCCCAACTTCAACGGGTCGCAAGCATCATGGCAGCGATCCGTTTCGCGTGCCGTGTAGGCCACTTCGAAGCGGCTGAACGTACCTGGTCAGCGCCCACCGTTCGCCGTTGGCCACGCGTCCAGCGAGGTACCAGTCGAGCAGGACGATGTTGGCCGCGGCCGAGAGGTGCGCTGTCTGTGTTTGGTCAAAGCAGGCGTCCGCAAAGCACGCCGTGATGTCGGGCAGCACACAGAGCAAAGCGCCGTCTTGCACAGTGTAGGTACAGTGCTGCACCGATGACTCCCCGGGCTTCGACTGGTAGACCTGGTGGCGATAGAGTGTGTGACGCCGGGAACGCGTGACATCGGATAAAACAGACAAAATACAAAATGGTGAGAGCAATAGTTTAATAGTTTTAACAATATTATCCTGCAGTCGTTTTCCAAATATCTGTGCTTGCATGCTATTGGGGCATCCGCTATTTTTCAGCCTGTTTATGTTCTGTTCTACGCTTTCGGCTACGGCTTGCTGGCAGGATCTTTTGACTGCCTGGGTGACACATGCCATAGCAATACCTCGTTTTATTCAATGTGACTGACGAAAACGCAGCATTTCGTAGCCCTCGCGCCTTGAGGGCCAGCACGTGTGGCTGTCATCTAGCATTAAATTGAAATCTTTAAAACTTTTTTTTCTTCATTTGAAACGTTGGGCGTGAATTCTAGCCTTTTGTGCACCTTTCTGAACAATCCTAACACACAATCTGCGCTTGCTCTTTTGTTTTACCCCTCTTTTTACAAAATATTTGCTACAACAGGTGATTACGTTGGTTCCGTCAAGCATATTTATCACGAGCTTGCGGTAAAGAACGATCAGAAATAAATCTGATTAGATAATGCAGGCTACTATCATGTTCAATAAATGCTGACTGTATTTCCATTTATTTATTCACATGTTCTACATGTTATCCTATTGGACCGGCAATGTTCACTAATCGTACGACATCACCTACTTATCGTTTATATTGTTGCAATCGTAGTACCCACGCACCTTACTTTGTTATCGCTGTGTAGCGGCAAGAAGTCACGTGTCGCGTGCACAGATGGCGCCGTTGTTGCGCCACGCATGGCGCCATCGGAGCTAAATTTAGCATCGCGCTTGGCGCTCAGGGAGGTATTCATCCGAACTGAAATGGTCGGTTTCGAGAGCGCTTACAATGGCATAGTTGATATAATTTATCAAACCCATACTGGTGCTCATCACGATCTACGAGGCCTACAAATCCTCTGCAGTAGTTCTATGCTTTCTCGGGTATAGCACCTTTGCGTTCGATATGTGTAGGGTAGAGAAATGACGCGAAGGCTCGGGCAGCAAGACAAAGGTACATAATCCAACCCCTTCGACCACGTCAGAACGTGTCCGTTCACACAAAGAGCACAAGCGCAGGAGCCCATCTACGGGTATCGTAGCCGGTGAGCACGGGTTTCGAGACGTGAGCCATCACAGTTTCGGTAAAAAGGCACCGTCGTTACACCTACTTTTTTCACAAAACGCACTTTTATGCGTTTAAGCATAATAGTAACTGGAACGTCCATTTATTTCGTCGCGCAAATGTGGGAATGATTATCTCGAAAATGGTGTCATCCTGAAATTCGCTCTAAGTTGATCCGTCTTGCGAACTCACCAGCTAGAATACGTATTGCCACACGTGCCGTAATGGAGTTAATGAAAAAGTGAAGTAGTGATTTTTTGTTAATTAGTCAAATTGTGCATTTCAATTTCTCGTGGAAGTAATGTCCGCCTGTTTGAGTAATCCAGCTCAAGGATACAACTATGCTCCTGCCACAGGCGAGTTTTGAAAATTCTGTATAGCCTATCAAACACCCGGTAAATGCACAACGCGTCACAAATACCTGAAGACGCATATTTCTGACATGGTTTGAAGAGAACAGGCGCACAGGTAGTAATGATACACAGAGGGCACATACGAATAGAAAATGTCAACACTGGCTGCACCATGGAGGCAGGTGAGAACAATTCACACACGAATCATTAGCACATTTCACCCAAGGTGAAAGCTATGGAGATGTATACTACAGACTGCGCTGCCCTGTATATTAGGCTGTATCACAAAGCACTTTCACTAACTGCATAGTACAGTTCTCGAAGTACAGCGTCAGGCTTTCCCGCACATTCCTCATAATGTCATCATCAAATAAAGTTAAAGCACCATCAATGCTTGCGCTCCCCAGCTTGGGGAGTGATGAAGATCGATTCCTTCAATGTCCTTCCAGTTCAGTCACCCAGTATGAGGCCCAGTAACGAACGCTTGGCGATCTCACCTTAGGATACGACTGGCTCGTGAGCAGTACGCATGTTCCGACGGTCGCAGTGATGTCAATGTGGGCAGCGTCTCCGCTCACTAGGCCACCACCAAACACGACCGGGTAGACCCAGCGGCAGCGCGGCCGGCCAGCTTCCCTCGGCAGGAACACCTTCAGCTGTCGCGAGAGTGCCCTTTGTCAGGGACGCTGCTCCCCTCATGCAGCGGGGAAAGCGATGGGCTCTCTTTTAATCCGAAGAATGCAAAGCGATCGTCATGATTGTTCAATCATGTTTTCGGGTCACATCACAATCTCGGGTTGTTGAGACACTCTAAACCAGTTTACTGCATATGCCTGAAACTTCACCATAAATAGAGGAATGTATTTATCGTGTAACTGATGCTAACCGTGCTTGACAAAAAAAATATAAATTCCGGAGTTTTACGAGGCATAACCACAATCTGATTATGAAACAAGCCGTCGAGGCAGACTCGAGATTCAGTTTGAAGACCGGGCGTTCTTTAACGTGCACCTAATGCGCGGTAAACGAACTTCCCCGCATTTCGCCCCCGTCGACACGCGGTCGCCGCAGCCGGGGATAGAACCCGTGACGCCGTGCTTTGCAGTGCAACGTCATACCCACTAAGTCCCCACGGCGGGTCAACCAGGCTTGAAAGCGTCGTCGGCTGGGGCGTCGGAGACTATTGAAATTGCGCTGCTTCCCGTTATATTCTGGTACCGAAAAGAACAGTGAAAAAAAAAACGTCATGCAGCTCCCGCGCACTGTGACAATGGCTGTATGCAACGCCATCGCGTCCATTCCTGCACCAGCCAGTTGCGCCCCGCACCACCCGCCGAGCGTGCGTGCTGTCTGATGTGTTCACTCGCTGAGTGGATGACAACGTTGAGGCTTCACAACGCCGTCGCACTCGCCAACATACCGGGTGCTTCAGCTAGAGATGTAAAAGTTCATGAAATTTTGAGAGGCGTGAAAAAACAGGTTTCTGTCATGTATCTTTTTTTCACCAAAAAATACGAAAAATTCACAAAAAAAGACGATTGCGCATAGAACTATGAAAAACTCGACACATTTATTTCTTTAAGCATTAAAAGGAATACGTGTATAATTCTTGCATTATCACAAGAATCCCAGCACGTCAAGGCACGTCAAGGCACGATTTCACGTCAAGGCATGGATTTCGCATCGAAGCGTCAAGACCGACATTTGTATATCAATCTGTGTCCGATTCATTTCCGCTTGATGCGTCAATGCTTCGCTGTGCAGTGGACGAAGCCTTCCGGACATTGAGGTTCGAGTGCACCTGCGAGCCTGTTGCGTAGCTTGGTGAGCACACTTCCACACTCAGACTAGTTTCTTTCACATGCCCCAGAAGGGGGAATCTGCAGTACGTAACAGGCAAGGGGTCTCAAGGGTTGGTTGAAGCAAAGTCCTGGCCATCACGTGGATGAATCCAGGTGCTTCGCAGACTCCCAATCTTCTTTCAACCAAATTCCCTGGCAGGTTCTGTATTCGGCGACGTTACACGTTTATTTACTCTTTTTTTTTCAATTTTTCAGGTTCTGTATTCTGCGACGTTACACGCTTATTTATTCATTTTTCAATTTTATCCGGGTTGAAAAAAAAACGAGAAAAAAATTTCCTAAATTTTCAATGTTCTTTACAACCGCTCACATCTCTAGTTTCAGCGAACACGTTCAAAAATATTTAAAGGTTGCCGGTGACAAATAGCACAATTCTAATTTGTGAGCTGGTCTACTCGAAGAGGCGGACGTTACTTGCACGAACAATTGAAAGTCACAATCGACTAATTAACAAACATTTGCTAATTAAGTGTTTAACTAACTACCTTATGGTTCATATTGCAATTTACAAATTCCAGCCGTGGAGTTCGCAAGGCGGATCCACTTGGAACGAATTCTCAGGATGACACCAGTTTCGACATATTACTTCCCGAACTTTGCGGAGGAATGCATTGGCGTTCCATTTACTTGTGTACGTCGTGGCATAAAATGACGTTTTGTTAAGAGAGTAATAAGGTAAATAGTTAAAAACTTAATTAGTGAATTTCTGTTAATTAGTCAATTATGCATTTCAATTTTTGTGCAAGTAATGCCCGCCTCTTCGAGCCGACCAGTTCATGAACTAGAATTGTGCTATCTGTCACAGGCAACCTCTAAATATTTTTTAAAGTGTTCGCCGAAACACCCTAAGCGTCGCTCCCTAACCGTAAAACGTGATCGCGTGCTCCAACCAATCGGCGAACGTTACTACTTCCTCGCTTGCCTTTATTCTCTCCTCGCTGCCCCCTTCTCACCACTCGCAAACTCCTCTCCACAATCCAACCAACCGCTACCACCGACCACAGCATCGAAACCCGCCCGACTACAGGCAAAAACCTTCGTTGTGTTCTATACAAAAATGTTCAACATAAATTGACAGCCTGCGGGCTGATTTCCTTTTTCGCTAAACCAGGCTCATGGGCAACCGCACCGGATAGCAGCAGAAGCTCTTGGTAGCCTCGCTCCAACTGAACGGGGCCTTGTCGCCGCTTCTCCCCGGCTCAGAGTCATCGGTGCTCTCGAAGACCAGGACTATCCGGCCTTCCCCATGGTCCAGCCGGCCAGGTCCATGTCGTCTGCGAGACAAAAGGAAGTAGCGTGAATCGCATTGTGCATGGCTACCGAGTGTTGCAAGACGAAGACGTTGGAGCTTCACAACCCCAAATTTGTCTGGTGAGCTCATCATTATCATCATCAGCCTATATTTATGTCCAATGCAGGACGAAGGCCTCTCCTTGCGATCTCCAATTACCCCTGTCTTGCGCCAGCCGATTCCAACTTCCGCCTGCGAATTTCCTAACTTCATCACTCCACCTAGTTTTCTGTCGTCCTCGACTGCGCTTCCCTTCTCTTGGTATCCATTCTGTAACTCTAATGCTCCACCGGTTATCCATCCTACTCAATATATGACCTGCCCAGCTCCATTTCTCCCGCTTAATGTCCACTAGAATATCGGCTATCCCCGTTTGTTCTCCGACCCACACCGCTCTCTTCCCGTCTCTTAACCTTAGGCCTAACATTTTTCGTTCCATCGCTCTTTGTGCGGTCCTTAAATTGTTCTCAAGCTTCTTTGTTAACCTCCAAGTTTCTGCCCCATATGTTAGCACCGGTAGAATGCAATGATCGTACACTTTTCAACGACAGAGGTAATCTCTGAGTCAAGATTTGGTAATGCCTGCCGTATGCACTCCAGCCCAATTTATTCTTCTATAAATTTCTTTCTTTCTCATGATCAGGGTCCCCTGCGAGTAATTAACCTAGATAAACGTACTCTTTTACAGACTCTAGAGGCTGGCTGGCGATCCTGAATTCTTGTTCTCTTGCCAATCTATTGAACATTATCTTTGTCTTCTAGATATTAATCTTCAACCCCACTCTTACACTTTCTGGGTTAAAGTCCTCAGTCAAGTGCTGCAATTCGTCTCCATTGTTGCTGAATAGGACAATGTCTTCTGTGAACCAAAGGTTGCCGAGATATTCGCCGATGATTCTCACTCCTAAGCCTTCCCAGTCTAAGAGCTTGAATACTTCTTCTAAGCATGCAGTCAATAGCATTGGAGAGAGATTGTGTCTCCTTGCCTGACCCCTTTCTTGACAGGTAACTTTCTACTTTTCTTGTGGAGAACCAAGGTTGCTGTGCAATCTTTGTAGGTATTTTCCAAGATATTCACGTATGCCTCCTGTACTCCTTGATTACGCAGTGACTCTATGAGTGCTGGTATGTCTACTGGATCAAATGCCTTTTCATAATCAATGAAAGCCATCGTATCCATCGTGATCCATCGTAGAATATCCCTTCCTGAAGCCAGCCTGTTCTCTTCGTTGGCTGAAGTCAAGTGTTGCCCTGATTCTATTTGAAATTACCTTGGGGAATATTTGATACCATACTGAGAGCAAGCTAATGGGTCTATAATTCTTCAATTCTTTAACGTCTCCCTTCTTATGTATAAGTATAATGTTGGCGTTCTTCCAGCTTTCTGGTACACTTGAAGTCGTGGGGCATTGCGTATAAAGGGCCGCAAGCTTTTCAAGTAGGATATTTCCTCCATCCTTGATAAAATCGACCGTTATTCTATCTTCTCCATCCGGTTTACCCCTGGTCAGGTCTTTCAAGGCCGTTCTAACTTCATCGCTAGTTATAGAAGGCGCCTCTGTATCCTGTTCATCATTACTTCGAATGAAAATAGCTTGGCTGCTCTGGGAACTGTACAGGTCAGTATAGAATTCTTCCGCTGCTTTTACTATGTCATCGAAATTGCTGATGATATTACCCTGCCTATCTTTCAGTGCATACATTTTGCCTTGTCCTATGTCTATAGTTTTCTTCTCACTGATTTCATGCTGCGTCCATATTTTACTGCTTCCTCAAACTTTTCCACGTTATAACTTCGGATATCCCTTACTTTCGTCTTGTTGATCAGTTTCGACAGATCAGCGAATTCTATCTGACCTCTCGAGTTTGACACTTTCATGTTTTGCCGTTTCTCTATTAGGTCCTTTGTTCCTTGGGAGAGCTTACCTACTGGTTGCCTTGGTGCCTTACCTCCCACCTCAATTGCTGCTTCTGAGATCAACCAAGTTACGGTTTCATTCATTACTTCTATGTTGCCTCTTCATCTGCCTGTTCTAAAGCTGCATATTTGTTTGCGAGCACCAGCCTGAATTGGTCTGCTTTTGCCCTTACTGCGTATAGGTCGGCCTGTTTCTTCGTGACTAACTTTAGTCTTTCTCTGTTCCAATTGAGAGAAATCCTAGATCTCACTAACCTATGGTCACTGCATGTTACCCTAACTAACACTTCTACATCCTGCACTATGCTTGGATCGGCAGAGAGTATGAAATCTATTTCATTCTTTGTTTTTCCATTAGGGCTTTTCCAGGTCCACTTCCTGTTGCTGCGCTTCCTGAAGAAGGTATCCATTACTCGGAGCCGATTCCTTTCCGCGAATTCTACCAACATCTCTCCTCTATTGTTCCTAGAATCGATGCCGTAGTTGCCAATTGCTTGCTCGCGAGCCTGCTTTTTCCCACTTTTGCATTGAGGTTGCCCATGACTACAGTATACTGAGTTTGCACCTTTCTCATTGCTAACTCAACATCTTCATAAAACTGTTCTATTTCTTCATCTTCGTGACTGGAGGTTGGGACGTAGGCTTGTACAACCTTCATTCTATACCTGCTATTCAGCTTTATTACGACGACTGCTACCCTCTCATTAATGCCGTAGAAATCATCAATGTTGCCCGCTATGTCCTTATGGAGTAGAAATCCTACTCTGAATTCTCTGTTATCTGGAAGACTTCTGTAGCGGAGGACGTGGTTGTTAATCAGCACTGTATAAGCCTCACCAGTTCTTCTCACCTCACTGAGGCCAATAATATCTCAGGCAATGTCTGATAATTCTTCAAATAGTCCTGCTAAGCTAGTCTCAATCGAGAGGGTGCGCGTGTTGAACGTTGCCAGGTTCAATGTCCATTAGCGGCCTGTCCGGACCCAGAGATTCTGAGCACCCTCTGCCGCATAGCAGGTCTGACCACCGCCTTGGTCAGGTGCTCCACAGACGCTGGGGACTGAGGCCCATGGGTTAATTGTCGGAGTCATGAGAGAGGTAGCGGCCGAATACTGCACCAGGGAGGCCTGTTCTGGTGAGGGAGTTACTTTGTTGAAGCTTAGTGGGCCTATTTGCAGTCAAATCTGCCGCACCTAGCTGCGTGGCAACGTTCCCCCTGCGAACTCCACCCAGTGTCCACGAGGCGATTGCTTGCAGTGCACAAGGTATTGGAACGGAGATGGACTCGAGCACAGCGTGTTTGAAGAAATAGGGGGTTTCATGTGCCACAACCACGATATCACTTGAGGCACACCGTAGCGGGGGTCCGGATTAATTGTGCCCAAGTGGGTTCTTCAACGTACACCCAAATCACTTTTTGCCCACATCGAGATGCAGCAGCCGCGGCAGGAAATCGAGCCCGCGACCTCGCGCTTAGCAACGCAACGGCGTACCCAATGAACCACCACTACGGGTCAGCGTTATCCCATATAGTAGACTAAACTTAGTCGCACGCCGTTTCCTAGTAGCACTCAGAGCTGCGGATGCAAAATTTCCGGAAATTTTCAGTGGTAATAAACTAAATTTTTCCCTTTTTTCAGAAAATTTCGGAGCTTTGCGAAAAATGGAAACTCCAGTAAAAATGGCTATTTATTTTTCCAACAATAAAGAATATTTATCCTTAATAATTGCGCAGACAACGCGAACACAATGGCATGAGCGCCGTGTTCTCCTGCGAATGTGATCTAATCATTGAGGAAAAAGGTTACTCAGTATTCGAGTCACAACATGTCACTGGACACATTCGTATTAGAACCGATTGCGGCTGCTTGCTCATTCAAATTTGATTGTACGTAGACAAGCTTTTTGAGCACGTTTACTTGTGAGCCTGTTGCGAAGTTTGTTATGAGCATTTCCAAACGAAGGATCGCTTTCTTTCACAACTAGCAAATGATGAAGGTATCTGCAGCAGCTTAGAAACTGTAGGTGTCAGTGACTGATAATTGGAAAGGCCTCGCCACCAGGCTGATGGTTCCACGTGCTTCGCGGAGTCCCGGACGACAGCTCTGGATTTTAACCCACAGTGTCTCTTGTGTTCCGCTACATTTGAAAGCTATACATACGTTTTCAAAACGAGAGTGCATGAAACCATATAATTAAGACACTTAAAACTTGTGTCGTTTTCACGTCGTCGTCAACGTCGCTTCTAGAATCGTGTGTTACAGAGCACAAAATTGCAACTATAACTGCGTGTAGAACATTTCATGGTTTTCTTTCTGCTTTCTGTGGGCTGAAATCAACTGGGAAAAAACAAAAAGTTCGGCGTAAAAAACATTTTATTAAAAAAAAAAACGTATTCTGCAGAAAGCTAAAACCGTTCGAAATGTCAGCAAGCTGGTGATGCCCTCAGCTGCAAAGACGAGTGCTGAAGTCGACAAAAGGCGTGTATGTTATGATAGCACAGGTGCGAACTTCAGTACTTGCGATAATGGTAAGCGTAAGTGGGTGACAAAACTTAACTATCACAGCTGCCGACGTAAGAAAAAATTTCTACGATAGAGGAGTAACAGTAGGACGAACGTAATTCTGCGCCGCTCGAGCTGGTACGGGTAAGCATTGGAACGTGCTCTTGCGGCCGATTGGCCGAGGATGACGCGTGCTTTCATCTTTGTGGGGCGCTCTGTTTTGTCATCTCAAAGTGCATTGAGAAGTTTTAATGCATAATTCTATTGGGCGTTCCTGCTGTGGGAGGCAGTAACACTATGCTGCGCTGCGAACTTCTCTGCTTTATGTCAGATATGCTGTGCTTCTCTACGGTGAAATACCCTTACTTTTCATACTCGTCATCACACTCAATTGGGTGGTAGCAGATATAAGTGTGCGGTGTCGCTCAGCCCCGCCATAAGCACCCGCCGCCATAGTAGAACGCCCCCCTTAAAGTCACCGATCACTGAACAAACCAAAAGCGTAAGGCTAAGCATCAGGAACATTTGATTGCAATGACTATTATATGGACACTCCAGGCAAATTTTCCTCGGCATCGTCGGCGTCACTGTGATGTTCCGTATAAATTCGAAGTGCGATAACATCCAACTTGCCCCGCGCCGTAAGCTGTGGGGGCGAGAGAAAGCGCGTGAGGGTGGGCCGAGAAGGATGGTGGCTTGATGCGCATCCAATGCTGGATGTCACGTGATAAAGCGCACGCAAAGGGCGGGGGGATAGCCTAGCACGCGTATTCGCCCATAAAGTTAACATAACCAACTCTAGAGCAAAAGCTCCCCATAGTGCCCACGCATACATTGAAATCGGTAACCGCAAGGGTGCCGCCATGTTGCTACTCTGCGTAGGCGGGCAGGTGCACACGACGAGATGCGGTTCAGATGAAACGCGCAATCAACGCGACTAACCGACATCCGCCAAGCCTCCCTCAGTATGGTGGCTCCATATATAGGTCAGGTGCCTGCAAAGGCATTCTTTCGCGCACCGTAAATTTACATCAAAATTTTATAAACCCGTCGAATCTTTATCAAAAATATGCAGAATGAACTTAGCACATTCTTCATACGTAATTGCTACGTGTGAATTCTTGTTCTCGCATCATATTTTGATTATCTTTAGAGTTACAAAAACATTCAGAGCCCTTCCACTACTGTGAAGATGGAAGCCAGCGAAGCTGTGACTATGGCGGGTCTGCTATAGTGAATTTATATATTATCCTTATTGACTATATGGAGCGTCTTCGGCATGTTCGTCAAAGAGCAAGGACACCGGTGTCTTGTTTTCGCCCAGAGCGATGGCCAAGCAGTAACGTTTGCTACGCCAAGTCCGCCCCATCGTCATAGACTATAACGCCACAGCGTTCATAACCACAGCCACAGCGTTCATAACCGCGGCACACTGCACGGCATCGTCAGGATCCTGACGTCAGGATCCTGGAATATGAGGTTAAGCGAGCGGCCGTCCCATAGCGAGTCCAGAGGGAAACTGCTGATGACAGCGCTAGCGCGATCTCTATGTCAATTGGTAGGACGTGCCACCGCCAAGTATCGCGACACCTGTGAAAGAGGCATCGACGATGGCGAGCGGTATAACGATGGGCCTCCATCATGCGTTTTGACACCTGCGCTAAGGCACAACTGGCGGGAAACCGTCACGCACATGAAGCCACACCAGCACGTGCATTGAGCCAAAATTGCGAATCCAGAGCCACTCTGGAACATGTGTTACGGGAATGTCGAGGGATAAATAATGGTAATGGGGACGCAGCTTCTAGCGAAAGGCTCTCTGGGAGACCGCGTTGCTCAGCCCCGCCCTCGAGGATCAACTCTGGGCTTTCCAGCGGGTCAAGGATGCCGCCAGGGCTCAAGAACTCCTGGCCGTCACCTAGGCGGGACCTTAAGCCCGTCCCGCCAACTCGCAGGACTTACAATAAACTTATTCCTCCTCTTGTTCTCCTCCTGATATAATTGCTTTTTACTCCCGTATCTGAGTTGTACGTTATTCTCTAAGCTTTGAACGTGCATTGAGTTTTTTTTCTTGCTCTTTTTGTTACGCATTGTTGTTTTTTCTCATCTGTGATGTTTATGTATGTTATGTTACATTACTTGAATTATTAGAAAAGCTGTATTTCTGCTTTGCTGCTCCTTTTCTTTTACAGGTATTTGGGGCTGGTCAAGTTACCACGAACAGTTCTTTTTCCCCACTTTCCTTCCGCAATACTGTATTTTTGTTTTGTGAAAAGTAAAGCATACTACTACTACTACTACTACTACTACTACTACTACAACCGACTTAACCCCCCCCCCCCTTTTGTTTAACCCCTTTTCTTTCCTTACGCATTTGAGTACTGCAACTAAGATGTAAGACGCGCAATCGTCTGCACACTCGCAAAAAGCGCATTTTTTGACAATTTCCCGTGAAGAAATCGAAATTAGTGCTGTTTAGATGGTACTGGCAAACTGTCAACCCCCTCCCCCCTGGCAGAGATCCTAGGTGCGCTACTGATGAAATGTATGCAACATTTCTTATGTGCACTGTCTTTTGTTGGTTGGAGATTCCCGCTACGGGGCCGTGGAGAGCAGACGTGCTTCACATGGGCTCCCGCTTCACGTGCCTATCAACCAGGATCACGGCCAGCGACCAACCTAACTTTGCTAACTGCTTAACCGGCAAGACGAGAGGAATCGGCGGACACTAACGACCACCAAGTGAGTGCTCCGTTTCCTGATTTCTGCAACGGCCACACAACCGCCTGGCTAAGCCCAACGCCGAATGAGCTGCCGCAACCCCGCGCAGGAACGCGCCATTGCACCTGTGGCGCGCGGCTCGTCCTCACGCCACTCGAACGTACCTGTGAGCGCAGCACGGGCGCCTGCCCACGCGGCGACTAAGCTGTCTCGAGAGAGAGAAATAAACTTTTATTTTCCGAAACGGTAATCCGAGTCAGCACCCGGTTCACCCTAGGTGGGAGGATTTCTTATTCCAGGAACCCTCTGGCTTGGGCTGCCTCCTTGGCCCGGGCGACGAGACTGCGTTGATCATCCAGGTCGTCAGAGGAAAGCTTCGCCTCCCACGTTTCAGTGGTGGTAGAGAAGTGCGCTGAGTTGGGTTGCTCCTCGTGTCTTGTGTCGGCTTGTTGAGCTTGTGAGCTGGGGTCTGGGGATGTGTCACGCAGTGGGCAATCCTGGACCATGTGTTGCAGGGTGTCTGGGACGTCACAGTGGGTGCATGTGTATGAGTACTGTGTAGGATATAGTCTGTGCATGATTATTCCGTGTACATAGGTGTTTGTCTGTAGGCGGCGGAGGATGACTTGTTCCTCTTTGCTCAGCTTCTTGTGTGGTGATGGATACGTTCTTCTGCTGAGTCGGTGGTGTTGGAGAATCTCCGAGAACTTTAGAGCGATCTCATCAACGTTGGTGGCCGGCCTAGTGTGTAATGGCAGCAAAGCCCGGCTGGTATGCTCGCGGGCAGTGGCATGTGCCACCTCATTTCCTGTCATGCCCTGATGGCCTGGAATCCAGTTGATGTGGGTGTCGGGGAGCGGGGCGCGTGCGATGTGATGTTGAAGTATCTTGAGTGCGGTTGCTGATATGCGTCCTTTTTGATAGTTGCGAGCTGCTGCTTGAGAATCAGTGAGTATTACGGCTACTTCAGGGCAAGTTGTTATCGCCAGAGCAATTGCCGTTTCCTCTGCAGTCTCGGCGGCTCTTGCCCGGATGGTGACAGCGGCGAGTTCATTGCCTTGGGGATCCGTGACACTTATGGCAAAGGCATTTCGTTGAATATACCAGGCAGCATCGGTGTACCTCCTATCAGGGTTTGTCGCGTATTTCTTGCTGAGTGCGCGGATTCTGCTTTGCCGACGCTCCTTATGGTAAGTCGGATGCATATTGCGCGGTATGCGCGCAACGCTGATACACTCACGGAGTGCGGGTGGGATTCTTGCTTTCTGGCCTGTTTCGGCAATGTAGCTTTCACTGTAGTTGAGGTAGCGCAAAACTTCGCGTCCGGTGGGTGTGAGCTTGAGCCGCTCTATAGTTGGCTGATTTTATGAGCCTCGGAGAGCTCTTCCCACGTATTGTGGACGCCAAGCTTGAGGAGTTTCTCCGTTGATGCCGTGGGTGGAAGGGTCAAGGCTACTTTGTTTGCCTTTCGAATGATGACATTCAGTTTCTTGATTTCAGCCGGTTTCAGTGTCAGGTAGGGAGTGCCGTAGGTGATACGGCTAGTTAGGAGAGCTTGAATTATCCTTAGCGTGTCTTCCTCCTTAAGTCCGCTTCTGTGATTGGTTATCCTCTTGACAAGGTGCGTAACTTGTGACAGTGTACGTTGGAGACGCGGAAGAGTGGCCGCTCCTGATCCGTCTTTGTGGATGTGAAGACCGAGTACGCGAAGGGAGTCGACTGTAGGGATTTGGGTTCCGTTGAGGAAGACGCTAGGATCGGGTTCGATATAGTTGGGCGGTCGTCCTCGCGTCCGTGCTCTGAGCACGAGAAGCTCCGACTTTTCAGCTGCGCATTGGAGACCGCAGTCTCGGAGGTAGCTTTCGATGTCGTCGATGGCTTCTTGTAGACTGCGTTCTTGTTGTCCAGTAGTAGGTGCTTTGGTCCAGAGTGTGATGTCGTCGGCGTAAAGGGCATGACATAGGTTTGGGATGGCATTGAGTTGTTTTGGCAGCTTGATCATTGCGATGTTGAAAAGGAGTGGTGCAATAACTGATCCTTGTGGAGTTCCTTTGTTGGGTAGCCGAAATTTATCGCAGCGGAGATTGCAGACGCCTACTGTTGCTGTTCGGTGTGTCAAAAAGCTGCTGATATAGTTATAGATCCGGGCTCCACACCCTGTATCTTCGAGATTGCGGAGGATGGCTTCGTGGCTTACGTTGTCAAATGCGCCCTTTACGTCGACTGCCAGTATTGATGATTTGCGTCTGCGATCAAGGTAGTCGAGCAGGTCTTCCTTGAGGAGCAGGAGTACATCCTGCGTGGACAAATGCTGTCGGAATCCGAACATGGTGTGCGGCAAGTATCCGTTGTCCTCGAGGTATGGGGTTAACCGGTCGTGCACCATGTGCTCGAGGAGTTTGCCCACGCAGGACGTGAGGGAGATGGGACGGAGGTTTTCGATGCGAAGGGGTTTGTTGGGTTTGGGGATCATGGTGACCTCCGAATGCTTCCAGGCTGCTGGTAGGTCCCCCTTTTCCCAGCAGTCGTTGTAGTACTGGAGTAGTGCTGTTGCGGTCGATTGCGGAAGGTTGCGTAGGAGCTTATTAGTGATTCTGTCCTTGCCGGGACTAGTGTTTCTAGTGAGTTTGGCTAAGGCTGCGTGGAGCTCTGCCTGCGTGAATGGTCGATCAAGGTCTGGGTTTGGTGCGCCGTCGTACGCCTTGCCGCTCACCGACGAAATGGTCTTGTCGCAGCTAAGTTTCTGCTGAAGTTCACGAAGGATACCATGCTCCGATCCAGCGTGGTTGTAGATTAGTCTGCGCAGATCTTGCCGTTGTTGCATTTTGGTGCGGTCGGTAGCTAAGAGAGCGCGGAGGAGGTGCCAGGTTTTCTTGGTGCTGAGTGTTCCTTGTAGGCTGTCACAAAAGGTGTGCCAATTTTGACTAATAAGTTGCTCCGCGTAATCTTGGGCCTGTATGGTGAGAAGGGCGATTCGTTGCTTAAGTTTTCTATTCAGTTTCTGTCTCTTCCACCTCCTCAGGAGGCTTCTTTTGGCCTCCCAGAGATGAAGGAGATGCGGGTCGACTGCGGGGCTGTTGGTGCTTAGTTGGATGTTCTTGGTGTGGTGTTCTGCGGTGATGAGAAGGCCCTTGAGCCAATGGTCAATGTCGTCGATTGTTGTGTTGCCGCTGAGGTTGTCTCTGAAAGACTTCCAGTCTGTTTGTCGGGCAACTCCAGTCTTGGTTTGCTTCCGGTTGTGGGCGATGTCAAGTTGGAGAATGTGGTGGTCGCTTCCAAGCGTCTCCGAGAGTCGGCTCCACTCGGCCCAGAGGACGTTCGATGTGAAGGTTAGGTCCGGGTTTGTGTCCCTGGAGACACTGTTTCTGACTCTCGTGGCCTGTAGCGGGTCGTTCCAGAGGGCCAGCCTGTGTTGTTGGGCAGTATCGTGTACGCGGGCTCCCTTCTTAGTGGTATTTGGATACGCCCATGCTGTGTGTGGGGCGTTGAGTTCACGAATAAAGTGGTCGAATTCCGGAAGTTGGTCCCGAGGAGGACTGTATATGCTGACGATAAAGAGGCTTTGCTGCGTTTTTCTGTCTGGTAGGATCTCCACTAGGGTGTGCTCGATGGGGATGTCTTCTATTTCATGTTCCTGCGTTGTGAGAGTTTTCCTCGTTAGGATGGCTGTGCGTTGGGTTTGTGTATGAGCAGTGTATCCTTGAAGTCGAATGTTGCGGGTGTTGGTTTCCTGTAGCGCAATGACATCGGGCTGTTCCTGTTTGACGAATTCTTGTAGGTTTGCATAGCGGGGGCGGAAGGACCGACAGTTCCATTGCGAGATGCGCAGGGGTTTTTGCGGGCTCTTTGTTGCGGTTTTAGGTGTCGCCATCATTAGGCTCTTCAGTTTCACAGGGCGAGTCACGGTTAGGTGAGATCGAGCGGGATGCATTGTGACTGTTCGCGCGAGCCTTCTTTCTGCCCTGCTCGGTGGCGTTGAGAAGGCTGTAGAGGTAGGACTTGGTGACGTAATTATTCTTCGCGTGCGCTATGAAGTTGTTGACCTGGGCTGTTAGGCCGGTCACCTGGCTTGTGAGAGTGGTTACTTGATTTGCGAGGGACGCGATTTGCGTGGTAAGGGTTGCAATCTTCTCGATGATAGGCTTGGTGATGTTTTCGATCATGGTGAGGATGTTCTTTGTAAAGACATTCTCGAAAGTCAGGAGGTGCTTCTGAACTCTAGCTTCAATCGCGGCATGAACTGCCTCCGTGGTTAGCGTTGTAGATGGCTGCTTGTTTCCATGTTCGTAGTCTTTGCATCTTTGGAGTAGTCTTTCTATGAGGCTTTGTTGATTTTGCAGTTTGCTCTCGTGGGCTCTTAGGGGTACCGTTTCTGCCGATTCGACGCTGGCGCTGCCAGAGCTGCCGACCGCTTCGGCGTAATTCACGCGTTTTCGGGAACGCGACAGCGACCGCGACCGCGATCGTGATCTTGACATGGATCTGCTACTTCTTGTGGTGCTACTGGTGGTGTTGCTTGAGTTGGAGGCGTGTCCATTGGCAGCGCTTAGTTCAGGGAAGTCGTCGGGGTTGGAGCTCCATCGACTGTCTCGTTCATGGATCCTGTTTTGCCATTGCTGTCTTACTTGGTAAGGTGGTGGGTTAGGCTTGAGCTTTTTTTTTTTTTTTTGCAGTCTTTCCCGGCTGTTTCATGTCCTTCTCCACAAATCTTGCACGTGGGTTGGCAGTCATGCTTTGAGGGTTGGTTTGTTTGGCCACGTTTGTAACAGAAATTTGGGGTTGGTTTTGGGCAAACGTCTTGGCGATGTCCGAGGTTGCCACAGGTTCGGCAATATTGAACTGACTTGCGGTAGGGCTTGCATCGGTAGTCACCGCTCTGATAAATGATGCTGTAGGGAACGTGTGGGCCCTCAAAATAGATGACCGCCGCTGTAGACTGTCCAAGCATGCGGGCGTTGAGGACTGTATAGCGCGCTGGCACTCGGATTCCATCCATTAGCTCCGCACTGCAGGTCCCAGGCGTGATGCTGTAGATAACGCCTTTGCTAACATCTTCGGGTAGACGCAAGTTGGCTTTCACGTTGTAAATGCTGCCTCCAAGCTGTATGTTGCTGATCTTGGCCAAGTTTTGAGCGTAGGTTTTGTTGGCTGTACTTGCAATAATGAGGTTTTCTTCTTTTTGCATTTGTACGCGGACGTTGTCGTGGAATTCCTTTTGCATTATACCGCTGGCTCTTCCGACTGCGTGAGTGACTGCGACAAGTGACCATTTGGCGAGTTCAAGGCCAGCTTGTGGGCGGTAGACGATCTTGATGTCGTCCAAAGGTAGGGGCGGCATTCTAGGTTTGCGCGGCGGTGGCGGCGTGGCTGGCTGTTGTGTGGATTGGGTGACTGCGGGGGCTTTGATGCGCGTGGTTTCCTTGTTGCTTTTCCTTTCCCATGTCAGCCATTGGTCATTGAGGTCTATAGTTCTGCCACTGTTCTTGTCATAGGTCCAAGATCGCGTGACGTTGGCTAATTCCGATGAGTCTGTTTGCATTGCGCTCGTTTCTTCTTGTCGTTCGCTTGGCGTCGCGTCCGTTGCGGGTGTTTCTTGGCTCATCTCAAGTATTGGCTATCAGCCGCAACGCCGGCGAGCGCCGAGCCTTTTCCCCGGCGTGCAGTGCACGTACGGCGCCTACTGCAGTGTTGCGCGTGCAGCGGCGAGCGCTGTCGGCCTCCTCTCCCGCGCACCGTGTGGCTGTTGCACGTGCGTCGGCGGTTCTAGAGCACTGCACGGGCCGATTTTTGCGGCCCGGGCCCGGCCCGGGCCCGTTTTTACATTGGGCGGCCCGCCCGAGCCCGATCAAAACTTTTATGGCGAGACCCGGGCCCGGCCCGGGCCCGGAAATAATCTACGTTACCCGCCCGGCCCGGCCCGCCACCCCTTTACCTCAAGCCCGAGCCCGGCCCGAGCCCGGCTCGAAACCGGCCCGAACCCGGCCCGAGACCGAAAAATACATGTTTTTCAGAGTTGAGAAGCCCGAGAATAACTCACAGAAAGCCCGAGCCCGGCCCGGGCCCGCGTCAAAAAACCCGAGCCCGGCCCGGGCCCGGGTCAAAAAGTACACGCCGTGCCCGAGCCCGGCCCGAGCCCGGGAAAAACTGCTCTACCCGGCCCGGCCCGGCCCACGGGCCGGGCCGGGCCCGGGCTTTCGGGTAAGCCCGAGCCCGTGCAGTGCTCTAGGCGGTTCTCCCCGGCAGGCCGGTGTGGTCTCGAGCGGCGTTAGGCTTAGCAAAACGGGAGGTGGTCGGTGAAGTTCAAGCTCAAAATCTTGACGAAAAACGCACTCACTTTTAAAGTAGGTGGTATTCGCCGATTCATTGTAGCTTGCCGAATCTCTCGGTGCGAAATAAAAGGGAGTGAGCAGCCTATTCCGTATAGAAATGAGCGCAAGACGCAGGAGCCCATGTGAGGCACGTCAGTACTCCACGGCCCCCTAACGGAGAGTCTCTATGCTCTCGAGATGAGCCAAATAGCAGCAGATGCAATCGAAATGCCAAGAGAACAGCCGGAAGATACAAACACAATGCAGATGAACCAGACTGAAGTAAACAACGCAGAAACTACCTGGAAATATGACGCAAACAGCGGAAGAACAATTGAACGTGAGAGCATCTGGATCCCGAGGGGCAGAATAGGCAAGAAGGACGCAGAGAATCAAACAACACAAGAAAGCAACCCAACCAAGGAACAAACGACCAGAATGCCACCACCACCACGACAGCGAAAGCCCAAGATGCCGCCTCTACCAGTCGACGACTACAAGGTCGTATACCACCCACAAGCAGGCCTTGACCTTGAAAAGTGGAACAATGTCACCATCATGCATGCCACCGGAAGAGCCAGCGGTTTCTCGCAGCAAGACTTCGGCGAAAAAGTGTGTGTTCAAGTGCAGAGAATCGAGAACCTGATTATTGCAAGAATGGCCGGCTGGGAAGATGCCAAGAAACTCGAAAATATCAGCAGAATACAACTTGGCGGCACTTTCTTCACTGTAGAAGGCAACACGAGAGCCCCGGACGATGTATTCGGAGGTGTATAAGCGGACGTTTGCCCGGCACGAGTGACGAGGAGCTCAAGGCACGTCTTCGCGCACCAGCAAGGTACACGGTCCTCCACGCCCGTATGCTCGGGCAATCGTCCGCGGCCGTGATCTTTTTCCAAGGACCGCACGTTCCTTATTACGTCGGTGCAATGCTGCAGGACCTGCGGCAACACGGGACACCACCAGGATGTCTGTTCAAGACCACTGCCAGCCTTCTGCTATAAATTAACTAAAATTTATAAATAATACACACATAATAAATTAATAATTAATTAATTAATAATACGCATAATCAATTAATATATAAACTAGTATGTAAGTTATGTGGAGAAGGGCATGAAACCGCAAGCAAAGATTGCAATAAAAGACTGAAACCCAACCCACCGCCATTCAACATACGACAGCAACTCATGGACAGGCTCAAAGCAAGAGACACTCACTGGAGCTCAGACGGCGAATAATTTCCGGTATTAGGAAGTCTAACCACCAGCTTGAGCAGTAGTGCTGGCAGCACCCCCAAACGAAGTAGATCTACATCTATACTCCAATCGCCCTCCCGATCACGCTCGCACTCGCCTAAACGCGTGAGCTACTCGGATGTGGTAAGCGCATCGAGTGGATCGAGAACCACGAGCAGCTCAAAAATGTCGTCGGCCGAAACCGCGGCCTTCCAGGCTCTCGAAAATAGGGTGAAAATTCAACGCAGTCAACTACAAAGCCAACAGACCCTCATCGACAAGCTTATCCAAAGCCAACAGAAACAGCAAGACAGCATAAACAGGCTTCTACGGAAGTGCAGGGAGCAAAGGCACCTCATTGACAAGCTGCATCAGAAATGTACGAAAGTTCAAGAGAACATTGGACAGCCGCGACCATCCCTTCCAAGCGCAGATGTGGAATCCGAATTGACGCAAGATTCCAAGTCCTCCTAAGAAACTCTCATAAAAAGCACCCATGCCACAATTGAGAAAATCGTTCAGGAAGCAATAGCAAATTTCGCCTCAAGTATGGCAAACAAGATTACTACACTAGATGCCAAGGTCGATGGACTTGCAGCGCAGCAAAACAATTTCATAGCCCACGTGAAGAAGACTTACGTAGCCAAAGAGAACCTCAACACCTCACTAAATGACATTCAGACCAGACAGAAAGCGGGCGCGAGCAAATGGCCGAAGTACCTCTCACTCAGTTTCACCTATCCGCGAGTGCCGGGAGGGAACAGAACTAACCCAAGATGGCGGTTCCTAATCATACGACGACAAATGCGCTCTCGACTCTCCGCATAAGGCAGTGGAACTGTCGTTTCTGCCGACCAAGGCATGCTACCTTACAAGAATTTGTCAAACAAGACCCACCCGACCTCATAGCACATAGCAAACGTCGGCTACAAGGGTACAACGCCCACGTACAAACAAAACACACAGCAATCCTCACCAAAAAGAATCTCACCGTACAGGAATCGGAACCAGTCAACACACCGTGTGATCGAACACACCTTAATAGAAGTCATGCCGGAGAGGAAATCGCACAAGAGTTTCTTCGTAGCAAGTGTGTACAGCCCTCCCAGAGACCTCCTTTCAGACTTCGACCACATCGTCCGAGAAATTAAAAAACGCACCGATGGTCATCAACTCGTTATAGTGGGGGATTTCAACGCCCCCCACACACGGGGACACCAGACCACCACGAAGAAAGGAGCCCGAGTACACGACACTGCACAACAGCACAAACTCACCATGTGGACCGACCCACTCCAGATAGTGTCTCCAGAGACACAAACCCAGCCCTCACATTCACGCTAAACGTGCCCTCGGCAAAATGTAGCCGACTCCCAGAAACCCTGGGCAGCGACCACTACATCCTCCAACTGACCGTGGCCCACGCTCGCAAGCCCGCCAGGATTGGAGTGGCCCAGGTAACGGAGTGGAAGTCATTCAGAGACGGGTTAAATGTTGAGACCACCTTCGAGAACATAGATGACTGGCTGAAGAAAATCCTCGACACGGCGGATCACCACACCAAGAGAATACAAGTGAATGAAGTCGCGCCAGCTGTCGATACGCACCTTCTCCACCATTGGGAAGCCAAGAGAGCTCTCCTGAAGAGATGGAAGAGACAGAAGCTAAACAAGAAATTAAAGAAGCGAAGTCGCCCTCCTCACCGAGCAAGCGCAGGCATACGCGGAGAAATAAGGAACGCAGAACTGGCACGCATTCTGCGACAAACTCCAGGGAACATTGAGCACGAAGACGACGTGGCACCTCCTGCGCGCCCTTCTCGACAATGGTCCTATACAAAGACGCAGCAGCGACAGCACCTCTGTAGGCTCGTGCACAACCACGCCAGATCGGAAGAGAACCTCCTTCGAGAAATTCAGAAGAAGCTGTACGGCGACCCACCCAGTAATACGACGGCACAAGGCAAAGTTTACGGTGGGAAACCGAACCCCGAACTTGACCAACCCTGTACGCAGGCCGAACTCTCTTCAGCCCTATCGACGCTCACAAGAAACACCAGCCCGGGCAAAGATCGTATCATCAACAAGCATCTCCAGAACCTTCCACAGCAGACCACCGCAGCCTTACTTCAATACTTCAATGCATGTTGGGAGAAAGGAGAGCTACCGGCTGCCTGGAAGCACTCGGAGATCACCATAACCCCCAAACCAAACAAACACCTCAGCATCGAGAACTTAAGCCCAATTTCCCTTACCTCGTGCGTAGGAAAACTTTTCGAGCACATCACACACAACCGGTTAACCTCATACCTCGACAACGACGGATATTTTCCGAACACTATGTTCGGATTCAGGCAGAACCTGTCAACTAAGACGTCTTCCTTCTACTCTAAGAATACCTCATCGACCACCTGAGCACTCGAATTAAATCCTCGATCCTAGCCATCGACGTAAAGGGAGCTTTTGACAACGTCAGTCACGAAGTTATCCTCTGCAACCTTGAAGACCTTGGCTGCGGGTCGCGGACATGTCAAGAATTTCCTCATGGACCGCACGGCCACAGTGGGAATAAACCTCCGCAGCAACAGCTTCCGACTACCGAACAAAGGCACGCCGCAAGGGTCTGTCATATCGCCGTTTCTCTTCAACGTCGCCGTAATCAAACTACCCAGCCTCCTCGACGCCATACCAGACCTACGACACGCTTTTTATGCAGATGATATCACGTTATGGACACGGGGCTTCAACACCGAAACGCAAGAGACACGCTTAAAGGAAGCAGTAAATACTTTCGAGAGCTGCGTGCAAAAATGTGGCCTCCGCTGTGCTCCCGAAAAGTCGGAGCACCTCGTACTCAAGTCAAGAACGAGAGGCAGACCACCCTGCTATGGTGAACTTGATCCCAGCGTCATCTTTAATGAAACGCCCATCCCAAAAATGGAAACCCTATGAGTTCTAGGGCTACACATTCACAAAGGCGGTTCCGGGGCGGCCACCCTCCCGCGACTACAGCGAACGATGTCACAGCTCACGCATCTCGTCAGGAGAGTTGCAAGCCATAGAAGTGGCCTTAAAGAACAAGACATGCTGCGCGTGATGCAGGCACTCCTCACCAGTCGAATAACCTACGGCACGCCCTACCTCGCGCTGAGGAATGCAGAGGTAGAAAAACTTAACATTCCAATACGCAAAGCCATTAAAATCACCGTGGGGCTCCCATCCACGGCATCGACCACGAGACTTCTCAACATGGGCGTACACAACACCTGGCAAGAGCTAGCTGAAGCTCACAAAGCCAGTCAATTAGAACGACTCAAGCTCACGCCCACAGGAAGATCAGTGCTCCAACGGCTAAGCTACGGCGAAACCTTTATAGCCGCCACGGACCGAAAAAAAAAAGAATTCCGACGAACATCCGTGAACCCCTGTGCATAGCACCAATCCCACGCAACATGCACCCCACGTACCATAAGGAAAGAAGACAAGCCAGAGTGGATACGCTACGGCGAAGACACAGGCGAGATCCGGACGCCAGATACACCCGACGCAGCCAGATACCCGCAAATAAACGCTTACGCCCTGAGCGTAGTAGATTCCCAGGGCAGAGAGATAGCATCTGCCACAGCCCGGGCACAAAACCCTGAGACTGCGGAAGAGGTGGCGATCGCCCTAGCGACTGCAACGTGCATGGAAGCAGCTGTCGTCTTTTCCCACTCTCAAGCAGCTGTCAGAAACTTCAGAAACTGTCAGAAGAGCCGCCGCCAGAGGTGACGCTGCATTGCCGACAGACTGAAAACCCTCGAATGCCGATTAACTCCTAAGATGTTGAAGCGCCGAAGCACTCCGATCCCGTACACCTGCGTGACATGGTTTCCTGGGCACGATGGGCTGGAGGGGAATGAAGCGGCACACGCCGCGGCCCGCGATCATGCCCTGCCGGGCCAACCCTTCCTACTCTCGAGACGCCCGGCCAGCGTCAGCAGGGGCAGAGACAGTACCCATCACCTACTCAGCGGTACTTCAACATCACAGGCTGGAACGCAGGGTGTACCCAGCACCTCACCCAAGATTAAACAAAGAAGAAAGCACCACATTCAGAAGACTACAAAGTAACACTTACATCCACGGCATACTCATGCATAGAATCTACCCGACACTGCAAGGATATCTCTGTCCAATTCGCGGCGTACCGGACACCTTGGCGCACCTGATCCTTGAGTGCCCATGGCACCTAAACATAGACGCATCGCCCTCACCGAAAGACTGTAACGCCAGACAAGAAAGCGAAGACCTCATCGAAACGTGGGAGGTCAAGCTCGTCTCCGAGGACCTGGAACAACGACTGCCTCGTCGCCAGGGCCAAGGAGGTAGTTAAGGCCAGAGGGTTCCTGGAATGAGGGGACCTCCCACCTAGAGTATCCCACCCGGGATACCATTTCGAAATTAAACGTTTATTCCTCCTCCTCTTGTTGGTTGGTTCTACTGCAAGTGGCGGCGCCAGGTGCGCTGATGACGTTCCGATCATTATAAGCCGATATCGCTCTTTAGCGCATTATCCACCCGTGTCGAACAATTATGAACCATGATCCGGCGACGAATATATGTCTGGCGCCGCGGGCCGTATCTTGAAAGCGATGTGCGATGCCGACAGAGTGCCGACTGCTGATAGCTTGGCACGCTGTGTTTTCGCCGTTCACTTAGCGTTGAAGAGAGACACGCGCGCAGGGTCCATATCTTGAAAGCGATCTGCGAAACAGGCAGAGTGCGGCGTGTGCTGAGAGCTCCGTGAGCGCTGTGTTCTCGCCACGTCTTTCGCGTTGAAGCGACGCAGCGCCAAGGTATAGTCACTTTAATAATATTACCCCTCCTGCTTGGGCCCGCATGGGCCTGCAGTATTTTGTAAATAAAATAAATAAATATCATCAACCATAAGTAGAACCATCAATATGTACCTGTTTCTATTCTTTTATTTATTTTTAATTTCGTCCCACCTCTGTGCCAAACCGGAAGTCGGTCGCTAACAGGAAGTTGGTCCGCA
This sequence comes from Dermacentor silvarum, assembly GCF_013339745.2. Lineage (NCBI taxonomy): Eukaryota > Metazoa > Arthropoda > Arachnida > Ixodida > Ixodidae > Dermacentor > Dermacentor silvarum. The sequence continues at coordinate 13,639,786 of NC_051156.1, read as the reverse complement.
ATAAACAAGATCTTGTGTAACTCGGTGCTCGTGCCACTAAGAAAGCCTTATGCTTAAAAATGTGTAATTCTTCTCCAAAAACAGATATCGTTGTTCGTTAAACTGCATCTGTTAGAGAATCTAAAGCAGACAAATTTGATGAAGCTACAACTTCCGTGAATTTGTTACAATGTTTGCGAAAGTTTTGCTAAAATCCTACTCACATAATAATGATATATTTCATAGAGATGTATGGTACGTGAATTTTGTCGCCGTTAGATGTAATATTATTGCATTTTACAATATTGTGAGTTCATTTTTGGTTTGCTGAAATACCAGATTGTAAATGTGACAGTTTTGTTGTCGACATTTTTATTTTCAACAATTTTATCAATTTCACAAATTTACCGCAATTTTTAATAAAGAACTGTCAGCCCTTCCACTGGGGTGGAGATGGAAGACGAGCGAAGCTGTACTTTGGGGGGAATTATGTATTTCCAATTATGACTATTATGATCTGATGCTATAATTGGTTATTTGAACTATTAAAGAATGAGATATATATATATATATATGGTTCGGCACTTTAAAATTTATTTAGTGACCACAGGGACCATGGCCTTATGGTCGCTACGGTATACACCGCCATAGGGTGTACGGCAAAGGTTGGCATGTCCTTCATAAGCACGTCACCAACGCCGCGCGCGTTCGGTACGAACGCGGGCAAAACACCGCCGCCATCGACAACAGTTGTGCGCGCTGTTTGTGTGACCGCACACAACCGCTGTCAAAACGCTGGCTACGTGACGAACGGCTAAACGCCGTTGTCCACACTGTTAGGGGAGAGGTGGACGAGAGCCCAGAGAGAGTCGGCGGCAGAGGCCGGCACGGCTGCGCGCATGCGCCGCAGTGAGAGACTGGGCACGCACACGCACAGTATCATCATCATCATCATCATCATCATCATCATATATTTTATGTCCACTGCAAGACGAAGGCCTCTCCCTGCGATCTCCAATTATCCCTGTCTTGCGCTAGCGCATTCCAACTTGCGCCTGCAAATTTCCTAACTTCATGATCCATTTGGTTTTCTGCCGACGTTGACTGCGCTCAGTGGCGTACCGACGGGGGGGGGGGGGATTTGGGGGTTGTAACCCCCCCCTGAGGCCGACCTAACCCCCCCCCCCCCTTTTGTTTAAGCCCTTTTTCTTTCCTTGCGCATTTGAGTACTGCAACTAAGATGTAGGACGCACAATCGTCTGCACACCCGCAAAAAGCGCATTTTTTGAGAATTTCCCGTGAAGAAATTGAAATTAGTGCTGTTTGGAGGGTATTGGCAAACTGTCAACCCCCCCCCCCCCCCCCCTGGCAGAGATCCTGGGTGCGCTACTGACTGCGCTTCCCGTCTCTTGGTATCCATTCTGTAACCCTAATGGTCCACCGGTTATCCATCCTACGCATTACATGGCCTGCCCAGCTCCATTTCTTCCGCTTAATGTCAACTAGAATATCGGCTATCCCCGTTTGTTCTCTGATCCACACCGCTTTCTTCCTGTCTCTTAACGTTAGTCCTAAGATTTTTCGTTCCATCGCTCTTTGTGCGGTCCTTAACTTGTTCTCGAGCTTCTTTGTTAACCTCCAAGTTTCTGCCCCATATGTTAGCACCGGTAGAATGCAATGATTGTACACTTTTCTTTTCAACGACAGTGGTAAGCTCCCAGTCAAGATTTGGTACAGTCTTGGTACGCACAGTCTAGGCACAGATTTGGTACGCACAGTCTAGAGTGCCTCAATGCCCTCCTCGCCCACCACTCTCCTTCCACTGGGAAGTCGCGTTTGCTCTCCGCCGTGCGTTCGCTCCCCGTGAAAACGCGCGTCCCTCGCCCTCGCTCGCGCTTTCACTCGCACCACCGTGACTCTCACATACAACATACGGCCAATGAGAGTTCTTTAGGGGCGAAGCACCTTAAGGCTGAGCCTTGTCCCTCGTCGTCCGTTGTCCGTAGCTCTGGTTTGCATGGAGACCGCTAGCGGCGCTGCGGTGCACAAGGGCACAAGAAAAATTTAAAGAACGAAACATAGCATGTCCTCAATCAGGTGAGGATAGACTAGTTAGTGCAGTGGCTCCACTGGCACAAAGCGAGTGGGAAAGGGCAGAGAAGAGGGTTCCTAGTAGCACGTCGACAGGTCCTGATGGCATCCCAATTATGTTGATAAAGACATTGGGCCCAAAATCTAAGAAAGCATTAAGAGAGGCAGTGAGCAAAATGATAATGGACGGTAAAGCCCCCGACGGGTGGAGACTGAGCAGGATGAGCATGATATATAATGGAAAGGGGGACAAAGCCGACATAAACAACTACCATCCCATAACAGTGACGTCAGTGGTTTACAGGGTGGTGATGAAGATTATAAAAGACAGACTGCAGGCATGGGTGGAGAGCGAGGAGGTGCTGGGGGAACTACAAAATGGGTTCCGGAAACAAATAAGGTTACAAGATAATCTGTTCTCATTGACACAGTGTATTGAAATAGCAGAAAAGGAGCACAGGCCCCTATGGCTTGCATTTCTGGATATCAAGGGAGCCTATGACAGCGTAATCCAAAAGGATTTGTGGGACATACTGGGCGCTCTAGATGTGGAAGATAGAGTAAGAAATATTTTAAAAGATATCTATAAAAGTAACAAGGTGCTTATAAAATGGGAAAACAAGGTATCTGGGCCTATAGAGATACAGCAGGGGCGTAGGCAGGGGTGCCCTCTGTCACCTCTGTTGTTCATGCTGTATTTACAAGGATTAGAGAAAAAATTAGAGAGGAGCGGACTTGGCTTCAACTTTCCTTTTTCAAGCAAGGAGAATGGATTAAACAGTCATTACCAGGACTGATGTATGCGGATGACATTGTACTTATGGCTGACAGCAAGGAAGACTTGCAGAGATTAATGGACATCTGTGGTAAAGAGGGAGATAGATAGCTTAGGTTTGAAGTTTAGTAAAGAAAAATCGGCAGTCATGACTTTTAATGATAATCAGGGCAGCGAGCATAGGATACAGGAGGTTACGCTGGAGGTGGTGGATAAGTACAAACATCTTGGAGTGTGGATAAACAATGGGGCTGTGTACCTAACGGAACATGAAAAATATGTAACGGCTAAATGTAGCAGAAATGCAGCTGTGATGAAAAATAGGGCACTGTGGATTTACAATAGGTACGAAGTGGTGAGAGGGATTTGGAAAGGGGTGATGGTCCCTAGTTTGACTTTCGGCAATGCGGTCCTGTGCATGAGATGAGAGGTTCGAGCAAGGTTAGAAGTTAAGCAGCGAGGGGTAAGTAGACTGGCTCTGAGAGCACACGGAAATACACCAAATCAGGGGGTACAGGGCGACATGGGATGGACGTCATTCGAGGGCAGGGAAGCCAGCAGCAAGATAGAATTTGAGGAGCGATTGAGAGAAATGGCAGAAAAGCGGTGGGCAAGGAGAGTTTTCAGTTACTTGTACATGAGGAATGTTGATACAAAATGCAGGAAGCTGACCAGAAAACTGTCAATCAAATATTTGGACTGCAGGAGGGGTGCAGACCAGGAAACAGCGGTTAAGAAAAAGGTTAAGGAAACAGAGAGGGGTCTGTGAAAAACAGGGATGCAGACTAAATCAGCACTGGGAAAATACAGAACTTTCAAGCAAGAAATTGCCAAAGAAAATATCTATAATAATTCAATGGAAAGCTCTTTGTTGTTTGAAGCCATGACGGGAGTATTGCGGACTAAGATGTACCGAGTCAAGTACCAAGGTATAGACAGGTTGTGCTGTGCGTGTGGAGAAGAAGAGCAAACGGCTGAACACCTCATACAGTGCAAAGCAACGGGGCTGACTTTTTCAAAGCATTGGGGTTTAGGGACAGTGAAGGCAAAATACACTTTAAGCGGGTAGAAATAACCAAACAGAGGTTATCTGATTGGTGGATAAAATCAAGGCAGGGGTGAAATTTCACCCACCACTAAGTACAAAATATGTTCATAGTCATGTCTAGGTGGCGCATGCCACCGCCCGATTTAAAGGGTTCAGCCTCATCCATCCATCCATCCACCCAGCTATATAAGCGCTGTATATACTGCACACATGTACAGTGTGCAGTATATACAGCGTACAGTGTGCAGTTATATATATATATATATATATATATATATATATATATATATATATATAATATACGGTACATATGTACAGCATATACAGCGCTTATATAGCCCTTATATAGCCTATATATATATATATATATATATATATATATATATATATATATATATATATGTGTGTGTGTGTGTGTGTGTGTGTGTGTGTGTGTGTAGTATATGATAGTATAAGTACGCGAAGCTACAGCTTCCGGAGAACGCTTCCGGCGTCTTGCCGACGCTTCCCGCGCTCTCGCCGCCTCTGGGTCCGCTTGCCGGCGTCGCCGTGCTGCTGCACTTATCACAAGGCAGTCTTAATGAAGGCAAAACGAACTCCGCACCTCAATACCATATACTGCTAATAAAACAACATTCTGTATACTGTATATCATACTGGCAACACAAGTGTCACTCATTTGCATGTTCGAGTGGGCAATGTACGGGGGCTACACGGTTACCCGAATGATCCCCCGGTGCTTCGCCCACTCATCATCTTTCACTTCGTCGATATGCGGTCTTTTTTGCTCTCTCTTCCACCTCAAAAGCTACATTAAAATAAAACGTAAGACTATAATGCACTCACCAAGTAAAACATAAAAAACAATGCAATGCGATCAAGCCGCCCGTATATATAGATCTTGGAACGTCAGAATTTACATTCTATTTCATTTCAGTGTATGCGATGGGCGTCCTCTTTTGGATATTGTATTTTATCTTTTCGTTAACACTTCTCCAGGAGCTTATACACGCGTTCCAAATTTACTTCATTAAGTCATCGCGGAAATATTTCCCTCTATATGGGGTCCCGTGGGCGCTTAATGCAGTTAAGGCTTCCAAACAGAAATTACTTTCATTTTGCTTTTACAAGTTGCTCGAAACATTCAGCTGCTCCTGATAGTGTGACCACGTAAAACAGATTTTATAGCTGTCCTTACTGTGCAGTGAATGTCATAGTCCGTCTTACGACCGTAGATGCGCGGGATACAAAGAACATTGCACGAAAAAAAGTGATCCTTGGAAAGCGCCTGCTAATATCTTCGCGCTTTTACCCCGTATACTTTCACCTAGATGTTCCTATATGCTGGCTGTACGTTCCCAAAGCACCGTGTCTCATCGCTCCTACTCTCCCGCCGTGGTGGCGTATTGACTTTGGCGTTGTACTGCTATGCCCGAAGTCGCGGGTTAAAATCTCGGCCACGGCGGCCGCATTAAGATGGGGGCGAAATGCAAAAAGGCCCGTGTATACCGTGCATTGTGACACGCTAAAGAACCCCACTTGGCCGAATTTAATTTGGAGTCCCCCACTAAAGTGTGCCTCATATTCATGTGATGTTTTGGCTCGTAAAAGCCCAAAATTTAATTCAATTGTTCCTCTTTTACGCACGCGCACGCGCGCGCGTCTGTGCATTTTCGTGTTTCTCCTCATTATATACAAAGCTTGTATTTCCGTAGTCAGGGGCAGCTCATAAATTCAATGGAGGCTCGTCGAACAAAACCGTTCTGTGCGCACTCCTTTCTTTGTGCTTCAAAGATAATAGTTTCCTTGCAATCGCAAAGACAGGAGATGAAAGTGTGGACTTGGATCGCTGAGAGGGAGAATCTGAAGAGGTCATTGTCTTGCGCACTTTTCGAAGGGCACTTGTCACTGTTCTCTCGAACTCTCAATACTGCCGTCCATGACAGCACCGCATCTGGCATGCTTGTGCTGCGTTGTCCACAGAGCTCATCACCTGCCACGCTTATCAATGTAATGTTAAACTGCGGATGTCCTATTCTTTTTCACCACATAATGCTCCACTCTGCAACGAGTTTTCCACCGGCTACGGATCGTACGGAAATTTTCCCGCTGCGACTTTCGATGAAAATGCCGACTAATGGCTCACGGGAGTTTCGAAACCACCCGGCGCGGCGCGATTGAGTCGAACGGACCGGTGCGAGGCATGTCTACTCACAGCATGGAGGTTGGTTGCACTGGGCGCTTGCTTCGAGAATCTCTGCTCCCGGTGACGCGCGGTCAAAGGCTGATAGCGGCTGCCAGGCGAGGCGCGTCCGTAAGCGCAGATAAGAGTTGCAATAGCCTCTCGACAGAGAGCCCTTTTATGCGCGCGGTGCACTCCCGCGCTCTTGTAAACTCGGGTGGCAAGCTCGAGCGAAGCCCAACCGCCGCCTGGACAGCTCGGAGTGCCGAAAATCCGGCGGAGGGCTCAGGCACAATGGTTCCAGGGGGAGATCGGGCAAGCATCTCGCGCTTTCCGAACGTTCCCTCGGCGGTTGTCAGCACGGCGAGGCGGGAGCGTAAATTGAACAGTGACGTAGGAGGCGAGATGCTTGTGCTGAATTCGGCCTCCAACGGCGTCGAATGTGCGTCGTTTGTACTGCGACTGACCCTTTTTTCACGCATAGTATATCTATCATATAACATAGTATATATCACAATATATAGAGAGACGGAGAGAAAGACGCATTCACGGAGACGGTCTGCTGGAACGCGTTGTCGGCATTGCGAGCTGCGCTATGCAACTCGTAGTGACGGCCGTAATTCCGAGACGCGTGAAAAGAAATTATCATCATCATGAGTAATAAGATGAAAAGTTCGCGCGCACTTCCGGAAAATGCTGGTATACGATCGCCCAGCCTCGCTGTTTCAAGCGTTGCGCGGCCGAGTGTACGGCTGTTTCATGTTGCTCTACAATTTTCTCATTGACAGTTTACACCTAATTGTAATCACCAAGAAGTTGATTAATTAATTAGGACTAATTTTCTAACTAGGCGGAATGCAAAAAATAATCTGCGTATCGCCAAGCGACGGCAAAACATTACCTTTGTTCGGTCCAGCTACGTAGGATTAGCATAATTTCAAAGTTTGGCCCAAGTTAAGTGAAACACCCTGTATAGGCGCAATACACCCGGGAGATCTTTCTTAGGAGGACTGGCAAGAACCGACCTGCTGGCTTCGTCGCGTGGGCTCCAGAGGGTTTTCGCTACAGACCTTTAGTGAATGGCGTGCATTCATTTATCGTAGCTAGGTCACCCCACACCAAATGTACAGACGTGTTGCTTGGCCACCTCAAATAAAGAATGAAAGCTATTTACTACCTTGCCCAAAGATAATTCCCAGCAGAGTACTTTTGATGACAAAAAAAAAATTGCGTTGTCAGGTGATGTGCTTCTAAAGTTTGCTCAAGTACGTGAAAAATGGTTTTCCGAGAAGATGGAAAAAAAAAGTCATTTGACAGAGTCATAACTTGACAACTTTGCCTACTGAACCTAGAAAGAGTTGCCTTTAATATATAGTTGTCGTTATAGGCAATTTTGGCCAGAAAAAGCGCTTTAGGAGCCCCAAATTTTGAGAAAGGTGTGCCAAATTGAAAGCATATTCCTCGCGAAATTATACTACTGAGGTGTTTATTGTAATTATTATAATATCCTAGAGCTGTCCATTACAGTAAAAATTCTCTTGCACCAATACGTCATTGCGCGAGTTTCGTTAAAAATCACATCATCACGGGCAACCATGGTGGGATGCGAAAGCATCGCGGGGGGGTGCGTATCGAGTTTCCGTTTCGTTTCACTTGGCAACACAACCCAATAAAAGTTAGAGTGAGAGAATGTATTGAGAAGAGAGGAGACGTTTGTACGGGCTTGTTTTCGCTTGATGTGTACGTCGATCGCCGCGTCGTCGGGAACGTTCCTGGGTAGGCATTGCACGAGTTCCTGCACTTCGATCAGAACGTTCACGACTTGCCCCGACGCTGACGTTCGTTCTGGACGCTCCCGACCTTGCTCAGGTCATAGGCGCCGACTACGAGGGGGTGGGGCTCTGGGGCTCGAGCCCCTCCGGAATTTCCCCGGGGGGGGGGGGGGGGCTGAGCCCTTCCCCCCCCCCCCCCTGAAATGTCATTACTGGAGTTCTGTTACCCACATAACTTAAGGATTCCCTTGCGGTGCCTCCACATTTTCACTTTTGTTGTGGCTAAAAGCTTACGGCACCATTGTTCGCGCGGACGTGCACGGCTTTTAATTTATACTTTCGCTTTATTTCGGCAAATTCTGACAATAGGAGGACAAGCGCATTAGAAGCACCATCAGCGGCTACCTCATCCGTGTTTCCTCACTTTAACATTTTTTTTTAATTTCCCCTGAGAACACCACGCACAGACACAATATATTTAAATATATACAAAGGACAAAGTTTATTATATTTTTTAAAGAGAAGGAGGTATCCAACTAAATGGATAGCCTATACCTAGAAAACGAATATGTTGATGTATGTTCACCTCACTTCAAATTACTTTGCGTGCTTTTTTGACCCTGAAAAAAACCTGCAGACTTCAGTGACCCCTTCGGTAGACTCTTCTATCAACGGCGTGTGAAAAGCACGTGAGTGATATGTGTCTCAATATTGATTCTCTTTCCAGTAGGCAATGCTAACGACTGCCGACAAAATAAAAGAAAAAAAAGCTCTTCTAATTATTTACAACTTTCACGCGTTAGGGATGGAAACATCGCTTCTTGCATGCAGAGGCCATAAATACGGCGTCTTTCAGCAAACACTTTCAAAAAAATTTTAAAGGTTGCCGTGGCAGATAGCACAATTCTAGTTCATGAGCTGGTCTACTCGAAGAGGTGGACATTACTTGCACAAAAAATTGAAATGTATAATCGACTAATTAAAAAAATCACCAATTACGTTTTTAACATAGTAACTTATGGCCCATGTTGCAATTTACAAATTCTAGCCGTGGAATTCGCAAGGCGGATGCTCTAGGAACTAATTCTCAGGATGGCACCAGTTTCGAGATAATTTCCGAACATTGTGGAGAAATGCATTGGCGTTCCAGTTACTTTTGCGCTTACCCGCCGTGGTTGTTTAGTGGCTATGGTGTTGGACTGCTAAGCATGAGGTGGCGGGATCAAATCACGGCCACGGCGGCTGCATTTCGATGGGGCGAAATGCTAGAACACCCGTATACTTAGATTTAGGTGCACCTTAAAGAACCCCAGGTGGTCTAAATTATTCCAGAGTCCTCCACTACGGCGTGCCTCATAATCAGATCGTGGGTTTGGCACGTAAAATCCCATAATTTGTTCTTTTCAAATTTTTGTCCTTTGATGCATAAAACGACGTTTTGTTGAGAAAGTGACTGGCACGTACACCAATGTATTTCTCCGCAAAGTTAGAGAATTAATATCTCGACACTGGTGTTTGCCTGAGAATTAGTTCAAAGTGGATCCGCACTCCACGGCTAGAATTTGTAAATTGCAACATGGGCCGTAAGGTAATTAGCTAAAAACCTAATTGGTTAATTTTGTTAATTAGTCGATTATTCATTTCATTTTTTTGTACAAGTAATGCCCGCCTCTTCGAGTAGACGAGCTCATGAACCAGAATTGTACTATCTGCCACAGGCCACCTTAAAAATTTTTGGAAACTGTTCGCTGAAACACCTTAATTGTATATAGAATTCACTCAGTAACCGAAATGATGCCAAGCTGGATTCACTCAAAATGAGAATAAATAGAAGTCTAGAAGTCGTGCGCAGCAGCGCTTATACTCGGACTCAAAGTACTAAAAAAATTAAATAGAGTGCAGTTTGGCCGGGAAGGCGAAGCAGTATTAGTGATAGCGGAGTAGAAGACAATTACACGAAGGAAGATTCTTACCCTGTGAATCCGTGTAAGCATCGCACCCGTGTAAGCTCCGCACCCATAACTTGACAGCCAATATTTAAAAAAAATGTCACAGTTTCGCCCTAAGGGCGAAGCAATGAATGCGATAGCAACACAGCAATGTCATACGAAGTAAGGTGAGTGGGTTTGGTAGCAATATGAATTGTAGTAAACATGAGCTGATTAAGTAAGCAGGTGTGCTGCGGCGTAAGTAGACCGACATGAAGAGAGACTCGATGACCACGAGAAGGCGCGTGCGAAACGGTGGTGTTGATGAGAAGCGCTTCCCGTGGGCAGCGCGTGCGATAAGGGACACACCTGTAGCTCTGCACTGCCGATCCGGGCAGCATTGCATGTGTAGCGTGCGTTGAAAAATGTGGCCCGACTATTACTAACTGAATGAACAAGCGTGGTGTGAGCGCGCACAAACAAACGTGAATAGATCACACTGAATGACTGCAGACAACGACTGTCAAAACGCTGGCAGCAAGCGCATATATACGCCGCAGCGGCGAAGGTACGCGCGGTCTATCGCGCTTCAACGGAAACTGAGCGGCGAATGCACGGCGCATAAAGGTCAGAGCCGTGTGGAGATAAGCGACGGTGCGAGCGAGCGACGAGCGCGGTTGTTGGCAGAGTAGAAGTGCGCCCCCCCCCCCCCCGCTCCCTCCGGCGCTGACTTCCCGCTTCCTTGCTTGCGCGTGGGAGATTGAGTGCGTTCGCTCTCCGTGATAGCGCGCGTCCCCGCACGCTTCCGCTCGGGCATACGGCGCGCGGCGAAGATTTTATCTATAGGAAACCTCACGGCGACGACGACGGCAGAAATCCGGTTGAAGTGTTCATATAATTGCTATCGCAATAAAAGACATCCAACTGAGAAGCAATCGCGTCCCGTGCGTTCATTCTGATCGGGCTCAACAGCGAATTGTCGCGCGCAGCGTACTTTCGCGCGTCGCTACTGGATGTCGAGAGGAGGCGATCGCGGTGGTTTACGGCGGATTTCATTCCCGTAGTTGGAAAAATGAGGTCACATGGCCCGGTCCCATGAAAGGCTCGTCAAAATCGCGACGGAAAAGTGTGGCCCTTACACGAGTTATAGCGGCCATATAAATTGTAGTAAACAGTCACCTAAAGTTAAAACAGTAAGCATAGTGGACATGCTGGACATATAAGCATGGACCATGTAAACCTGTAAATACCTCACTGGATGACCTCGAGCACTCGCTTTTACAAAGCAAGCATTGTGAAGAACGCCGGCAGCGGAGGCAAACGGTTCGTACAGCCGCGCGATTCACTGCAACTCCGAAAATTAGATTCATTATCATTATCTGTCTATTTTTATGTCCACTACTGACGGCCTCTGTGAGTGATCTGCGATGACCTGTCTCTTAACTCTGCAACACTAGGGGCGCAGAAAAACAGCCCAGCAAGGAAGACAGCAGGCATGAAGTTAGCAGCCATCCCTGGTTGCCCTTTATCATTGCATCCACCAACGATTACCAACAATTAGATATGGCACGCGGGCCCCATAAGCGTCAGCCGCGCACAGTCATTCACAGCTACGGCAGGGCTAGAGGAGAAGACGCGTGCTCTCCGTCCCATTCGCGTTTGATTACGTGACCTACAACTAACTCGAATATTGAGCGCGGGGGAAATAATGCCCATCAAGCCGCCAACCTTTTCGGCTCCCTGTTACGTGCTTTTTCCCGCACCCACAGGGTATGGGCCGCTCATGTATATGGCTTTTGGATTTAATGCGGAACATCACGGCGACGATAACCGCGACAATTTGCCTGAAGTGTCGATTTAATTGCTTTCGCCATAAAGCTAGAAACAGAAAATTGTTAGCAGATGATGTATATATATATATATATATATATATATATATATATATATATATATATATATATATATATAGTTCAAAAAATAGAAGCACGTAGGAAAAACATAACAAGACTTTACTGACGTTTCGGCCGGGGTCCGGCCTTCATCAAGAGTCGGTTCTGCGGCGTCCGCACCCATACTGCGCATGCGCAACTCCCGCATTCTCCTCTCCTACTCTTGATGAAGGCCGGACCCCGGCCGAAACGTCAGTAAAGTCTTGTTATGTTTTTCCTACGTGCTTCTATTTTTTGAACTACTTCTGTGCCGGCTCCGGTTACTCTTTACTTCACTGATATATATATATATATATATATATATATATATATATATATATATGGGTAGGTTTCGGAAAGCTGGTCGGGCCCCAGCCCCCCCCCCCCTCGGAAAAATGAAAACTTTCCGCCTATGGCTCAGGTTGTTGTCGAACCAAAGCCGGTCGCACACGTTGCAGCTGTGCCCGAAGCTACAAACGCAACAGCCCCGGCTTCACGAGCCTTCCTCTGCGCCGCGGCGGTGGCGCTGCCGCTGCAACTAGCGCCGACGTTGACGTTGTTCATGGCGCTTCGCACATCGTTGCACAGAATGACGGAAGCACAGCGAACGCACGCTTTATACTGCACCGCGACACTTGCGCCGCCTACCGGCGTACCCTTAGAGAGAGAGTGAGAGAGAGAGAGTCATATGCAATGATTTGCTGCACCGCACCTGTGACGGAGAGGGGGAGGAGGAGAGCGCACACCTGCGTAGGAGAGGAGAACGCGGGAGTTGCGCATGCGCAGTATGGGTGCGGACGCCGCAGAACCGACACTGCCCCGAGCATAAGATGCGCTCGCATCTAAAAGCGTGACAAACTTGCCAAAATGCCAGTGTTGGTCCACTTTCAGCCCTAATTTCGCATGAGGTGCTCCATGTAAAAATGTCCCGCCTAGTGGGTTAGATAGGACAGTTTTTTTTTGCGTTAATTTCAGTGATTATCTCATTTTGATATGAATTTTCGAATTCGTCTCCTGAACCACGGTCCGCATAGCTCCGTACTACCACGGAAGCCATTGCGCAGCGCAATGGCTTCCGTGCTTTAAGGTAGTCAGCGTGCAACTGTAACATGAATTTCTGGGGGTGTGCGCATAACAATTTTCGAGACGGAATGGAATGCGCACCGAGTAGTGCCATAGGAGAATAGAATTCAATTGAATATCGAACACTTTCGAATAATAAGCAGTCGTTTTCGCCATTAATATAAAGGTCGAATCTGGGTGGACGCACGTCTCAGCAGACGAATTGAAGGGGAGTCCGCTCCTGGCAAGCACGATGACGTCACCAGAAGAAAAGCAGTTTAATAGAAAATACATGAAATGCCAATGTTGCCGTTTTTTAAGCGAAGCTTTGTAGGCTGATATAATCTCGACCGAGTGAGGCGGGTCGTCACCACAAGAATCAGGAGACGGCGATGAAGATGATTGCCCCGACACGGGAACGTGCGCGGGTTTGGTTTCCCACAACTGAGATGCAGAGTTCCAAGCCGATCATAACAGCCCGTCCGCCGCCACAGGAGGTCTCGAAGGGGTTGCAGCATCCAAGCACCTCGAAGAGACCGGCAGACCCCGTGCCTCTGCTTCCTTTCGCCGTTCGTTCCAAGGCAGGCCAGGTGACACCTTCTGGAAATAGACCACGCCAAGCCCAAGGCACAACAGAGAGTACCCAACTAACCATGAGAACTGCCAGGTTCACACATTCTTCACATAAAACCTTATCAGAATTATGCCTGCAGCCCTCGTTCGAGATTCCCGAAAATTAACAAAACGAAAAAACTAGCCTTCAATGGATATTTGAACCAACCTAATACCTAATGTTTTTGTTTCTCTTGCCCGGGAAAGCCACGTTTATTGAGAGACTGAGAGCGCATTGAAAATTATCAAAGGGATAAATGCTGCGCCGCGAATTAGTTACTCGTTAGGTCAATGCCAAATGTACTGCACTCTGATGACCGCTTCAACTCCTAATTAAGCTGATTCATAAAGTGGCAGTTAAAGCCAGAAAACAAAAAGCCAGAATACTCTATCTGCTCGCAACACCGTGAAAGAAAACTGCTTCTCCGAACTCGCTTGAGCAAATTAAACTTCCACAATGGTAACCGATAAATGCACCTACCCTGTAAGCAGTGAATTATCCAAAATGGTTTATTTCTACAAACCTCCAATGTCAATGCCTATCTATAAAATCAGCGCGCCCACGAGCCACTACCGTCGCAAAACTTGCTTCGCAGTTTTATTCGCGTCACTGGCTCTCATAACAATCAATACAACGAAACACCGAGACTATAACGCGGAACCTTTGAAATTAAAAAGAAATAAGGTCTTAATAACTAACAAAAGAAAAAAATGCAACGTACTCTATTTACAAATTTACAAACGAGAACCTTATGGAGGCGCCCAATTCGACAATTACTACCTCCTAATGCGCACTCGGCTAGGTCGCAATCTGAAAGTCACTGGGCCTCGCCATTGGCAATAAAGGGCGCCAGACATACACTGCCCCCTCCCGTCACCTGTCAATTCGTGTGGCCTCAGCTTTCTTTCTCCTCTCGGAGAGGGAGGCCGTAAACGCGAGGAGAATCGCCATTCTTCCTTTGTCCTCGCTCTCGCGGCACATTCCCCATCATTGTCTGTTTGACTGGCCCTGTGTGTGCGCGCGTATCTCAGCCAGGTTGACCCTTTCAGCTGCAGTCCTACTCGCGAAGACGCGCCCTGTTCTGTTGTCATCCGCCTTTGGCGACGTCTCCGTTTTCTCAACCACCATAACGAGCCCTTTGAAGTTCTGCATGATGGCCTGTTCCCTTTGCTTACGGGCTGTGGTGTGGCGTCTTTCTGGAATTTGCGCTGCGCTAAATACTTCGCTCGTTTGCGCCGCCTGAAAAATTTTTGTCTCGCCAGGCGGTCACCGAATGTACCTCTGCAATCCCCGATCGTCCGGTTCCTGCCCTGTTTGGCCGCCATGTCAGTCTCCTCTCCTTTGGACGATTCCGGAATGTCGCTCAAATGCGATGTTACAAGGGAGTTTTTCAGCGCCCCCTTGACCTTTTTAGGGCTGCTAAAACCAGCCTTGTCTCCGCAAGAAACGTGCTCCGGAAGAGTCACTGTTTCTACTCCCGTGGAGTAATCGCTCTTTTCTTCTGCCGCAATTCCTTCTTTTACAACCTTCAGAAGGTCTAAAGATCCTTTCGAATGTGGCAGCACCAAATTAGTTTCTAATGCCTCGGCTAGCCCTTGCTGCGGTATGCCCACTGAGCCGAATGCCTCCTCGCTAGCACCTTTTCCCCCGCTTTCATTAGCTATGTGCTGCGCTTCCTGAGTGCCTATGTCATGAGGCCTTTTTCTTTCTTCACTGCCGTGCCTTATCTCCGCCGCGATCATCTGAGCCTGTGGACGCGGGAAAGCTTGGACCGTATGGTCGCCAAAACTCAGGCCCTTCTTCTTTAACAGCACCTCCGAGCGATTTGAAAATAAGTAGGGGTATTGCTTGGACAGATTTTGCGACACTGCGGCTTCAGTCAGCAATATTCCGAATGGCCCCTCGATCTTTACGCTGGCTATGGACAAACACACACTATCCTCTTCAACTACCTGCCGGATCCACGTGTGTTCCCCGGTGAAATCCTCAGGTTGCACTTACGCAGGGTGGATGATGTCCATTGTCGCAGCCGAGTCCCTAAGTATCCTACATGGCGTGCCGTTCACTGCGAGGTCGCGAAGGTAGGGTTCTAAGAGCTCCAAGTTGCCGTCGTCATTAACGAAAGAAAAAACAATCCTAGGCTTCCGACAGCCGATCGCAAGGTGTCCAGGCTCCTGGCAACAGAAACAGACGACCGGTTTTCTAGCCTCAAACGCCATTTCTGTTTTTCTTTCGTCTTTCGCTGCACTGTTATTCTGGCCTAAATTATCTGTCGGCACGTCTTTGGTCTCACTTCCAGCTTTCTCTTTGTGAAAGGGGCGCCTGTTTTCCTCTTTGCCGAATTTAGTCAACGGCCTGACGCGCGTTTTCTCGGAATCGCGACGTGCGGCGAATTCATTTGCTAGCACTGCAGCACGGTCTAAGTCCTTTTCGCCCGACCTATCTTGAATCCACAGGCGCATCTCTTCGCTCAAGGACCCATAGAACTGCTCCATGCAGATTAGCTCAACAACCTTGTCGTGACAACCGAACGCGTCTTCCCCTTTTAGCCACTGAAATTAAATTGACTTTCAGTTTATAACTGAAATCCTGAAAAGACTCACCCGGTGTCCTAACTGCCTCCCGAAAACGGCGGCGGAAAGCCTCCGATGAGAGCCAATATTTCCTTAGCAACACAGCTTTTACTTTCTCATAATCCCCTGACTCGTCCTTCGTTAGCCTTGCAATTATTTCGGTTGCTTCGCCAGGAAGAACGGTCAGAATCTGTTGCGGCCAACTCTCTAGTGCCAACCCATTTTTATCGCAGGTTCGTTCAAAAATAACGAGAAACAATCCCATGTCATCGTTCACCTTGTACGACGGCATGAGATCCCTTATTTTCACTCTTGCTTCACCTGAACGCCTTTCATCTATTAAGAGGTTGTTTGCTGATTGCCTGGCCAGATCCCGCTGCACGTCTAGCTCTTTTAGCTTTAGTTCGTGAGCTCTCTGTTCCTCTCGTTCCTTATTTTCTGCAGCTCTCTGTTCCTCGCGTTCCTTTCTTTCTGCAGCTTCCTTTTGTTCAGCTTTCTCAGCTCGTTTCTCTATCTCTTCCCATGCTTCTGAAATTTCGTCCTCAAGAGAGAGAAAAAGGTAAAGGAAAGACAGGGATGTTAACCAGACATTATCTCCGGTTGGCTACACTGTATTGGGGGAGGGGTAAAGGGATTCGACAGGAGAGAGAGAGAAAAAAAATAAGTATAAAAAAGGGGAAAAAGGAAAAAGAAAATCACACACACACACAAAACAGAACTGTTTCTGTGGGCATAGTCCTCAAGAGCCCCGCACTTCTCAATCGCCTCAATAAGCTGTGGCTTTCTCTGACTTTTCCCGACCGCAATTCCCAGCTCTTCATAAAGTAATAACAACTCTGGCTTTTTCCGTTTGCTCAAATCCATGGTCAATCTCGAACGAGGACTTTCTTACTCTGCTGTGACGTGAGGAAGCTTTCAACAGGAGCCTGCACGTACAGAAACTAATTCCCCGTTTTAGAAAACAAACAAGCTGGCAAATTCTCAAAGAAAGTCAAGCGCTCACCATTCTGCTGAAGCCAGGACGAAGGGTGGAGTATCCCATTGCTGCCAACCAGCTGATATAATCTCGACCGGGTGAGGTGGGTCATCACCGCAAGATTCAGGAGACGGCGATGAAGATAATTGCCCCGACACGGGAACGTGGGCGGGTTTGGTTTCCCACAACTGAGATGCAGTTCCAAGCCGATCATAACAAGGCTCACAAGTGTCATGGGTGGTGGTGGCGGCGGCGGTGTCACGCTGAAAAGTGGGCCAATCCGGGCGATAGTGCAGAAAAGGTACAAGCTCAATGGCACATACCGGGGACAAAAAAGAAAGAGAGACAGAGAAAGTAAGAAAGAGAGAGAAAGAAATAAGGAGAGAACGAAAGAGAAAAACGAGAGAAAAAATAAAGAGAGAGAAAGATAGAGAGAAAGAGAGCGAAGGAAAGAGACAGAGAGAAAAATAAAGTCACCACGAAGGTCAGAGAAAGAAAGAGAGAAAGAAATAGAGAGAGAGAAGGAAAGATAGAGAGAAAGAAAAAGAGAGAGGGAAAGAGAGTCACCACGAAGATCAAAGAAAAAGAAATGAAGAGAAATGAAGAGAAATGAAGCAAGAGAAAGAGAGAGGAAGAGAAAGAAAGGGAGAGAGAAGTAAAATAAGGAGAGAGAAAGAAATATAGATAGAGAGAGAGAAAGAAAGAGAAAGAAACAAAATCACCACGAAGGTCAGATACACACACGACAAGCATCGCTTACCCCCATTTTCTCGACAGGGCCCGGAAAGGGCTGATGATTTCTGTTGTTAAATACACTACGTTTAAATAGGTAGAGCATTTCATTTGCTGGCGCGTTTTAAAATCGAAAATGATCGACCGTCGGCGCCTATCACGCCCGTGCACGCAGCGGGCGGATCGCTTTACGTGGTTGCTCGTGTGCTAGCTGTGTATATAGTGCCGTGCAATAACGGCACGAGTGCGAATAACGCTGCCATTACGAACATGCGGAACCTGCGAAGCAACTTGACTGCATCCACGAAACGGCACCACATGTCGCCTGCTGTATATGGATTGGCGGTTTCGAAGAGTCGTGGTGACACTGCGCCGACAGCACGGTGCCGACGCGGATAATACGTGCATAGCAGCGTGTGTCATATTTTTTTGCTCGTATTTAGTCGTGAGTGCGCCTTTTGATAACGCCGGATGGCCTCCAACACCACGCCGAGACACTGCTCACGATCAATTGCTCGAAAACGCAGAAGTGATGCGCGCCTGCACTGACGATAGAGCATGCACAGGTATTTAAGAAAATTAAATTATGGGGTTTTACGCGCCAAAACCACGATCTGATTATGAGGCACGCCGTAGTAGTGGGGGCTCCGGAAATTTGGACCACCTGGGGTTCTTTAACGTGCACCTCAATCTAAGTACACGGGTGTTTTCGCATTTCGCCCCCCATAGAAATGCGGCCGCCGTGGTCGGGATTGGATCCCGCGACCTCGTGCTCAGCAGCCCAACGCACAGATATTTCCTCGCTATTGTTTTGTAACCAATTAAGCGACTTTACAAAATATGGCCGCCTTTTGTCGATGAAAAAATTTCAGTCATGCATTTCGCGCCCCTTTGAGCACGCAGAAGCCTATAGTCATTGGGGCAAGGCAAGGGTCACATGCGTGCGCTGCGCACAAAATATATGAGGATATGGGGAAGGAATGGACGACACCGCCATCGCTCGTGTGTTTTTTGCCGAACTAATTAGGCTACCACCTCGCCCAGCTTTCAGTTCTGATGGTGACAGCAATTGGGTCCGTGACGAGTTTTGGAGTACGTGACCATCACAGTCTAGGTTGCTATTAGATTTTCGTGCATTAAATGAGACAGAAAACAACCTGTGGAAGAAACAGTGATGTGATGTTATGGTTTCTTTTTTCTTCTGGCGATTGTCATTATATAGCATGTATGAGAATGCAATCACTTCACCCTGCGCACGTATATACATTTCTGTTTTAATATTTTCATAGCATGGGTCATAGTACCTTGTGCTGTAAATTATCTTCAGTGCATAACTCCCATTCATCAGCCATGTCATCATTAAATTTGCAGTATCTGGGGTTAATAAACATTTTACCCTTGAAAACAGGTCCTGTTTGTGGCACTTCAATAACTTCAAAAAGTTAAGTGAAAAGGCCAATACAAGAGAAGATATAAACATTTAGGTAGAGCTCGACAGCTTTTTTATTATTTTGCGCAAGCTTTCCTTAATTGTCATGCAAGACCAACTAGCTTGATAGTTAGTTCTCATAAAGCATGCCTAGCTGCAAAGAAATATTTTAAAAATAATTGTACCCTTTGACCAAGAACTTGTGCTGTCAAAACAAGAAAGATGAATGAAAGTTTCGTGTCTGAAGTGACCTTTCTCAATGTGATTAGAAAACAGGATTCAGAAACTGAATAATAGCTCAGTTCCAGCCAACTGTTCCACGATGACGCCTCTCCGGAATGGCCTTCCTCGGTTTGCCCATTGACGCAAGGTTCCTCCCGAATGCACTCCTGTGACAATTTTCCGTCTTCACCTGGTCCACTTCACGCGAAGCCATGTCGCTCATGCCGCCAGCTTTCCAGCGCCGCCTTTTGGGCTGACTCAACTACGGGTTGCTTCGAGCCTTATCTGGACGAAACCGTCTTCTCGTGCTGGCAACCTGAGCGAGGATTCCCCTCGCCTGAAACGGCCACAGCAGTACAAAACGGTCACTCGTCAACGATCCACTTGGGGCTCGACACCACAGCAAAGATGCCGCACTTACCACCGTTCTTGTTACAGGTTAGTTAACTGAAAGCAGCGTCTTGTATTAGGTCTAGTAATTATTGCCTTATCGCGGTGTCGTGCCCACCACACTTCCTTGATCCATTGAACCGATTTTTCGTATTTT
Source organism: Dermacentor silvarum (assembly GCF_013339745.2). NCBI lineage: Eukaryota > Metazoa > Arthropoda > Arachnida > Ixodida > Ixodidae > Dermacentor > Dermacentor silvarum. Next base: position 13,619,929 of record NC_051156.1, on the reverse strand, counting down.
TCAATCGCTTGTGCTCTTGTTTTCTTGGTCTACTACTTCTTCGTTCCGGTGATGTGGAAAGTAATCCAGGTCCCATGAACAAGGCCGAGGCAGATGCTTTCGCTAGTGCCATGGAAACAATTTCCAGGCTTGAGAAGGGGCAGGCTGATTTGCTTGCCGAATTGATATCAAATAAGGAGAGGTGCGCAGCCGCCGAGATCAAAATTAAACTTCTGAATGCCAGAATTGCACCTTTGGAAACAAGCAGCACATCCGCACAGCAAACATCCGATGATGTCTCAACTACAACTAACTTGCACAGTGTTACTGAACAATTGTCTACCATTTCATCCAGGTGTGATAGCGCTGAAAATAGAATGCGACGCTCTAACCTTCTGTTTTTTGGAATTGAAGACGCCCCTAACGAAGACTGGGTAGCATCAGAACATAAAATAATAAGGTTCTGCTCAGAGAAGCTTCAAGTTACTGTGACTAACAACCAATTTGAACGAGTTCATAGGCTAGGCAGGTACAGTGCCGATAAATGCAGGCCAATTATTGCAAAATTAACCTTTTTCAAGGATAAAGATAACATTATTACGTCAGCACGCAAACTCAAAGGCACGCCATTTGCTATCAGTGAAGATTTTTCCCCAGCTACACGGCAGGCAAGAAGACAGCTCATTGCATTCGCGAAGACACAGAAAAAACAGTTCAAACTAACGGTTGACAGGCTGTGCATAGAAAACAAGACATACACATTTGGTATCGCTACTAACTCGGTTATTCCCTCTAGTAGATAGCTCAAGGGCAACACGTGTCCAAAAAGCCAAAATCGGTCTAACTCCTATCGTGCCTTTCCACCAGTATCATTATCGTTCACAAATATTCGAAGCCTTATGCGCAAACGCGACCAGCTTTCTTCCTTCCTCGAGGATAGCAAATCTGATATACTAGCACTAACTGAAACTTGGTTGTATCCGGATATTTCTGATAAAGAATTATTTGATTCGGTTCACGACTACAATATCTACAGGTGTGACCGAAAAGACAAAAGAGGCGGCGGCGTCCTTCTAGGAATAAAAACAACACTTCCGTCTTACGTAATTAACTCAAACTCTAACCTAGAAATTATCTGGGCTGTATGCATGTCCTCATCCTCCCGAATACTTATAGGTGTCTGTTACCGCCCTCCAAAATTCTACAAATTCATTTATTAACGACTTGCACTGCAACATGGTTTCAGTGACGAAGTTTCACCCGTCTGACGCCATCTATCTTCTGGGAGACTTCAATTTTCCTCTGATCGACTAGGTTAACTTATCTTCAACATGTAATACTTCAACAGAATTCATAAATCTAACCTTAGATTTTAACCTGTTTCAGGTTGTTACGCAGCCTACACGGGGTAACAATATCTTAGATTTAATTCTCACAACTGCCCCGGAGACAGTTGACCAAATTGCGTCTATTAATGGCTTTAGTGATCATTCCTTACTGCAAGTAACTCTTAACGTACCGTCATTTTTTACAGGTTTTGCTACTAAAGAAATACGGGATTATAATAAAGCCAATTACAATGTTATGAATTCCGAATTAGATATATTCTTTTCCCACGTGCTGTTTCCTTCATTTCACAGTCGATCCGTGGAGGAGAATTGGATGCTCTTCAGAAATCAGATGTCTGCCTTAGTTAACCAGTACGTCCCCCTCATTAAAATAACCAACGATAAATCTAACCCATGGTTCACTAAATCCCTACGGTTACTACGAAACAGGAAGAAACGCCACTACGACAGTGCTAAGCGCTCGCACACGCAAGCAGCTTGGGACAAATACAAGGAAAGCTTAAAAATTTACTGTTCTGCCCTGTCTTCTGCTAAGGATAAATACTTCACTCGTGACTTGCCTTCTCTTCTAAAAACTAACCCCAGGAAGTTCTGGCAAATTATAAGCCCAGATCAGGACCACAATAACATTTCTTTACACAAAAATAATAACACTCCACTCCCAGATATTCAATGCGCCTCTACTTTCAATACTTATTTTTCTTCTATATTCACTACAGAAGATCAGTCTGATTTGCCGCATGTATCTGAACTTAACTACCAATACATGTCACCAATAGAAATAACAGTAGAAGGGGTCGCCTGCCTTATTAATAATCTCAAGCTAACCACATCCTGTGGGGTTGACAATATTAATTCTAAAATTCTCAAAAACACCGTCATAGTGTCTAGTAAAATTCTTTCTCACATCTTCATACAATCATTAGAGACTGGCCTGCTGCCCTCGGACTGGAAGATAGCTAAGGTTATGCCCATATTTAAGTCAGGTAATAAATACGCACCGGAAAATTACCGTCCAATATCATTAACATCTATATGCTGCAAAATGCTAGAACATGTAATTGCATCAAATGTCTACAGCCACTTGGAAGCCAATAATTTTTTCTTTACTAATCAACACGGATTTCGCAAAAATTTCTCATGTGAAACGCAATTGTTCGAATTAACAACTGACTTGCATACTAGTATGAAAGAGGATCTACAAACTGATTGTGCATTTCTAGACTTTTCGAAAGCGTTTGACCTTGTAGCACATTGCCGTTTGACTTTGAAATTATCTGCTCTTAAACTAGATTCTCTTACAGTAACATGGATTCACAATTTTCTTTCTAATCGTCAACAATTCACGGCAGTTAATAATTTTTCATCTCCTCTTTCACACGTTACTTCAGGTGTACCACAAGGTAGCGTTCTTGGTCCGTTACTATTTCTAATATACATTAATGACTTACCGAATAACCTTTCCTCTCAAGTGCGCATTTTCGCGGACGACTGCATTCTTTATCGTCCCATTAAGGGTGCCGATGATCATACAATCCTCCAAAAAGATCTTGAACTTATTTCACTTTGGTGTAACACTTGGCTAATGAAGCTTAACGTTTCTAAATGTAAAATTATTTCTTTTAGCCGCAAGCATGCGAACTCTACTTTTTCGTATCACATAGATAACATCACTATTTTGCATGATACTCAATATAAATATCTTGGTGTTAACCTAACTTCGACTCTTTCGTGGTCAACGCACATTGAATACATATGCGCTAATTCCTCGAGATCATTAGGGTACATACGCCGTAAGTTACATAATTCTACTAAAGATATTCGTAAACTAGCTTACCTAACATTTGTCCGCCCTCAGCTTGAATACGCTGCATCCGTCTGGTCTCCCCATCAAAAATATTTGATCGAAAAACTCGAATCTATTCAGAACAGGGCAGCGCGTTTTATCTCACGTTGTTACGACTATACTAAAAGCATTACACAAATTAAACTCGACCTCTCACTACAGCCCTTGCATGATCGTCGTGATATAGCTCTGCTATCCTTATTTCATAAATACGTCCATAACACAGCGCCATCAGTTCTGTCTCTTGAAACTCCTCATTACAGGTCACAGTGGTTGTACAATCGGTTCAATTTCATGCGCATCTACGGAAAGACTAATTCATTTAACTACTCCGCTCTTCCAAGAGCCATTCGTCTTTGGAACGAACTTCCTAACATCATAGTTTATGAAAGTGACCAAGAAAATTTCCGGCTTCTTCTAACAACGCATCTTTCAAACAACTCTACATAACCTGACATATAATTTTTTGTCATTGCCTTTCCCGTTATTAATGTGCAAACACGCCTTCATACTGTTCTGTTATAGCCTAATTATGTCGCGCCTGCTCTGTAATTCTGTTGACTATGTTTTACTGTGTGATATTTTATTGTTAAATGAGCTGTCGCATCCAAAGCATTCGGTTTGTTTCCTAGGTCATATTGTAACACTGTATTAGTATATCAGCACATTTCTCACCCTGTAAGTTTTGCATATATATTCACATATGTATTAACTATTGTATAAGTAATAATTCTTTATTGTACTCTCCCCCCTTACACAATGCCTCTAGGGGCCTGTAAGGTATCTTTAAATAAATAAAATAAATAAATAATCAGATATGGTGTACAAGTGTCACATACCTGTCTGTAATTCTCTTGTTTGCTGCATGACATAAGCTACCAGTGGCGCAGCCAGAAATATATTTCGGAGAGAGGGTTCTCTGATGGCAACCACCACTCCTCTCCCTCCTTCACCTCTCTATATATATACATGGTGTTTCAGCAAACACTTTCAAAATTTCTTTAAGGTTGCCTGTAGCAGATAGCCCAATTCTAGTTAATGATCTGGTCTACTCGAAGAGGTGGACATTACTTGCACAAAAAAATGAAATGCATAATCGAATAATTAACAGCAATTCACTAATGAGGTTTTGAACTAATTACGTGATGGCCCATAGTGCAATTTACAAATTGCAGCCGTGGAGTTCGCAAGGCGGATCCACTTGGAACGAATTCTCGGGATGACACCAGTTTCGAGATATTAATTCCCGAACTTTGCGGAGAAATGCATTGGCGTTCCAGTTAGGTTCTTAACAAAACGTCACTTTTTGCATTAAAGCCCAAAATTAACTGGAACGCCACCTGCGACTTCTGGCTGTTTCCCAAAATCAAGCAGCCATTACAAGGACCGCGATTTCAGACAAGAGAGGACATTATGGCTGCAACAACAGCTGAGCTAAACTACATTCCGAAAGAGGCCTTCTCGAAATGCTTCCAACAATGGCAGCACTGCTGGGAGAAGTGTGTAGAGTCCCAAGGAGACTACTTTGAGGGTGATTAGGTTTCCAACGCTTCAGTTATGCCAGTTTCTTTTCTTCGGCGAAAGGTCGGATACATTTTTAACAGACCTCGTACACATGCCTCACGACTTCAAGTGTACCAGAGAACTGGAAGAACGCCAACATTATACTAATCTATAAGAAAGGAGACATTAAGGAATTGAAGAATTAGAGACCCATTAGCTTACTTTCAGTATTGTATATAATATTCACCAAGATAATTTACAATATAATCAGGGCAACACTTGACTTCAATCAACCAAGAGAACAAGCTGGCTCCAGGAAGGGATATTCTACGATGGATCAAATCCATGTCATCAATCAGGTAATCGAGAAATCTGAGGAGTACAATCAACCTCTCTATATGGATTTCATTGATTATGAAAAGGCATTTGATTCAGTAGATATACCAGCAGTCATAGAGGCATTGCGTAATCAAGGAGTACAGGAGGTACATATACCTGAATATCTTCTCAAATAACTACAATAATTCCACAGCTACCTTGGTTCTCCATAAGAAAAGTAGAAAGATACCCATCAAGAAAAGGGTCCCAGGCAAGGAGACACAATCTCTCCAATGCTATTCACTGCATGCTTAGAAGTATTCAAGCTCTTAGACTGGGACAGCTTGGGAGTGAGGATCAACAGCTAATATCTCAGCAACCTTCGGTTTGCAGATGACATTGTGCTATTCAGCAACAATGGGGCCAAATTACAACAAATGATTGAAGACCTTAAAAGTTTAAGAGTTGGGTTGAAGATTAATATGCAGAAGACAAAGATAATGGTCAATATGCTGGCAAGAGAACAAGAATTCAGAATCGCCTGTCAGCCTCTAGAGTTTGTAAAGGAGTACGTTTATCTAGGTTAATTACTCACTGGGGACACTGATCATGAGAACGAAATTTACAGAATAATAAAATTGGGTTGGAGTGCATACAGCAGACATTGCCAAATCCTGACTGGGAGCTTACCACTGTCATTGAAAAGAAGTGTACAATCATTCCATTCTACCGGTGCTAATATATGGGGCAGAAACTTGGAGGTTAACAAAGAAGATCGAGAACATGTTAAGGACCACACACAGAGCGATGGAAAGAAAAATGTTCGGCCGAAGGTTAAGAGACAGGAAGAGAGTGGTGTGGATCAGAGAGCAAACTGGGACAGCCGATGTTCTAATTCACATTAGGAGAAAAAAATGGAGCTGGGCAGGTCATGTAATGCGTAGGATGGATAGCAGGTTGACCATTAGAGTTACAGAATGTATACCAAAAGAAGGGAAGCGCAGTTAAGGACAGCAGAAAACTAGGTGGGGTGATGAAGTTAGGAAATTTACAGGTGCAAGTTGGAATATATATATATATATATATATATAAGTACTGGATTTTTCAATGGGCCAAGCGTATAATACAATAAACCTCTCTCTATATATATATATATAAGTACTGGATTTTTCAATGGGCCAAGCGTATAATACAATAAACCTCTCTATATGGCTTTTATAGATTGTGAAAAGGCATTTGACTCAGTAGAGATACCAGCAGTCATAGAGGCATTGCGTAATCAAGGAGTACAGGAGGCATATGCGAATATCTTGGCAATATTTACAAGGATTGCACACCTTGGTTCTCCACAAGACAAGTAGAAAGTTACCTATCAAGAAAGGGGTCAGGCAAGGAGACACAATCTCTCTAATGCTATTCACTGCATGCTTAGGAGAAGTATTCAAGCTCTTAGACTGGGAAGGCTTAGGAGTGAGTGTCGCCGACCGCTCTACGACTGTACACTCGTGCACAGCAAGTAGTACATGTACTACTTGCTGTGAACTCATCCCGTGAACTCATCCTCGGCATGGACTTCCTATCAGCCCATTCCGCCCTGTATGATTGTTGAAGTGGTGTGCTCCAGCTCGACGTGCCCCTTCACTCTGACGCTCCGCCCACATGTCAACCGCATTTGTGTTCAATCGATCAAGTTTGATTGCCACCTCCAGTCGTTATATACTTGAACTTCATGTTCAGCTTGGCGTTCAGCTATCGACGTATATTCGCGACTAACGAATCTCAACCTATATTTGTGAACAAAGCTAGCAAAAGTAGCGAGCTAACAGAGTTCCTCCACCGCACCCACCGTAAAGCCAGTTCGGAGATTATCCAGACTGGCTTTAAGAAATGCTGCATATGCAATGCACTTGACGGTACCAACAGACACAGACAGACAAAGAACTCGACAGTACCAAGGACGACGTCGTTTGGGGTGGCCTGCAAAGCATCCGACGAGGACACCGCTCATGGCATCGCCTAGCAAGGATTAATAGAGTTTACGGTAAATAAAGGTGTGCCATGTTTAAAGATATTTGTTTTATAAAAAAAAAATATCGGTCTGGGTGAGTTTATTATATAGGGGTCGACCTATATACCAGTAAATACTGCAATTAAGGGGACACACTTCATGAAAAAGTTTAAAAAAATTTCTACTAGAGGTTTTAAAATTCAGCCAATTATAGTTTTCTCTGCAGATTTCAAATGTGTCAATAGTATTTGCATAGCTTTATAGTTTTTGAGTAATATGATGCACAATGGCACAACATAGTCATTTTTGTGGGCACTTGTTTATGGACTAAATTTTCACAAAAAAGCATCATGCTGTAGCTAATTTAGATCTTTGTAGGTCGCAAAGTGCCGATATCTAGCCAAACAGCATGTAAATTACTGGAGCTATGCAAGAAATTCAAATATTTTTCAACTAGTCGTTTTCTTGATTTCCTAAAATATAACCTAGTACTTCACAACTTCTGCTAAGAGATATTGCAATTTCAAGTAGATGTCTGTACATATGTTCACTGTACATACCTTCAAGAGTATGTATGCCAAATTTTGTTAGTATAGGACAATTATAAGTATACAAGGTTATCTTCATGTTATTGTGAAAAACATTTGTTCCAGTTGTGATATGACGATTTATTAGACGTCGCACGCAATCGAGGCAGTCCACGAACGCTGATGGTGCGCACAGCGACAGACGCAAGGGCACTTCTTCCTCTTCTTCACTACAATGGCCCCCGGGAGAGAAGATGAGCCATCCTGGCGACCTACGGCGTAGGTAGGATCAGGGGGTCATAGTATGGCTTAAGTCGGCTGACATGAACTGTGTCACGTCCGCGATGTCTGAGGTCGTGTGATGGCGTCACAGGCTCGACAACGTAGTTGACAGCCGAGGTACGGTCGATGACGCGGTAGGGACCATCATAGCGTGGAAGAAGTTTGGTTGAAAGGCCAGGGCTGTGAGGTGGGATCCACAACCAAACAAGGGAACCAGGCGGAAAATGTGGTGTAGGCACGTCACTGTCATGCCGCAGCTTTTGGCGACCTTGGGCGGCGGTCGTAAGGGTACGGGCGAGCTGCCTACAGTCCTCTGCGTATTTGGCGGCTTCAGACACTGGCGTGCATTCAGAAGCGTCGGGTCGGTATGGGAGCAGGGTGTCCATTGTACACGAGGGCTCGCGACCATATAACAGAAAGAATGGCGAAAAGCCAGTGGTAGCTTGTGTGGCGGTATTATAGGCATACGTGACGAACGGCAAAACAGTGTCCCAGTTACTGTGGTCCGAGGCAACGTACATAGTCAACATGTCACCTGAGTGTGCGGTTGAACCTCTCTGTCAAGCCGTTCGTTTGCGGGTGGTAGGCGGTAGACTTGCGGTGAACGATGCTGCATGCAGCGAGAAGGGCTTGTATTACTTCGGACAGGAACACACGCCCCCGGTCGCTGAGCAGTTCGCGTGGTGCTCCATGTCGAAGAACAAAGTTCCGCAAGATGAAGAAGGCAACGTCACGCGCAGAAGCCGCCGGAAGTGCGGCAGTCTCGGCGTAGCGCGTCAAGTGGTCGACGCCTACAATTATCCATCGGTTACCCGAGGAACTGTAGGGAAGTGGCCCGTATAGGTCTATGCCGACGCGATCAAATGGCCGGGCCGGGCAGGGGAGCGGCTGTAACTCGCCAGGAGGGCGCTGTTGAATTTTACGCCTTTGGCACGCCGTGCAAGCGCGTACGTACTGGCGCACGAAGTGATACATGCCCTGCCAGTAGAAACGCTGCCTCAGCCGAGTGTACGTTTTCAGAACGCCGGCGTGACCATTATGAGGAGTGGCATGGAAATAAGCGCATATGTCAGTACGCATGTGTCGTGGTATCACAAGCAGCCATTTGCGACCATCAGGCAAATAATTTCTGCGGTAAAGGACGTTGTCGTGGACAGCAAAGTGAGCGGCTTGGCGACGAAGTGTTCGAGAAGAGGGTGTGACGGATGGATCGTGGAGGAAATTCAGCATAGTTGAAAGCAGGGGATCCTTACGCTGCTCGGCCGGCATATCAGCGACGTTGATCGTCGACATGGATGCGAAGGGTGTTGACACTGAAGCCACATCGGAAGGTAGCGGTGATCGGGAAAGCGCATCGGCGTCGGAGTGCTTTCTGCCCGATCGGTAGACAACGCGGATGTTATATTCTTGTAAGCGAAGTGCCCAGCGGCCGAGGCGACCTGACGGATCTTTCAACGAGGACAGCCAGCAAAGGGCGTGGTGGTCGGTAACAATGTCAAAAGGGCGACCATATAGGTATGGACGAAATTTGACTAGAGCCCAAATAATGGCCAAGCACTCTTTCTCTGTGACAGAGTAGTTGGCTTCTGCCTTCTTTAAAGTGCGACTCGCATATGCGACGACGTACTCGTCGTAGCCGTCTTTCCGTTGCGCTAGGACTGCACCAAGTCCGATGCCACTGGCGTCCGTGTGTAGCTCTGTGGGCGCTGTCGGATCGTAGTGTCGAAGAATCGGCGGCGAAGTAAGTAGACGACGTAGTTGCTTGAAGGCGTCGTCACACGAAGTTGACCACGCGGAGATGCCGCTGCTAGCCGTAAGCAAATTGGTCAGTGGTGCGATAATAGTGGCAAAATTGCGCACAAAACGCCGAAAGTAAGAGCAGAGCCCTATAAAGCTGCGGAGTGCCTTAAGAGTAGTGGGCATCGGAAACTCTGCGACCGCGCGAAGCTTGGCTGGGTCAGGAAGTACACCATCCTTCGAAACAACGTGTCCCAATATTGTTAACTTGCGGGCAGCAAAACGGCACTTTTTGATGTTAAATTGGAGGCCGGCAGAGGTGAGACAGGTCAGGATCTCACGCAAGCGAACGAGGTGCGTCGGGAAATCGGGCGAAAACACGACAATATCATCAAGATAGCATAGACATGTTTTCCACTTGTAGTTACGAAGGATAGTGTCCATCATACGCTCGAAAGTAGCGGGCGCATTGCAGAGCCCGAATGGCATTACGGTAAATTCATACAAGCCGTCGGGTGTGACGAAAGCGGTCTTCTCGCAGTCGTCTTCAGCCATCGGCACTTGCCAATAGCCGGAGCGAAGGTCCAAAGATGAGAAGTACTCCGCGCCTTGTAGGGAGTCGAGGGCGTCATCTATCCGAGGCAGCGGATAGACATCTTTACGAGTTATCTTATTGAGCCGACGGTAATCCACACAGAAGCGTATTGAGCCGTCCTTCTTGCGTACTAATACTACAGGAGACGCCCAAGGACTCTGGGAAGGCCGAATGACGCCACGATGCAGCATATCGTCGACTTGCTCGGTAATTATTTGTCGCTCGGCTGCCGACACGCGGTATGGTCGCTGGCGTAATGGTGGATGGGAACCAGTGTGGATGCTGTGAGTGACGGTCGCCGTACGTCCCAGGGATGGTTGGTCGCAATCAAACGACGAGCGAAAATTCTGAAGAAGCGCGAGGACTTGCTGGCGGTACGCAGGTGGCAGATCGGCGTCCAAGGCCGATTCAAGAACATCTGATGACGACGACGACAATGATGATGATGATGAGGCGCACAGCAATGGAGAAGTGAGGGCGTCGAGCTCATAACAGGCCATGTCGTCGGAAGTATCGAGAATGTGAAGCGGGTCAAGGGGCTGAACACGACCAAGGGATTCTCCACGCAGTAAGGTCACAGGGGATTGAAGCGGGTTACACACAAGCATAGTGGATAATCCAGATACAGTGTTGAGGACGGCAAATGGTAGAGGTAGAGCCTTGCGACGTAGAAAAATAGGCGATGGTGTAAAAAGCACCGTAGCGTCTGGCGCGGCGGAGCAAGATACGGACACAAGAACCGACATTTCGGGTGGTATGTTTGTATCGGAGACAACCGTGAGCTTGGCGGCTTTACTTTCAGAAGGGTCAGGCAGCGAGGCTTCGGAAAGCGGGAAAAGCGCCACTTCGGCCCGAGCACAGTCGATGATGGCACGATGGTGAGACAAGAAGTCCCAGCCAAGAATGATGTCATGTGAACATGAAGGAAGCACGAAAAATTCAACAACATAAACAACATCGGCAATGAGCACTCTTGCGGTACATTGAGCGAGCGGCGCTATATGCTGCGCACTCGCGGTACGCAGTAGCAAACCAGACAACGGCGTGGTGACCTTGCGGAGCTTACGACAAAGCTTTTCGTCCATAACAGAAACCGCAGCCCCAGTATCAATAAGCGCAATCGTGGCGGTTCCTTCAACCAAAACGTCCAGTAAATTGCGTGGCGACTGTGCAGGCCTTGTAGAAGTCGCGAAGCTGGCAGTTCGTGCCTGCAGAACTGCAGCAACTAGTTTCCCTCGCTAGGTGACTGGCGACGACGTAAGGGGGAAAGCGAGCGATGACGTGGTGACGGAGAACGATGGTTGCCGAAAGGGCGTCGAGAAGACGGCGGATACTCTGGGTCGGGATGCATGGAATGGCCGGTAGCATCGTGGGAATATCCATACCCAGGCGTTGAGACAGCAGGGTTAGTAGGTGGCATGCGACGATGGCAGAAGCGCGCGACATGGCCGGCGAAACCGCAAGCGAAACATATGGGTCGGTTGTCGCGTGTGCGCCAAGGGTGTTGAACTTGGCTTCGAGGCGGAATAGGAGGCGACACGGGAGTTGGCACTGCTTGAGGTCGCACTGTCGCAGGAAATGCGAATGTCGGCGGCGCAGGTCGCGCTGCGACTGCGGCATAGGTCAGAGGTGCCGCCACGGGAGGACATGGTTGAGCCAAAGGTAGCGAGTCGGCAAGTTCCTCGCGAATGGCTCTCCTAATGGGAGCGGCCAGAGATGTGTCAGGCTGTAGGGGTCGATCGCTGAGAGGCAGCATAGACAGTTGGCGCGCCACCTCCTCACGAATAAAATCCTTAATCTGAACTGAGAGTGAGGATTCTGGCGAGGATTTGGAGGGAAGCGTGAGGCCCGAGAGAGAGTGGCCGGGTGCAACAGCGCTGCGCGCAAGGACCCTCTGGCGACGCAGCTCATCGAAGCTCTGGCAAAGAGTGACGACAGCTGCGACAGATGAAGGGTTTCGCGCGAGAAGCATTTGAAATGCGTCGTCCTCGATGCCCTTGAGGATGTGCTTCACCTTGTCCTCTTCACTCATGGTAGAATCGACGCGGGCACAAATATCGACGACATCCTCTATGTAGCTGGTGTAGGTCTCGCCGGGTTGTTGAGCGCGCTGGCGTAGACGCTGTTCAGCACGGAGCTTTCGTAAGGCTGGGCGGCCGAAGACTTCCGTGAATGCTGCCTTGAAAGCGGACCAGGTTTGGAGGTCCCGCTCATGATTGCGGAACCAGAGGTTCGCAACGTCAGCAAGATAGAAGATGACGGAACGTAACTTCGTCGGGTCATCCCACTTGTTGTTCTCACTGACGCGCTCATAGGTAGAGAGCCAATCTTCCACGTCTGTCTCACCGGCTCCGCTGAAGACGGGGGGGTCCCGCTGCCGCTGGACGGCGCCGCAAATGATGGGCGCGGCGGAAGCGGCAAGCGGATTGTCGGTAGGCTCGAGCATGGTAGCGGCTGAAGCAGTCGGCAACGTTCGGCTGCGAAGTTCCAGGGTGAGGTCGGGGATTGCAGCACCTTCCACCAAATGTGTCCCAATTTTTCTTTTTCATAGTTCCAGTAATTGTACATGCTGTTTGATGAGATAGCAGCAGTTTGCGGTCTACAAAGAGCTAAATACATTACAGCTGAAAAGTTTTTGTGAAAGTTTAACACAATAAAGTACCCGCAAAATCACTATATTTTGCAATAGTGAAGGATATAACTCAAGAACTATAGCAGCTACACAAAAACTAATGACACATTTGAAATCTGCTTGAAAAAATATTTGGGTGAATATTCAAAGCTCCAGTACAAATATTGAAAAAAAAAATTTTTTTTTTCAAGGAGAGTCTCTCAGAGGTACTTCAAAGCGACACCAAGCCACAATTTCCATTGCACAAGCTTTCAAATTTTGCTATACACTACAGCTTCAGTCATGTTACTAGCAGCCCTGATTATGCACAACTAAGTGTGCCCAGGCAGTCAAGCATGCGGTGAAGAATGAAAAAAACTTTTTTGCAAGAGCAACGAGCTGTACAAGGCTCAGTTGGCGTATTGTGACACACCAAGAAGAGACGCTCTGTTGTTCCAATTTTCTGTTTCAACACTTTAAACCAGTAATCTTGTGCTGCATGTTAGATAAGACAGCCAACAAAGCTGATGAACAGCCTTTTCAATATGCCAAGTTAGGACAAGATAATCCACCGTAAATGGACACAAGAGTACACATTTCCAACTGGTAAAAAAATATTGAAGTTGTAGACATGGCTGCAAGCCAGAGCTTGCAAGCCAACAGAACGTGCACAAATTATAAAACCAAGAATTTTAATTCCCTAAAAAACAGAACATTTAATTTCTCCAGGTGTGTGTTGCAGTTCGTATATGTATGTATACATATATGTATATAGCAGGCTTTTCCAACAACGACTTTAAAAAAAAAAAGGCATGGAAGCGGTAGCATGTCAACAAGAAGGGGCCCCCTCCTCTTGCACACTTCCCATCACAACAGTAGTTCGCATCACAGAGCCGCCACAGCTCCACAGGCTCACCCGGCAGGTAGGTAGACCGCACATTTCGATCACTCGGGGGTCTTGCTCCTCCGGGCTATGGCCCGCTCACTTCCACACTGGAGTGGGATATTCAAAACGTATCATTATATAGATTATCTTACTACGTGAACCTCGGCGATCGACACAAGAGACCGCGGGCCACCAACTCCTGGCCTGGCCATACATCCGCTCGTGTGGAGTTGGCTTCATCCCGGGTCTTGCGCATTAACCGATCACCAACAACGCTCGCAAAGTGAACAAGTTGCGCAGTCTGAGTGGGCAGGTGTTTGTCGAGGTGCGGGAAGGGCATGGCTTGCTTGCACCCGAGTGGCACCATTCGCCAGAACTTGCCCTTGTCCGATTGGGGCACCAGCACTGGCTGGAGGCATACCCGCTTGCACCAGCCCCAGAAGTCATGGTACAGGAGGGGGAGGGGGGTTTAGGGACGTTGCTGGTGGCTCAAGACAGATAGATGGAGGGGCAGCGATCCCACTTGGCCTGCTCCTTGCAGCCCCAATACTCATTCTGGTAGACGTGGATCGGGTTGCCCGTGACGGGGTCGGTCTCTTTGCGGAACCAGGCCGGCTCGTGGCCGACATACGGGCGACCCTGGGCAGCCGCAGCTTCAGCCTCGGCCTCACGCTGCCGACGTGTTGCACGCTGCTTCTCCTCCAGCTGCAGCTTCACCTGCAAGAACAGACACATTTATTAAAATGCAACTAGCAACCTTGGCATTGTCAGACCAGTCCCCTTTGCAGCTATGTAGAAGACAGAAAGAAATGGAAAAAAAGACAAGGAGGTTAGCCAGTGTAAATACCGGCTGGCTACCCAGTACTGGGGAAAGGGGTAAAGGGAATAAAAGGTGATAGAGGAAACAAATAAATTTAAAAAAATGAAGTAAGAAAAACTTGCGCACTAATACGACAGCTATGTAGCTATTGCACCGAAAATATGGGCCGATTGCGAAGGTAGTACAATCGAACCCCACGACAATGAAAGTCCGAGACAACGAAATGTTTTATTGCGATAGCAATTGTGGTCATTCTAGCCAGGCGCATTTCTGCCGTCGTCGCCGTGAGGTTCCGTATAAAGTCCACGGGCGATAAAATTGTCACCACGCACCGTACGCTGTATGTGCGAGGGAAAGCATGCGACGATGAGCCAGCAATCATGGCTCGCGCAAGCAAGGGCGGGAAGGTAGCACGCAGTCTTCCAGTCGCGCACAATGTTCCGAAGGGAGGGCAGGGAGGTGGAGGGGCCGCACTTTACTGCGGCTGCACGCTCCTGCCGTGCCGGAAGGAGGGGGGGAAGGGGGCATCTGAAGTATGCCTCTTTCTTGTTGTTTAAAAAAATTGGGGCGGAAATGCTTGTTAATTCAGCTGGTGTGCCTCTATTTACAAGTTTGTATGGCCAATAAAACTACTATCCTTACTTTGTATAGCTGTCCACTAATTTGCTATTGCAATCGATGCTTTGCCTTTTGGGTGAAACTGCGACTTTTTTGTATCCCCGATGAATGCTATAGGATTTGATGCATTTTGTATCTTTTGAGAGTGAAAGGTCACTGAACTGTAATCCCACATCAACGAGTACCGTACATTTTCGTCGCAGACTCAAATTTAACAAAATTAATTTTTTTTCTCATTCAAATTTACTTCTTTCCGATTGCCCCATAATTTGGTAAATTTCACGGCCCCTCCCAAGTGGCAGAAATTCATCGACAACTGTACTTATTTGCATAAAAGGTTGAACTTCAATACAATGAGAATGCTATACAGTCAAACCTCGTTATTACATACCCGTTTAATGTGTAATTGCGGTTTAAACGAAGTCGTGAGGATTCCCACACCCAGCCCCAATTGAACCCCATGTATTGGCTGATCGCTTAAGCCGTAGTCACTCATTGCCCACGAAACGGTTAGGGCGTACTGTTTTTTTTTCTAGTTCTACACGCACAGGCACAAAATCGGCAAAATTTCATGTGCGCAGATGTTCGATTCTCGAGTTGCGACGCCTGGACAACAGCCGCCAGCAATAGTCAACTTTATACATGGCCACCATGACTCCGGCTCATAAAGCTGTTCGTGATTGCCGTGCACAAAAGCATGGCCTTCGAGATTAGCTTCCGGTAACACGAAGAAGCTGCCGGTAGGGGGTGCGAATTCGCTCTCGCTGTCGAAGCCAATTCAAGTAGTAACAGCGCAGAAGCACATTTTACTGCGACGCGAATTTCTGCCATGACCGTGGACGTCGCTTTGAGGTTTTGTTTAAAGTCCAAACACAGCAACATCGTCGCCGCGCGCTGTATGCTATATGTGCGACTGAAAGCTTGCGAGGGTCAGCCGACTCTATCTAGGCGCGCGTGGGAGGAAGAAGGGGCGAAAGCGCACTTCTGTCGCACGCGAGGCACGGCGGGGTAGGCGAGAAAGTGAGGGGTTTACTTCGACGGCAGCCGCGGGGGCACCGTATCTTGAAGGTGATCCGCGACGTGGAAAAAGTGCGCGCCCCCGCGCGGGCCTCATCTTCAAAGCAATCTGCAGACAAAGTGCAACTGGTACCGGTAGCTTCGTATGTGCTGTGCTTTCGACGTCTAGTTCGCATTGGAGCGAGAGACAGCACGCTGCTGTTCATGTTTACCTGTGCACGCGTTACACCGTGCTTGTTAATTTAGTTAGTAAGCGGGGCCTCATGGACAAATGGCTCGGGTCCTTATCGAGTTTTGAAGATGCCGTCATCGCGGCAAGGCAACCACGGCGGCAAGTAAAGATCACCAATACTTTGCTGCCTAGCCGCAAGTAAAGCCTGTCTGAGTGCCTATGTTTGAGAGCATCGTGCCGTACAGTTAAACCTGGATACAACGAAATTGACAAATTCCCGAAAAACTTCCATTATAAAGAGGATTTCGTTATATGCAGGTTCGGCACGAAAATTCTAAAAAGACATGCTTGCCGTATTTACTCGATTCTAACGCGCCCTCGATTGTAACGCACACCAGTTTTCCATTTTCGTCGAAGCACTCATCCTTGGAATGTCACACCAGGTGCCGGATGCGTGGACGCGTGTCGTTTCTCACAAGCGCGAGGCATCGGAAACAAAGAGCGAGCGTCACGATGGCGTCATAGCTGCGTACAGTGTTACAGTAGAACCCCGCTGTTACGGTCCCGGGGGGCTGCGTTTTCCCGGCTGTTACGTTGTTTTCGGCCGGTCCCGGCACAGCTCCCATAGAACCCAATGCATTGGTAACCCCGCTGTTGTGTCGCAACTGTGGGACCGTTCCCGCATCATGCGTTGCGAACTGCCACCCCGAGCCAGCCCAAGCGGCCATTTTGACTTTTCATGTCGCTTGGCTTGGTGGCTTGACGATGGCATTGGCCGCCCAAAGTGCCGGGGGCGACAACTATGACGTATTTTCAGTTTCCGCCAGCAAAAGTATGGCCCTTGAGATCTGTATTTGCTATATAAAGATGGTGTCTATGATGCGTTGTGGTCCTAAAATTGGTTTTGGCTAATAAATATTCCGTATAAAGTCCAAGGATGATAACGCAGTTGCTGCGCGCCGCATGCTTTGTGTGCGAGTGAAAACGTGCGAGGGGAGCCGACGACCGCGTCTGAATCTCGCGCACGCATGAAAAGCAGGGAGGAAGCGCGCCTTCTTCCGTAGCGCTTGAGGCACCGGCGAGGAAGCGAGGGGGGAGGGATAGCGGGGCGGCGTCGTACTGTACTCTGGCATCAACTGCGTACTGCGCGGCGGCGCGCGGTCACATGCCGTATCTTGAAAGCGATCTGCGTTGGGGCAGAGTCTAGCAGTGTAGGTGCGTCGGCGGCTCGTAGCTTTGTGCCTGCTGTGTGTTCTCGGCGCTCAGTTTGCGTTGAAGCGATAGACAACAGCACGAAGGTCACTTCGCTCGCTTCTCCAGCGGCGCTTCCACACGGTGTCAGCGTTTGACAGTGCGTGTCCGCGCTCATCGAGTGTGATGTGTCACAGCGTGTGCCAGCGCGTCGGCAACATCAACTGAAAAAGGAGAGTGCCGGCTTGGCGGGCTAGGTCAGCTGCAGCAAGCGGCAAGATCAGGTTTGAATGAAGGGAGGGGGGAAGGTCACGCCGGCGGCGGCAAGATCGCCGAGTCGAGCGATGCAGGCCCGCCTCACACACACTCACACGCACGCACACGTGCGCTCGCTTCGCATTCCGTCGTGGCGGAGAAGGTGCTTCCGGTTGCTGCTCGCGCAAAAATGACAAAATTTGGGGCGCAATCTGTAGGTTGTTGAAGGGGAAAATTCGTTATATCGAGGGGGTCTCCAGCTGCCACTTCGTTACGTAGAGGTCTCAAATACATGTACTTCTACGGAGTAACGGCGGGGAATAGAAAAACTTCGTTATATGCAGGAATTCGTTATATGGAGATTCGTTATAAGCAGGTTTAACTGTAGTTCTTCTCCGGCTGATGAGTAGCCGCTAAACTGGCATTGGCGGTTAATTCGTATATCATTTAGCGTGTACCTAAACATCGTTCCTGGCCGACAACATTAACGAGGTTTGACTGTATTATAACGCAAATTGCCAATTTTACCAACATCATTATATTTACTATAGAGGTTTAACTGTACGCCGACACATCCGATGCACCGCTGCACGAAATTTCGCAAACATGATTTATCTCTGAAAGTTAGCAGGGACGCACACAGTTCACTTTGTGATGTCGGCACCAAAGTAGGCTAACGAAATTTTGACAATAAATTTTTGTTTCGCGCCGCATTTCCTGTCTGTGCTGTCTCATTTGGCAACAACGAAATTAATGCGAAAGCTCGCTTTCCCCGCCGATTTCATTATTGCGGGCTTCAACTGTAATGCAGCCAAAAATATGATCCGTTCCCATGGGTATGTGCCACTCCCAAAGAGTAAGATAAGACAGGAGCGCCTACTCCACTCGTCTGGAAGGGACACTTTCTGCAACGCCGGTTCCTGCTTCACAGCGTGTTCGCCAGATGCCGCTACTGATGAAGGAAAACTGTGGATGGGAAACGCGGGCCCAACAAACCGAAGGCCCGCCAAGCCAAATAAAAAGAAAGAAAAGCTTGGGTCTCTGTCATTGCTATAGCAACGGCGCCTGCTTGCCTATCCATTTTGTTGTCTGCTCCAGGCATGCCCTGATGCCTGTAGCGCGCATAGCTCTTGCGGTTCACGGAGCGACGTTAGCAGGAGAAACAAATTATGTATCATTTTATTTATTTATTTTATACAGGCCAAATGCAGGGCATTTGTGAGGTGGGCTACATGGAACTATACAAGGCACAGGAACAGAAAATAAACAAATTACGGAAACTAAGATGGAAAGAAAAACTAGGCGAATGGTAACGAGATATAACGGCCCTTCGTGCGGTCTCAAGCAATGACTGACGACAGTGAAAAAAATATTTTTATGCAAAGGTGCTGTTTATCCCTCTTTTTATTTAAACAAGCATCAAGTGCCAAGATGCTTTGCTTGCTTCCTTTTTTCTCGCGATGCTTTTCGTGTCGCCCGGTTCTCTTGCGAGCAAAATTGCTGCATTCTCATTAAAGGGATACAGACATAAAAGTTGGCAGGTGGTTTTTTGCGTTGGAACAAAAGTTGAACTTTTGAATATGACGAATACATCAAGCTGCTCTGAAAAAAAGAACGAGAAACATCTTTTTTTTTGCGATATTCTGTTGCACCTTGCCTCCAAGCGGCCGCCGGCAGAAGTTGAAATTGGATGTCATAACACCCGCGCACGCGGCGAAGGTCAGCGACAGCCGTCGCAGTGTTTCTGGGGGTGTCAGTCAGTCCCTTGCAGCGTTTGTTTAACCGCTTTCGGCAATCTTCGCACGTGGTCCGTCTGAAACATTATCCCCGTCGGCGCTCCACACAGGTGGTGCGTCTTACATGCGCGTCCCCGCGGTCGTCGCTCGGTATTGACGCGTTCGTCGCGGCGGAAGGAAATGTCCAGACATTGCTGTTATAACAGCATCGTTGGTCGTGACACGCCGTTGCGCACGTTTCCCAGACACGAGAAGGTGCGTAAACTTTCGATACCTGCCTGTCAGCCGCCACCCCCAGCCTGAAGACCTCGAAAAAATGACTTCATTTGCACAGATCACTTCGTCGACACTCATTATGTGACTAGCCCGGCTTTGCTGAAAAGCCTCGGCATGCCGTTCAAAAGGCAACGCCTAAAGCCTGACGCTGTGCCCACGGTCTTCTCCCGAAAACATAAGGCAGAAATGATCAGTGGCGGGTTTGAAAAGAGGAGGCGAGAAGATGTCGGTACTGTTTCTGTTAACTTGCAGCCATCTTGTGCAGTTGCTCACGCTGATGAAATAAACTACTATTCAGTCATCCACGCAGTGCTGAAGTACCTCGCAGATGCCTCACCTGAGTGCGCTCTTGAAAAAGCAAGTTTACAGAGGAAATGACAATTCTTGCACAAGTGTCTGGTGCAGAGCGAAATCTTCGCGCTACGATTCTCGAAAACCTTACCGGCATTTCCACGGCAGCCTGCTCTTCGTCGCTTGACGCGGAAGGCTCATAACCGTAAGCGGTAATATTTCTTGCCAAGTTGGAATGGTCCTCGTCTTCAGACATGTACTCATCGCTGGTAGAGGCACCAGAACTCGAATGCATGCTCGCGATAGCGGCATCGGCGCACTTCGAATGACCGAGGCTGGCCGGCTGGCTATCCGACGAAGGTGTCGCGACATCACGCCGCCCGCAGGTCGGGCGGCGTGGCGCGTGCTCACAAAAACGCCGAAAATAAAGCCATCGGCTCAAAAATGAGCTAAGTGACTACTTCTTTTCGGTGCAATCACACACTGAGGATTCATTTTCAGCATTTTCGTAAAATTTTCAGATTTTGTGTCCGTATCCCTTTAAAACATAATAATTGGGAATCCCTGCCAGTGTTTCCTGCTTTTGATTTTCACGAGAGAACCTCAGATTATGTGTGTTCATAACTGGTGGAATCTTCTCCAAGGCACGGCTGAGAATTTACATTACGGCATGTCTCAGGAACGGCATCCCAAGGAACGGCATCTGCAGTGTGTGTAGTCGTAGACAAAGTAAGCTCCTCCCGTCCTTCCGCATTGGTGTCTTCTGGTTCCTCCTGGCATTCAGCATCATTGAGCTGTGCCAGGTTTCCCTTAAAAATTGAAGGAACAGCTCCCTTTCGAAGTCAAAGCACTTTCTTTACATCTAGTCGGAGATCGCCTTTGTGTTCACTGAGTACCTATCAAAAATAAGGTGCTCCTCAAAGAGTCGCATTAATATTTTGTCTTTTGCTTTAAGCACTTTCAGGAACTTTTTTGTCGTCACTGGTGCAGTAGTTCAGATGGCGCCGCGAAGAGCGAAAACTTCTCGCGACCTTTGCCACACCTATATTTACAGCCGGGAACAAAATACTTCATCGTTTCCGGTCCTGTTGTTCAGTCTCTTCACGAACAAGTATCAAGATACAGTGGAACCTCGATTATATGTCCCCCGATCATGCGACGGTCCGCATTTCACGACGAATTAGTTTGGTCCCGGCAGAACCTCCATAGAAATAATGCATTAATAACCTCAATTATACGACGCAATTTTACGCTGACCAGTTTCGACCGTTCGAAAAAAAAAAAGCCGCATTTACCCGAATGTAATGCGAGGGGCGACTTTCCAGTCACTCGAAATGAAGAAAATAAAACCGCTAATGTAATGCGAGATGAACGGAAAACGAAATGGTACCTTTATTCAAGGAATCGCAATTTGAAAACGTTCTCCTCACTCATCATGATCGTTTGAAGAGGAGACGGAGCTTTCCTTGGGCGGTCCTTCTCGGGCGATCATTTTCGTAGACAGTTTCACTTTCGCCAAATTTTGCATGACTCGGCACTGAAAGCGTCCGCGACAAGTGTTTGTGGCGCTGTCCTAAGCTCGCTAGCAGCGCCAAGAGAGCTGTCGGCTGTATACTTCGAGGGGTTCGGCGTCGGGACGAGCCTAGTCTCGCGAAATCGAAACTATCTCCAAAAGTGATCGCCCGGGAATCTTCATCTTCCGTGCTGTTGAGCTTGTTTGAGATTTAAGTACGTCTTAAAAGACCGCACAATCATTTCATTTGGGGTCAGTACCAAGCCACTTCAAGTTGCACAGAGCTTTCCCAACTGGCCTCGCATTTAAAGTGGGCCTGCCGCTGGTGCCGCCATTCGCAAATCGTCGACGTCGAGACACCAAGCCGTGGCAGACTTTCCCAGCTCCTCGATCGTCAAAATTGCTCGTTTCTCGAAGCGACTGTCATGCCGAATGCGCTGCGTCACCATAACGTCGCGAATGAACGAAGTCAAACCGCAAAATGCCGTAGAGCATTGCAGCATCGTAACCAGCCACAAGCACTGCGAAAACACGAGTATAAACAAGTCCCAACTTCGGTCGACTTGTCTATGGATTAGATCGAGACGTAAAGTTACAGGTTGCCAACGTAACGCTGAAAATCGCAGGCTTTAGATTGTTTTAAAATGGTAAATTTTGTCGTTATTCGAATGTAACCGGAGGGTCGAGTTCAAGCAACGAAATCATGAAACAAGGAACTCGTGTTACAACTGAATAAATACGGTAATTTTTTAATAATTTAGTCTACCTTCCTTGGAAGCAGTGAAGGTTCGTGCTGCGGACTTATTCAGGCGCTCTGTACCCATTTTGTTGGGCAAGACTCAGCGTCACTGTCTATATTCTTAGTTTTACGATTATACAAAGCCTGGATTATACGACGGTTTTGCGTGGTCCCCTCACAGTCGTATAATCGAGGTTCCACTGTACCTTGTTCCGTCAGGCACAAATAAACATACTGCAGACATGGTAACCAAAGCATGGAACACGAAAATTCCTAACCTTCACGCCCTCACATACGTTCAGGCGTGAAAAACAAGTACTTCTGTTGTGTCATATTTTACAGCATTATTTATTGTCTGTTTCGTCTGAAGACATGTAAAAATGTTTCGCATACGTGCAAAAAAAGCAGTCCCATATGTTTATTTGCGCTTTTATTATCTGTGTGCATATATTTTTTGTGTTTGATTGCTGTCAAATAGAGATGGCTGAGGTACCATAGTTGAGGGCCCGCGTTTCTAGCAGATGACACATTCTACGCGTGCCGCACTGCCCGTTTTGCGCCACCATCGCCACCGGCCTCCGCCACTCAGCGCATGCGCACATGGAAGCAAGCTGTTGAGTGATTTGCAAGTGCCTCGACAGATGGCGCTAAGTGATGAGAGTAGTCGGTCCGGAAGCAGAAGGGGAGGAGAAATCATGCGCGAAAGCATGAAGAGGAGCGGGGAGAGAGCAAAGGCATGATCTAGATCCCTGGCGTCCGCGTTGCACGGTTTGTCCCGAGCGAATGCATTGTGCGGCAGCGGAGTTGACGATCCTGTTTCAGGGTTCGTACAGGTTTCCAAGGGAAAAATTCAAAGATATTCTAGGACTTTCGAGGACCTGTCACAGGTTTTTCAAGGACTCAAAGCAGCATCCAAAGTAGGATTTATTTGCTCTAACGTTTCCAAAAATAACTAGTTTTATTGCACTTACAATAAATAAATGTATATCGCAATTATAATAAAAATGTCTAGCCTTGATAACTTCTCAAGATCACAACACAAAATGAATGCCTACAACAGCGGCTGAGATTTCTCCAGCATAGGCTGGGTTAAGTTCACCAAAAATATTCAAAACATTCAGCATAGGGTTATTGCACTAAAATAAAGAGAAATAAATGTATATCCCAATGCTGGTAATAATTTCTAGCCTTGATCACTTTGCAATTTACAACAATAACACAAAAAAAAGTTCGCAAAACAAAATGAATGCTCCCAACAGCTACTCTGACTTCTCCAGTATTAACTGGGCAAGCTTACCTAACATTTCCAAACCATTCAGTGTAGTCTTGCTACACATCCATTATATCATAACAAATAGATGTATATTGCAATTTTGTAAAACATGTCTTGTCTTGATCATTTCTCAAGTCTGCAATTAAAAGGTAACACAAAGAATGCTCACAACAGCTGCTCGGTTTCTGCAGTATCAGCTGGGTTGGTTCATGAAATATTACCAAAACATTCAGCATACCGTATTTTCCGGTGTATAAGACGCGTTTTCTTTCTGAATTGTTCGTTGGTGCGTCTTATAGAACAGTACGACCTATGTACATTTTTTTTTCCCCAGGAACAGTGCCGTCAAAATCAGATTCGATGTTATGGCCACGCGAAGCGCGCTGGTTTAATTAATTGCTACGAGTTCTGTGCGCACTATCGAGGTGCCGGGTTATCATGATAAAGTCCCCGAGTGCCGTGCGAAAACGATGGAGCAGCAATGCAAACGGCGGCAGGCCGACCGCGAGTCGCTCTACCCCGAAGTCGTCCCATCTAAAGATAAGATACGGCGCGTGCCGCCCCCACCCCCTCCCTCCCGGGCTGCCTTCCCGCTTTCTTCCCTTGTGCGCTATTCAGCTCACCGTCGCATGCTTTCACTCGCACATACAGCATACAGCGCACGGGAACCATGTTATCGCCCTTGGACTTTATACGGAACATCGCGGCAACCACAACGGCAAAAAGGCGCTGGGAGTGGAAATATATGGCACCCATACGCTTGCGTATGACCCGCTTTCACGGAACGAAACATCACTGTAACTTAACCTACCGAAAGAACAGGTGTGTCTTATACACCGTCGCGACTTCTATATATATTTTTTTTCGGAAAAACTGCCGTTTTGGGGGGAGTGGGGGGAAGAGGAGGGTGCGTCTTATACAAAGGTGCAAATTATAGACCGGAAAATACGGTAATGTTATTGCACTTATATTATCATAAATAATATAACAAACCTCCACCCAAAGGCACTGAGCATCAGTGGTAAAGTTGCTCCACTATAGCTCTCTTTAGCTTCACTAGCTTCACCTCGCGCGCAAGAGTGAAAGTGCGACAAGGCAGCCCCACGGGCGAGGAGTGAAACGAATGATAGGGTGAGGAAAGCAGCGTACACACTGCCAGCAGAGCCAGCACCGAAGCGCGGCACGGGTCTCTTGCTCCGCTCCGTTCGCGGTTTGACGCCGGTGATGCCTTTTATTAAATTCTTTTTTTCCGTGCAGTTCTGCAAAATGGAATCATGTGCGCCGGCGTATTGTTTCTGAAATGGGGAGTTTGTCAGATCGATGCCGATCTACCACAGAAAGGAGGTCGCGATGTCGATATCAGAGTGCATTGCTCACGAAATTCAAGGATTTTCAAGGAAGGAAAAAAATTCTAAGACTTTCAAGGGCCTTGAAAATGCACTTTTCAATTTCAAGGGTTTTCAAGGATTTCAAGGACCTGTACGCACCCTGTGTTTATCTTACTCTGTGGCCACTCCTCAATGAACCTCTTTGACACCAACTTGTGTCACTGGGTGTGGGCCACTTGGTGGCACTGCCAGAAGGCGCAGTGCGTCCAGAGGGAAGCGCGAGAGAAGAGCCCAGCTGGCAGTGCATGCCTCAGTACATGACGCGCTTTGGCTACTTCTATGCTTGGATAGTCATCATAGATGAGTTTTCCCGCAATTTTTTTAGAGTGACTATCATCACCACATCTGGCCACCATAACAAAAAAATCCAAACCACCCCAGGAAGCCTTGCGCAACAATTTTAATGCTTCTTCAAACAGAGAGCAACGTTGTCTCTTCTGCACACTCACACTGCTGGTGATGAACACATTTTATTTATTTATTTCTTCACATATTGAGCACCACTTTGAGAATAAGGTGTGGGTGAAAGGCACCCTGGTTGTTGATGAGCTAGCAAGAGTTGTCCTTATTACAGGAGCAGTGAACATGAAAACTAGAGCAGATTTATGACAAGGAAGGCAGAAAAGGCTGTGGGACAAAAAAATTAAAGGGAACGCTCAAGAAAGCTTGTGAAATGAAGAAGCTTTATTCACATCTTTCAAGTGCTCAGGATGTAGACTAAATGCCATTTTTTCCAGCTTGACGATGCATCTACACCCCCTACAAGCTTTTATGCGCAAGCGTACATCCCCCATCTGTGAAACTGGCGAGATTAAGTCGAAGGCCACCGAACTGGGAGAGGGAAGCCAGCGCTGGAGGAGGAGGGCGCCTGGAGGTGGAGAGCAGGAGCACGCGCTGGTATGGACGAACGCTCCTGGTATAGACGAGGTATGGACGTGCGCATGGCGAAGGGGAGGAGGAGGGTAGGTGGAGGCGCACTGATTTCAATTCCTCTCGCAGTTTCTACGGACTGTGTGCGCTATGGATGTGCCGGGTTTGTCTGGCAATCGGGAAACCGACCGCTAAGCGAGAAAGAGGGAGCAGCAACACAAGTGGCGGCAGGCTGAGCGCGAGTCGACCAACCCCGACTGTGGGAACACTGGTTACGTGCAAGCGTATGGGAATAGCACCTACACGCTCACGCAAAACCCGCATTCACAAAGTGATACGTCGCTATATTTTCTTACCAACAATGAGCTACCAAGTAACAATTGTTAATTCTCATTTTCTGTGTTTGTGCTTATATTGTGCTTGTCCTTGTTCTAAAGCTTTCCTACTAATTGAAGGTTTCTTATCTTGAAAGGCTGAAATTACAAACAGTGTTGTAATTTTTTATGCGGACCACATGGGGGTGCTGGGCACCCTTACATGCCCTGATGATTGTCTTCCTTCTGCAATTTTCGTGTCTCCTGACACAAAAATTGCTAACCTACACAATGTACGAGCCATCGCTCATCCATTGTGTAGGTTAGCTGAACATGGGAGCTGGATGTATGAAGCAGTACAGTAGACTTCCGTTCTTTCAACTCCAGTTAATTCAATTTTTCGATTCCCGACCGAAAGTCCAGGCCGAAACCCATGCATTTTCGTAGGCACCAGTTTTCATTATTTTGATTCTAAAATAGACCTTTGCCGAACAATCCGAACTTGACCAGTCAGCACGCAGGTACCTGACCGTTATGGTGACCCCAATAGCGACGCAGTGTCCGTCTCGGCGGAACTTAGCGGACAGCAAATGCATTGAACAAGTATCTCCCTTCAAGAACGCCAAGTTTGGCCAGCCCCGGAAAATTTTAATGCAATAACCGTAGCTGATAACGGTATTTACCCGATTCTGAAGTGCGGCTCTTTTTTGTTGTTTAAAAAAATTGGGGCGGAACTTACTTGTGCAGTGCAATTGGATACGAGACCAAAACCACCTTCACTGTGTGCTTATGGTTTACCGCATAACACAAATGTATTGCGGCGAAGCTGACTTAAGTAAACCGTGAGGCGAATGTGACTTTAGCAAACTGGCCACCGTTGTCCAACACATATTAGAGCCTTGCCAATTTATCTGAAAAATCAGGTGCGTGTTAGATTTTCGCTTTGTTTAGGAGTTTTATTGTCATTATACGTTAGTTCTCTACTTTGGACACAGAAAATTGGAGTGCATTTGATCAGGGGGCGTGTTAGAATCGGACAAATGGTGCCAAATGAATTAGCGGTGTGTTGGTGAACTTTTTCAGCATCTTGTTTAATTTGACCCACTGGATAACTCAACCAATTTCGTCAGTCCCATCAGGGTTGAATTAATAGAAGTTGACTGATGTAAAACCTCGTCAATTGGAAACTCGAAAGAAATGTGAGAATTAAGCGAATGTCGAATTATCAAGGGCATCCAGAAAACAATAAGCAAATGCTTACTACGTCAACTCAACACGCTTTTATTTAGTGAACGAATGGGCAAATCCTGAGGCTATTTTGCACAAAAGCAGAGCGGAAGTTGAAATTCTCGTCATCTCGTGACTGATTGGCTGTCGCAGCGGCGATCGAGGCCTCACGACTTCTTTCGCTGCACGGTCGCGGCGTGTGCCTTTCTTTGCGACACACATTGCACTACCACGTGCACATCCCGATTATGTTTTCGCCAGTGAGCTGGTCACCCAACAGATCATCCTGTCCATCACGATGTAGCCGGTGCTCTTCATCCTCGACAGCTTTGTACCGAGTAAAAAATGGAAACAGCTGTTCGCCACAATTGCTGCAGAGAGAAACCGTGGCTGCTATCGACGCGATTATGAACGGCGACTTTGCGGTGCTGAAGGCACGTGGCCAATGCACGCATTAAGTCAGAATGCAACTACCGTTCCTGGAAACAATGGCGGACGAAACCGCGGTTGCAATTGGATGCGATCATAGATGGCGACTATGCATTTATGAAAGCCCGTGGCCAACGTGGTGTTATGCACATCGGTAAACGCAAGAATAAAGGCTATAAAGGCACAAATAAACACAAAGTGTTCTAGCATTGCTGCCATTGACGTACGATTTTCACTGATGACTATGGCGACACGGACTCAGCCGCTTCGTTTCGGTTGGATGCTAGCTGCCGTTCTTGCTCTTTTGCATCGCACATTTGCGGCACTCCTCGCTCGCCGAGCCAAAAGTTGGCCGAATTAACCGATGTGCGGCCAAATACGTCCGAATTACCGAGAGTTTGATTGCATTGAATAATGCATACGCCAACCGGGACCAGAGGACTAGTCCGAATTATCCGAATTACCGAGGGTCGAATTAACGAGGTTTTACTGTAGTGGTCCTCATCTTCATATGGTCAGAACATTGGTACTGCATCATACCAACCTTTTCATTCTCAAATATTAGTGAGTGGAACCTCCTTCCTGGACCCATAGCAGCAATCGTTAGTCATGATAAGCTTCACACTGCTTAAGCAAACATTAATTACCAAGTTTACCAAAGCTTGTCTACTGATTTTAGCTTACGCTGGTGTAAATACTGTCATTCACTCTTAGGAAATAATAGTAGCAACTGTTAGGTTCATGACTGCGGTAATAGTCATTAATAATTTGGAAATTTGGAACCCTTTTCTCTATAATGCCTGTAGCAAGGAAAGCATTGCTAATAAAAAGCTGCTGTTTTATTTCTGAATACGTAACAAGTGGAAGAAGGCAAAAATATTAAAACATGCACAGACGGGAGCTGACCTGGTTGGCCTCGTCCCAATTTCCTTCCTCCATGAGGCGCTGGTCCGGCCGTAGTCGGCTGTCAGTGGGCGCCACGCCGTCTTCAGGCTCATTCAGCTGGCAGGCTAGCACCGTAAAGCTGTACATGCGCTCATACTCCTCCCTGCACGCATTATTGAGGAAGGCCTTAACACCAAAACTTCTCTCTAGCAACAACACAAACTTTTAGGCAGAGGCAAGCATTGCTTAGAAGCTCAGAAAATTGGCCAAGTTGGTATCAGATGACACTCAATAAACAGCACTCAACATGAAAAATTACTTCTATATTTCAAACGATAATTTTTATAATGTTCTGAAAACCAGTGGCTGGTAAATGGATGCTAAATGCCAATGGAGCAAAATGAGACAAGCAAGTTTGGCGATAAAACATCAGCTTGAAGATGGTTAATCTAGAAATTCGCAAGGTCATCTGAACCAAGGACAGCAACCGTTTCTTCAACTATTTTTTCACGTCCAAGAAATAGGGTAATTCAGAAAAAACAAAACTTCGGGAAAATTTTCAGCTTGCACTGGCAGCAGAGAAAATCTAAGTACAGTAGACTTCCACTAACTCAACTCCGGATAATACAATTTCTTTTAAATTTGATCTTGACCAATGTCCCTGGCGCCCATACAAATTTATTGGCCCAAACTTTCATAATTTGATCCCAAAATTGGCCTTCACCCGATAATTAAAACTTGGCTGGTGAGCATGCACATGCCTAACCCCAATAGTGACCCCAGTGGCAAGTCTAAAGGCAGCACCATGTGCACTGGCAGCGCTTAGGCTACAGTCAATGTTCCAGACACCCGTCATCTCCAGCCTAAAACGACTATTCTTGGCATGTGCACCTGTGCCGAGCACCAAGACCACAAAAGATGAGCCTTTTGTTTCTAAGTTCTGAAACTTTTGTGGACAAATGTTCTAACTAGCTAGCTTAGCTTATCACTCGCATCGCCTGCAAGCAGTCCAATGAGATCAAGAGAAACTTTGCAGGGCATCCAAAATTTCGACCATTGTTAAGTCAAGATCTATGGGGCATGTAATTATGCCGTGATAAAATCCAAATATTAGAATGACTGTAAGTATAAAACACTCCTCAAGCAAAAATTTAAATTGAAGTTGTACAATAGGGCTTCTTCGAAACAGTCAGTAACCAGTGACCATAGCACTAACACTTAAGAACACGCTTGCCAATTCCAGATGAAATATTTTTTTTATTTTTGAATAACAGTGCAGGACGGTTAATAATGTGACAAAGTTAAGGGCCCCGTGTTGCTGAAAATTCGGCAACGGCGTCGGGGGCATTGCCCAGCCAAGAAAATCATCCTGAACCACGCCAACCATGCAGGCCCTCCGCGTGGCGCAGAGGCGTCAGAAAAATCGGTAAAGAATGATGTAACTACAACCTACAAATGTGGTAGTGACGGATTATCATTTGAATATACGAGAAAACAATTCTCTTATGTGGAAACTCAAAGACAAGCCCCTTTTCCAGCATTTATACCACTCATACAGCGGAGCGCCATGGCTTGCTCCTTGCAAAAATACCATCCAGATGGTGCTCGCCTCTTCGGCAGCTGCATGCGGAGGCAAAGTTACAGAAAAAGAAAGCTGTAGTTCCTAGGAAGCCTGATAAGCAGCCAGGGATCTCTGAATACTATTGCATTCCACTGAGGCAAAGCTTAAGCATCCTCCAATTTTTTTCAAGCTACATGCATCAACCATTCCAATTTGTACGTATTTATGAAGTTGTGAATAATTACCCAAAATAGTTTGGCATTAAAAAAATATTTGTCTACGTAAGCGCCATTAGAATTTCACGATGTAAAGCGAGACATGGTTTACAAGAATTGAAAAAATAATGCCGAATTTCCTGAGTACAGAAATATTTTATGGGTAATTTAGAGAAGCTGCCCTTT
This sequence comes from Dermacentor silvarum, assembly GCF_013339745.2. Taxonomy (NCBI): domain Eukaryota; kingdom Metazoa; phylum Arthropoda; class Arachnida; order Ixodida; family Ixodidae; genus Dermacentor; species Dermacentor silvarum. Next base: position 13,589,312 of record NC_051156.1, on the reverse strand, counting down.
GTATCGCCCCCCCCCCCCACCCCCTCCTCTATTATTGGCCACCATATTCTGTTTTTGCTGTATGTATACTTTGAATCAAGCAACTCGGGGCAGGTCTGAAGTTTATGGAACTTCTAGCTTCACTCACTGTCATTTTATTATCTGATATTGGCAGTCGTCATGCAATCAACACAATTGGAAGAGAAGGACAACAGAGCACAACTCTCATTCTGTCTTGTGTCTCTCAGCGCAGCTTAAAATGAGAGGAAATGGTACTTTTGCCATGAGTTTTGTTATAAATTGCACACTGTTGTGGGCCATCTAAAAATATCAGTGACAGTTCTTTGGACAGAAATGCCCAAAATAACTTCAACCCTTTCAGACGCCAATTAATTCTGTTGACTGAAAATTCACTTTCACCACATTTCTTGCATATTTTCAGAATCATAAGAAGCATGTAGCTGCAGAATAGATTAAGAATTTCCAATTCTTCAGTCAGTTTTGTCAAGTTTACAGAACATGAACTCCATGCGAAAACTCCCATTACATTTGAGAACATACACTATTTCATGTTAGCAGGCTTGAAAAGCACCCATCCAGGCACTTGAAAATTATGCCTGATGGAACACACTCTGAAAAACAATGAAAGGAGTACACCCACTACATACGACGACGTACTTGCACCGAGCAACTACACACAACCGTCTAGCTTCCCACTCGTTTTACTAAATCATTTTGAACCTGTTATTGAAACTTGCAACACGATTCCAATCATAACAGTTTCAAGATGTATGCTACACATTTTAAGTACCATTAGTTTCATCAATGCTATTGCTGTCGATGCACTTTTTGGCGTACACAAGTGTGTACACAGCACCTTAAAGGGTTAAGGGAGTTCCAGTGAAAGCATTTTTTTACACAAGAAAAAGGATTTACAATATTATTTGGTGACTGCACTATCACCCACTCATCACTGATCCACAATATACTTCTTCACTGCAATGCACCCCTTAGTCTGGCTAGCACTGATGTGCTTATAAGAAAACGCTGCAGGCTTTCACCACACTGCGCTGCACACTTGGAGCAGAAGTTTATGCTGACACAGGCATTTGTTTATTCAAGAGAACGGACTTTTTTAAGCAGTGAAGCACAAACGTATTTCATCGCGACAGATCTGCTTTATGCCGCATAGCTTCACTATAGAAGCCAATGAAGACATGTTATTACAACCGAGTTCTAGTAGTGTAACAAAATGCATTAGTGCAGCCGTCACGGCAGCTCTGCCCTTAAGGTCAGTACTATGTCCAGCATCTTCCTCCATCTACGGTTTCCGCATGTTTTTGCCCGATGTGTGTGACAGCGCAACCCACTGCATTTGTTACAGTAATAAAAACTGTCTATTATAACGGCAAGATTCTACTGGATACAATCCAGCAGCTATGCAGTATGAACTAATCCGTAAAAAATATATATATAAAGCTCTGCAGCGAACTAAAGCCTTCGGTTTGTTGTTGGCGTGCACCCTACATGTCCCTGCCACTATCAAGATCCTTTACCGTAACATACAAGACGCTTCCTGTACGACAAGCCCTGTGTATGAACAACTGTACTGCGGTAGAAGGTCGTGCCGTCTTGAAAATGCATGCAGGGGCTAAGCGTATGCTTACATCGAGTCCGAAGCCAGTGCCCTGCATCTAATTTACTACCGTAAAATTCTGATCAAGCGCCCCTACCCATACAAGCACTCCCCTCGACTTTACCAGTGATTTGAAATTGGCGCAAGCTACCAAGCAAACGCCCCCTTCCTTTCTTACGTTGTTCACCATTACGCTCTTTTTTATTGTCATCTTTTCATTAAATTTTAGAAAACGGTGTAATTTAGTGAGGATGAGAAATTTATTGTTTAGCTGCCACTTCTGCTGTGGCCCAGCAGTGGCCTCATCATAGCAAGGTATCTTTGTGCATTGCTTATGTCAGTTGCCATTTTCAGTCAGATCCGTGAGTTGTGAGAGGTGTCGGTCGCCAATACGGATTTGGTGTGTGGTGCTTCGGTGTTAGTGGCACTACGCGATGCAACAGCCAGGTAGCACGCATTCCTACACAGTGAAAAAAGAAGAAAGCCACTGAGGTTGTAGAGAGGCGTCGGCAAACTGAGTATTATTGTGCACTGCTGTTGGTGCTATATAGCCAATACTGGATCGTGGGCCGCTTAGGCCGAGTGCATGGACTAATTTTTGGGTCGCTTTTGATAAGATAAAGCTTTTGAGTCAAAGGAAGGCCATAATGTTTATGTGTATGTACAGGGTGTCCCTACTAGCATGGACCAAGATTTTAAAAAAGCTATATATATATATATATATATATATACAGTGGAATCTCAATGATACAAATCTCACGGGGTCACGAAAAATATTCGTATTAGCCGAAATTCGTATCATCGAAATCATTAAAACTCGCTAAATTAAAGAGTCGGAGGTGAACTCACTCAGGCACACGCACGTAAAAAGCATTTACAGTATAGATTACTTATAACGTAACTGTTTATAGTGCAGAACTGGCTACAACGCGGCCTTTTCCGACTCCCATTTACCCTCCCAAAGAACTCCATGTATACGCACACCGCTTACAGTGCAGCCGCGTGAGACGAAATACCAGTTATAATGCGGCTTCGCTGGAAAATCTCGCCGACAAGGGCGGTAGCGAGCACGCTTCTCAACGAGGTGCGCCCACCGACGGCAGAGGAGATCAACGAGGGCGATGCGGAGGAGGAGCATGAGACGTGGAGCATGAGTCCAAGGGCGATAAAATCGTCGCCGCGCGCCGTATGTGCGAGTGAAAGCGCGCCTTTCGCGCGGGGGACGCGTGCCTTCACGCATGGAGAGCGAACGCACAGCAGAGAGCAAACGCGACTTCCGTCACAGCCGGGCGCGCCAGTTGGGCCCGGCCTTGCTTCCGTTGTGCAAAAGGCCAGAGGGGGGGGAGACGCTGTGCTGTGGGGCACCAAATGCGTATCTTGCAACCGGGCACAAGGGTAACTGGCGACGCAATCTCCCACGCGAAAGGAGCAAAGCGCAGGAGGGAGAGAAGGAGGCGGGGTGGAGGGGGGGGCGGCTTCTACTGTGCCAACAAATGGGTTCTTGTATTTGCGTCTGTGCCGGCTGTCAGGGTTGTCGCGCGCACCTTATCTTGAAAGCGATCTCCACACGGCTCTGACCTTTGTATGCACTGTGCTTACGCCGCTCAGTTTCCGTTGAAGCGATAGACCTGCACTTCCCCATGCCTGCGTGGGGAAAAGCTCAAAAGCAAGAAAAGCGCCACCACGTCAAACTCTTCGCACCCAGTAGCGGCCTCCGCGCCTCCGCACCAAAAGAGAAAAGGAGAAAGCGTGTGACTGTGCGCTGTTCTCTTTCGCGACCGTCGGTGAGCGGCGTTTATTCGTACCAACCGGCACGGGTCGAAAATCGATTCGTAACAACCGTTCTCTAGCACGTTGCAAAGTAATGGGGCTCGGCCGGGACCACAGAAAAATTCGTATCATCCGGAAATTCGTATTAGCCGTGATCGTATCATCGAGATTTCACTGTATATATATATTGTCTCGACTGTTCCGCCACTAACTTGAAAATTTTCTGCGACCGAGCAAGGGCCCTCAGCCAACCATTTTTTTTATTACAGTCACAGATCGATTTTTGAAACTCTAAAAATTCGGACTTCTTGGGATATTCGACTTCATAAATGCACCGTCAGGGTTCCCATAGAGCTAATGCATGTTTGCGACCGATTTTTCGGACGAAATCGCTCCTTCCGGGTCATGCTACCCGCTCTTGGAGGCCGACATGTTGGATTTTCCACTGGTTTGCCCAGGCTTGACTTCCAGTGGCCCGCTCTATAGCCTCCAAGATTGGGAGGCACACACTATCAATAGAGAGCACGCGCCATCCTCCAGTCTTGGAGGCAATGCCCGCGCTTCCTTAGCTGGCACTTTTTTTCACACTATCATCATAATCACTTTGCGAGATACGTTTTTTCTTTTATTTTTAATTTTTATCTCCACTAACGGAGATTGCCAACGCGGTGACACTCTTGTCAACTGTATGCGGAGACGACATCAGTCTTGCACAAACCCAAGCAAATCTGATTGCCTCCAAGTGTAGTGTGAGGCAGAGCATTATTAGAGATTATTTTTTTTATGGCATTCTAAGCCTAATACATTTTCTTTTTTAGGGTGAACTAGTTTTTCGGACAATTTTTCGGTCCCGGCGAAGTCCGGAACAACAGTAGCAGTTTATTTTTGGTCCCCGAGGGGGCCGCTCTTGCTTGGAATTTTATGGTAATCGATGCCTTTATTATGGCGATTCAAAACAGAATTGTACAGGAAGGCTGACTTGCAGTGCTGCAATGAGCCTAACAACTTTGCGGGGAACCAACATACAAGAATTTGCAACCTTGGCAGTTCTAAACACTCATTTTCCATGACTTTACTCACTGAAATGAAAGCATTCCCTGACAATTCCCTGATTTCTCCAGGTTCTAGAGGTTGCTAGACACCCTGTAGGAGCAAGCTTAATAGTTCTTGGATCATCATCATCATCAGCCTTTATTTATGTCCACTGCAGGACGATCTCCCTGCGATCTCCAATTACCTCTGTCTTGTGCTAGCTGATTCTAACTTGACCCTGCAAATCTCTTAACTTCATCAGCCCCCCTAGTTTTCTGCTGTCCTCGACTGTGTTTCCCTTCTCTTGGTATCCATTCTGTAACTATAATGGTCTAACGGTTACCCATCCTACGCATTACATGGCCTGTCCTCCTCTTAATGTCAACTAAAATATCGGCTATCCCCGTTTGCCCTCTGATCCACACCGCTCTCTCCCCGTCTCTTAACGTTAGGCCTAACATTTTTCGTTCCATCGCTCTTTGTGAGGTCCTTGACTTGTTCTCGAGCTTCTTTGTTAACCTCCAAGTTTCTGCCCCATATGTTAGCACCGGTAGAATGCAATGATTGTACACTTTTCTTTTCAACGACAGTGGTAAACTCCCAGTCAGGATTTGACAATGCCTGCCGTATGCACTCCAACCCAATTTTATTCTTCTGTAAATTTCTTTCTCATGATCAGGGTCCCCTGTGAGTAATTGACCTAGATAAACGTACTCCTTTACAGACTCTACAGGCTGACTGGCGATCCTGAATTCTTGTTCCCTTGCCAGGCTATTGAACACTTGCCTTCTGCATACTGATCTTCAACCCAATTCTTACACTTTCTCGATTAAGGTCCTCACTCATTTGCTGTAATTCGTCTCTATTTTTGCTGAATAGGACAATGTCATCCGCAAACCGAAGGTTGCCGAGATATTCGCCGTTGATCCTCACTCCTAAGCCTTCCCAGTCTAAGAGCCTGAATACTTCTAAGCATGCAGTGAATCGCATTGGAGTAATTGTGTCTCCTTGCCTGACCCCTTTCCTGATAGGTAACTTTCTACTTTTCTTGTGGAGAACCAAGGTAGCTGTAGAATCTTTGTAGATATTTGCCAAGATATTCCATATGCCTCCTGTACTCCTTGATTACGCAATGCCTCTATGACTGCTGGTATCACTACTGAATCAGATGCCTTTTCATAATCTATGAAAGCCATATAGAGAGGTTTATTGTACTCCGCAGATTTCTCGATTGCCTGATTGATGACATGGATCTGGTCCATTGTAGAATATCTCTTCCTGAAGCCAGCCTGTTCTCTTGGTTGATTGAACTCAAGTGTTGCCCTGATTCTATTGGAAATTATCTAGGTGAATATTTTATACAATACTGAAACCAAGCTAATGGGCCTATGAATCTTCAATTCTCTAACGTCTGCCTTCTTATGGATTAGTATAATGTTGGCATTTTTACAGTTCTCTGGTACACTTGAAGTTGTGAGGCATTGCATATAAACAGCTGCAAGCTTTTCAAGCATGATGTCTCCTCCGTCTTTTATTAAATCGACTGTTCCATCTTCTCCAGCCACCTTTCCCTGGGTCATGTCTTTCAAGGCCCTTCTAACTTCATCGCAAGTTATAGAAGGAGCCTCTCTATCCGGTTCATCACTATTTCGAATGAAAGTAGCTTGGCTGTACGGTTTGCGCGGTAAAGTAGGTCTGGCTCGCTAGCCATGTCCGCCATGTTGCCGTTACGGCGGCGGTTCCCGGAGATCGAGCTAAGCGTCACGCGAGCTGGTGGACGAGGTGCAGGAAGGCACCTCGATCCCCACAAACTTCACCACTAGTTATAGAAGGATCCTCCGTATCCTGTTCATCACTGCTTTGAATGAAAGTCGGTTGGCTGCTCTGGGGACTGTACAGGTCAGTATAGAATTTTTCCGCGGCTTTTACTATGTCATCGAAATTGCTGACAATATTACCCTGCTTATGTTTCAGTGCATACATCTTGCCTTGACCTATGCAAAGTTTTCTTCTGACTGATTTCATGCTGCGTCCATATTTTAAGGCTTCCTCAATCTTTCCCACATAATATTTTCGAATATCTCTTACTTTCTTCTTGTTGATCAATTTTGAGAGTTCAGCGAATTCCATCTGCTCTCTGTAGTTTATACTTTCATGCTTTGTTGTTTCTTTATTAGGTCCTTTGTTACTTGGGAGAGCTCACCTACTGGTTGCCTTGGCGCCTTACCTCCCACTTCAATTGCTGCTTCTGAGATCAGCCTAGTTATGGTTTCATTCATTACCTCTATGTTATCTTCATCTTTGCTGTCAACAAGCTGCATATTTGTTTGCGAGCACCAGCCTGAACTGGTCTGCTTTTGCCCTTACTGTGTCTAGGTTGGCCTGTTTCTTCTTGACTAATTTTACTCTTTTTCTCTTCAAACTGAGAGAAATCCTAGACCTCACTAACCTATGGTCACTGCACTTTGCCGTACCTTAATACTTCTACATCCTGCACTACGCTGGGATCGGCAGAGAGTACGAAATCTATTTCCCTTCTTGTTTCTCCAATAGGGCTTTTCCAGGTTCACTTTCTGTTGTTGAGCTTCCTGAAGAAGGTATTCATTATTCGGAGCCTATTCCTTTCCATAAATTCTACCAACATCTCTCCTCTAGTGTTCCTAGAATTGATGCCATACTTGTCAATTGCTTGTTCACCAGCCTGCTTTTTCCCCACTTTTGCATTTAAGTCTCCCACAACTACAGTATACTGAGTTTGCACCTTTGTCATCTTCATAAAACTGCTCTATTTCTTCATCATCGTGACTGGAGGTTGGGGCATAGGCTCGTACTACCTTCATTCTATACCTACTATTCAGCTTTATTAAGATGACTGCTACTCTCTCATTAATGCTGTAGAATTCATGAATGTTGCCTGCTATGTCCTTATGGATTAGAAATCCTGTCCCGTATTCTCTATCTGGAAGACCCCTGTAGCTGAGGACATGGCCATTAGTCAGCAACCTTACTAAGGCCGATAATATCCTAGGCAATGCTTGATAATTCCTCAAACAGCCCTGCTAAGCTAGCCTCACTATAGAGTGTTCACATATTGAATGTTGCCAGGTTCAGTTTCCAGAAGCGGCCTGTACGGACCCAGAGATCATTCACACCCTCTGCCGCCTCGCAGGTCAGACTGCCGCCTTGGTCAGGTGCTCCGCAGCCGCGGGACTGAGGGCCATGGTTAAATTGCAGGAGTCATGAGGGAGGTAGTGGCAGACTACTGAACCAGGGAGGCCAATTCCTGTTCTGGTGAGGGAGTGCCTTTGTTGAAGATTAGCAGGCCTTCCTAATTTGGTTGCACCTGGACTAGTATAACCCCACTGGCTCTCGGCAATTTTTTTTTTTTTTGCCGGTGTCAGAAAATGGACTGGAGGACGATCGAACTTACGACCTTCGGATTAGAAGCCCGGTGTTCTGCCTCTGCTCCAAGCCACCACCCTGGAGTATACTATACATAAATTACTTAGCAAGGCAGGTCCATCAAGTGCTACATCAACCTCTGTGGTGGCTTTGTACTGAACTAAGAAAAATCTCCAGTAAAGCCCACTTGCAGCATGATTCTCTAACAGTTCACAACGTCAGGTACACTTGGGATGACATCCCTAACTAAATTGTTTTAAATCTTTTAATAGCTGTGCTTATGTTAAGTCAGATGAGCGAGTGAAAAGCAAACAAAAATGAATTCTTTTAAATGTTGATGTCCACAGCCTCATTACGAAGCAGATTTCAACTGGCCTGTTGCATGTCCTGATCCCACTACTATATGCGTCACCAAAACTTGGTTAAATGACGCCATATCTGTTAATTTGTCGAACAAGCTTTTTTGTCGGACAAGCGAAACGAATAAGAAGAATCTGTAGCGAAGACAACGATTATATCCACCAACTAAATAACCTTAAACTAATGCTAGCGGAACGAAACCATCCACGAATTCCTCTCGACTAAGCTTATGATGTCGCGTCAAGATTAGAGAGGCAGTCGGTATTAGCTAAGAAGCAACCTAAACCAGAATCTGATAGACCACCAGCCTTTATAACAAAAAAAATTGTCACAGTTTCACCTGAAAGGCGAAGCATCAATTGCGATAGCAAATTTGTAGAGAGCTATACGGAGTAATGATAGTAGCTTTATCAGCTGTATAAATTTGGACATGCAGCAGCACCGGCAACACGCAGAACTGTTGTCGACGCCGTCGGCGTTTTGCCCGCGTTCGCACAAAATGCGTGCGGCGTTGGTGACTGTTGCCGGAGCCTCTGATATAAATAGGCACTTGGTGCCGCAGCTAAACGTCGCCTCCCTTCCCTCCCCCTCCCCCCTACGGCCTTTTGTGCATCAGAAGAAGGCGCGTTTGCTCTACATATATAGTGATTGTAAAGGAGGAAAGAGACGCCTACTTCTGCAGCCCTTAAGGGAGCACGGCACAGAACGCACGTTTGTTCTCCGCCGTTCGTTCACTCCCCATGAAAGCGTGCGTCCCTCGCGCCCTTTCACTCGCACATACAGCGTTCGGCGGCGCGCGGCGACTATTTCATCTCCATTGACGTCATACGGAACCTCACGGCGACGGCGACGGCAGAAATCTGCTTTGGAGTGTCCATATAATTGCTATCGCAATAATATTCTAATGCCCTCCCGAACATAACATCCTACAAAAAAAAAAGCTATATTATCAAGTAACCAGCGTCTGAGAAAAGCGTTCCCAGATGTACCAAGGGTTACCTATCGCCGCAACAGAAACTTTAAAGACATGTTCCTGCATGCAAAAGTCAGCCAACATCATTCCCCCGTAATAAAAGCATGTTCTCACCCCAGGTGCAAAACCTGCAGGCACCTTCAAAGTGACTTTAAAATTAAAAGCACCGAAAATATCTACACACACGAAGTGAAAACTAGCTTTACTTGCATTAGCTCTGATGTACTTTATACGCTTGAGTGTTCCTTCTATAAGAAGCAATATATCAGTGAAACGGGCATCGCGCGGACACAGCTAAAAAGCTTCCCAAAGCCGTCGCTGAGCATACCAGGTCATAGTTTTGACGAACTTAAACTCTACATACTACAGTCAAATTTTCGTTCTGCACGAGACAGAAAATATAGAGAATCGTACCTCATCCATAAGTTCAAGACATTGCAAGCAATAAGCATGAAGGTTTAAAAGGGAGCTTTAGAATCTCTTCGCTATGCTAAACTTCAAAGCATAGGCAACAGCACTTAGTTATTTTTCATTTAGTTTCTTTGTTTTTTTCCCTTTGTTTTTCGTTATTCAATTGTCAATAATATTCCAACCTCCCTTTGCTTTCACTCATTCTTTTTGTTCTTATATTTATATATTTACCCCCCCCCCCTTTTTTTCCCCCACGAGCACCATTTTCCTGCTCCTAGTTTTATTCTTCTGTCAGACACTGTCAGATAGTTCACTTCTGTCAGATAGTTCACTGACCTCCAGAGGAGCAGATACCGCCTCCCCCTCCCCATCGTCCAGGCCCCTTCGAATAGTGTTGTACTTTCTGGAAGGTATGCGTACCCCAGCAATTGTGCTGGAACCTTCGACGGGTTCTGTATAAAAGCCAACACGCTTCACCCACACATCAGATTTTCGACGATCGACAAGTGTGCTCGCCGCTGTCTTTGTACCGAGTGTTACACGTTTTGCAGAGCACAGGTTCGCCCTATAAACAACCAATTTCGCGACTTGCGTTGTGCCCCTGTGGTTCTTCACCATCACTACAACGTGACAGTATTTTCTAGCCCAAAATTTGTAAGCATTCAATTTTGTGAAAACATTTTAATATTCGAGATTAGATTCGATTCGATATACTCAAAATCTACTACAGTAGAAGCCCACTGATATGTTTTTCACGGGACCGTAAAAAAGAGACGTAAGAGCCAGGAAACGCAAGAGCTGGGAAACAGGAAACATTGAGAAATGGAAGTAGTGTTGAACTGCACACAATATTATTTTAATTCTTACGTGTGAAAAAAAGCCGTAGTTTCGCCCGACAGCCGAAGTATCGATTGCGATAGCAAGTTAGTAGACAGCTATACAAAGTAAGAGTAGTAGTTTTATCGTCCGCATAAACTTGTAAACATTTGCTTATTAACTATATTAACAAGCATGGTGTCAGCACCCACAGGCAAACATGAACACATCACACTCGATGAGTGCGGACACGCGCTGTCAAACGCTGGCGTGAGGAATTTAAGCGCCGCTGCAGAAGCGAGTGAAGTGACCTTAGTGCTGTTGTCTATCGCTTCAACGCAAACTGAGCGCCAAGAACACACAGCACGCACAAAGCTACAAGCCGCCGACGCACCTACACTGCGTAGACTCTGCCCCCAACGTAGATCGCTTTCAAGATATCGCCCGCGCGACTGCACGCCGCCATGCAGTACACAGTTGATGCCAGAGCACAACGCTGCCCGCTATCCCCCCCCCCCCCTCACTTCCTCGCCGGTGCCTCGAGTGACCGTGCTCGAGCGCAACGGAAGAAGGCGCACTTCCTCCCTGCTTTTCTTTCTGTTGCGCGCGAGATTTAGATGTGGTCGTCGACTCCCCTCGCACGCTTTCACGCGCACATACAGCATACGGCGCGCGGCGACGGCGTTATCGCCCTTGGACTTTATACGGAACATCTATGAGCCAAAACCAATTTTAGGCCTGCAACGCGTCATAGACACCACCTTTAGATAGCAAATACGGATCTCAAGGGCCATACTTTTGCTGGCGGAAACCGAAAATACGTCATAAGTGTCGCCCCTGGCACTTTGGGCGGCCAATGCCATCGTCAAGCAACCAAGCCAAGCGACATGAAAAGTCAAAATGATCGCTCGGGCTCGGCGCGGGGTGGCAGTTCGCAACGTATGATGCAGGAACAGTCCCACAGTTGCGACGTAACAGCGGGGTTACCAATGCATTGGGTTCTATGGGAGCTGTGCCGGGACCGGCCGAAAACGACGTAACAGCCGAGGAAAACGCAGCGCCCGGGAACGTAACAGCGGGGTTCTACTGTATTCAGTATTTGCACACCCCTACTATTTACCTACAGCTCTGTCACTTCCATGTAAACCTGGCCTGAGACAGATGGCTACATATAAACCAGGTTGTCGCGCTCAGTGTTTCAGAGCAGTTCAGGCGCAATACAGTATAGACCACTTATAACGTAACCGCTTATAATGCAGGACCGGATATAGTGCAGTCTTTCCAGACTCCCGTTAATCTTCCCATAGCACTCCATGTATACACGTATCACTTATAGTGCAGTTGCGGGAAACGAAATACCGGTTACAGTGCGGCTGCCTGGGAGTACGGAAGTCAGCGGAGACGGCGAACACTCCCCTCAAACGGGCGCCCCAAGGAGTGCTCGAGGAAGAAAGAGAGACGAAGTGGAGAGAAGGGCACGCAGTGCGAACGAACAGCCAGTGAGGCTGAAACCAGAATCTTGAGTGCGAGTCGTGAAATGTCACGGCGTGCATAGCAAGCGAGGGCCACGAAACTGCCGGCGCTGGCACGGCACGGCGAAGGGCACACGCGGAGACCGTGGAATGTGAGGGAGGAGGGCGGCAGGGAAGCGGATTTCGCCTCGGCAACTCCGCCACTTCGGTGGCTCCCCTCGCCCTCCCTCGTAGCTCCCTCACTTTTAACTGTCACCGTGCGCGCCCGCCGCTGTGCAGGCGCCGGCACTCCAGACGGCCCGGCGCCAACTCCCCGAAGTTTCGTTTTCTGCTGTTATCGGAAAGCGGGCGTTTGCCGGCGTGGGCAGTTTCGTTGGCCGTCCTGGAACAGCGCCGCTGCTTCCCTCTGACACGTAGCCGCAACGTGCAAGGTCAACACGTGACTACAAAGTAGAGGAAGCATAAAGGAGAAAGAAGGGTTCACACAGGTGGCTACGGTAGCGTGGCTGAGACGTCGGCACGTACACGCATGTTCCGGCACAACGCAGAATCGGCGACCTTGCCATTTGAGAGAGGGTGAAATTTCCGCCACGTTTCTTTTTGTTTTGTTTTGTTTTGTTCACGCGCGACATTGAGGGGTCTCTCCTAAGCTTTTACTCTATGCCGGTGCTGGAGCAATGCCGGTCGGAGGCGCCGCCGCGTGATTTGGTTCGAATTAACGAGATTCGACTGTAAATTGAATGCAAACATTCTAGCCGCATTCCTCGACTGTCGCATACGCGAGGCGGCTCGGTGCACATGTTTTCCATATGTGCGGGCCTTGAAAATTGTTGCTTTGGTGATAGTGCGGTACCGCTTATAGTGCGGATATTCGCAACTCCGGCGACTTACGCTATAAGCGGTCTACACTGTACAAGGCATTTCTACGGTTTTGGCAGTGCAAGTCGCTAATGTAGGGCTTTGTCATTCACAAAGCCAGTGCTCTGCCCAACTACATCTTCACATTCTGTAGAAGGATTACATGACCTGTCACGCAATAAGTGTGCAGGGAGGAAAAGATACAGGAAATACAGTCAAAGTCGTGACAAAATCATGCTACGTTTAATTAGTATGATTTAACAGGATGGCAACTAAGCAAACCAGCATGTGGAAATACACTCCTCCAGTGGACTAAGCAAAAATCACTAAATGTTTGGTGCCAGAGTTCGCACCGCCTTCCCCCCCCCCCCCAGCAGCTTTAGCGTTCATCACATACCAGAAGACACGGCAAGCAATCCTACGAACCTACAAAGGTGCACACCAGAGTTTCCTGCAATACAGAGAAATCTGACCCCACCATCTATGCGAGTTCTTTAATGGACACTGTGACCACCATGGGAATGCAAGCGACAGCCTGTTTTGAATGCAGCTAGGTCTATGACATAGTCCTGATGGCTGCACAAATAAAGCTTTTTGGTGAGAAAACCTTCATAAAAATTTTGGTTCTCATATAATCGATGTTGCATTAAAGCTTACCCAAATGTAACGCACGTAAAGGAAGGAAGCATAAATGTATGACTGATACTAGTGCTGAATGAGCGGAGAGCTTTTCGTCTTTTCACCAACTTTAGTGACCCACTGATACTGCTCCCATTGAATTTAACTGTAAGCTGAAGAGTGACTGCTCACGTTTTTATAAAGGAAAAATGTTCTTACATTATCAATGCATGAAAGCAGTACGCAACAAGCTGTACTCAGCCACTGTGGCAAACGGACCAAACGTGTCTTTGAGATGTGACAGATCCAGCCTTCCTTGCATTTCGTTGCATGTAACTGCAGCACCTCAAAATATATGCGTACCACTCCCCACCACGTGATCCACCCTGTTTCATTTGACCCAACTACTCACGCACAGCAAGTGTCACTTAAAGGAAATCCAATCTTGATTTGCCTAACGCGTCACTTTGCTTAACAGCTGGCATCTCTATTGCATAAAATTTTTCATTACAATTCTACTTTTAGCGACTCTCTTTTGTTACCAACATTGTAGATTTGTTCCGAAATGATCATCAGTTCAAGGTTGACTAGCCACATTGCCTCAGTAAGCTCCATTTCAATTCTTTCTTTTTCACAACAAGCACCGACTCGAACCACCTTCACACTTTTAGCATATTCACTGTCAATGCCAACGAATTCAGGAAAGCTTGTGTTACCATTTGTTGCAACGCTACTACACTGCTAAAATGTGTTTTGTTTGTTTTCATACCACCCACTCCTTTCTGTAATGTCTCGGCCCTGAGAGAAAGTAAATGAAATGCAAGCATTGAATTTGGGTCTTGTTGGTACAACATACTTTCTAATCTTTAACGCAGAAACTTCAAACACGACGGACAGCAGATGAGGCACACACAAGCGCTTGTGTGTGTCTCGTCTGCTGTCTGTCGTGTTTGAAGTTTCTGTCCTAAACACTAGCAAATATGAAATGAAATGCGCACTCTCACCCAGGCAGGCGGCGTTTCCAAACGAGCCTCGGGCTGGCCGACTCAATCACGGGGCGGCTACCCTGGCTGCCTCCGCCGGTGGTGGAAACGACGCGCGCATACTCCATCTGGCTGTCCCAGGTGCCCTGCAGCACCCAGACCGGGTTGCCATCCGGGTCCGACACAAAGCCCGTCACGCGCCGCGGGGGCTCGCGCGAGAAGTACGAGTACGGCTGGAACTTGAGCCTGGCCACGTGGCCCCGCGTGTGGTTGCGGATCTCCATGTCCCCCTGGTGGTCCACCCAGAGCTTGCCCACGATGATGTTGTGCACCACGGTGGTCACCTTGTGCCACGTGAAGTGGCCCCCACTCAGCAGCTCCAAGTGCACCACGCCCAGCGGTATCACCTGTGGCCAGGGCAGAGTGCAGGCAAACCAAATTTCTACGTGCTCTACTAGTGCCGATTTCTGTTTTTTTTTAATCAGCGAAGCTGCTTAAGTCAGCCTTATATTATGGTTCGTATCAAGAAACTGGGAAAAAATAAAAATAAAATAAACTTTCTTGCCAAGGCGGGATTCGAACCCACATACTCCCGGTCCCAAAGCGAGCGTCGTAACCACTAGGCTATACAGCCACACTTGCAGAACATGCATTTATGTGAACCATATGATTGCGTTCGAGCGTTGTCATCCACAGCTGGCACGTTCGTACGCTCGTGTGAGGTAAGAGGTTTTGTGAGAGAGAGCAATGCCACCTAGAAGAGTAATCTAGGTGGTATTGCCTGGAACGCGGTGTCGGCATTGGAACGTGGTGTTGGTATTGCAAGCTGCCCTATGCAACGCGCAGTCAAGGCCGTAAGTCCGAGACACGCGAAAAGAAATTATCATCATGAGTAATAAGATGAAAAGTTCGCGTGCACTTCCGGAAAATGCTGGTCTACGATCGCCCAGCTTTGCTGTGTCAAGTGTTGCGCGGCCGAGTGCAGTGGCGCAACGACGGGGGGGGGGGGGGGTTCAGGGGTTGTAAACCCCCCCCCTGAGGCCGACTTAACCCCCCCCCCCCCTTTTGTTTAACCCCTTTTCTTTCCTTGCTCATTTGTGTACTGCAACTAAGATGTAAGACGCGCAATCGTCTGCACACTCGTAAAAAGCGCATTTTTTGACAATTTCCCGTGAAGAAATTGAAATTAGTGCTGTTTAGATGGTATTGGCAAACTGTCAACCCCCCCCCTGGCAGAGATCCTGGGTGCGCTGCTGGCCGAGTGCAAGGTTAAGCGTTTTTTTTTTTCTTCTTCAGAACGCAAGATAGATACAGTGAAGTCTCGTTAAGATGAACTCGGTTAAGCCGAATTCTCGCATATAACAAACAACATGGGAACGTTTGTTTGGTTTTCCATAGACTCAATGCAAAAAAAAATCTGCTTAGGACTAACCGAATCGGATATACTCTTTGGTTAAGAAGAACCATTCAGAGTGACTGCCACTTCTACCGATCCTGCACTGATGACCTGTGAGGTGGCCTGCTTGAACTCCCTAGTGAACTATTTCAAGCAGCATGAAGGCACTGAAGTATTTTTAAGGTCATGGGGTGAGATGCCGTCGTTTGTGGCTGCTCACCGGTTTGCACAGAAGCAACAAACATTCATCACGGACTGCATGAAACCAAGCAAGAGTATCACTTCAGGATAGTTTTCTATTAAGTTCAGCTAAATAAATGCATGTCATTTTTTCCCCCGTTGCAAGTCTACTTCATTTACCGTTTCAAGTAAGATGAAGTTCGTCTTTGAAGACGAACTTCTGATAAGACCAAAATTTTCATGGTCCCTTAGAGTTCGTCTTAAAGGGAGTCTACTGTACATTGTGGCAAAGTTTCCAAGAGTTGCCCGGGAAAGATTATCGTTCAAAGCAGCTAACAGGGCACACTAAAAGAAGTCATCTGCCCTCTTATCTGGGCTTTCACCCAGCTCCCTGACGGAGTTTAGTTGCCTTCCACGGATGCTCCCTCCTGCTCTGCCTTCAAGAGTTCTTTAGGCCCCCATCACAATACGTGCCCTGAAGCAATGTCAGGAGCAACAGTAGACTTTTGCATGCTACTAGGCACTTTTGACGCTCCTGCTAACACACGCCTTGTCGAATTCCTGCAGTGTGTGTAACCGTGTCTGTTCTGTTTATTTTTCAAAATGTAAGAGCGTGTTTTATGCATCTTTCCTTCATTATATGAATAATTCTTTTTACATAGTTTTCCTTGGCTTCAACTTCATTTTAATCATGTGTAGTAGCATGCTAGGTACATAACTAGGTTGACCTCACAAACTGAATCGTTAAGAACTGACTCACAATTTTCACTGTTAAGAATCAAAACTTTCACACCACATTTGCTAAATAATCTGCAACAGACAGTTCTCATTCGTGCTTGGCGATATACTTGGCAATGTCTCAAGACTAGAACACAAAGCTAGGGCATTTCCAACTTATCAGTAACTCACCAGTGGAGCAGAACTGTCTCATAAATTCATTTTCTTATTTTGATTATATTTCTGAATTATAATGCAAGCTTTCTTTTTAACAATATACACATTCAAAACGTGCTTCGCATAATTATGTTCAGCTTCTTTAACAAATATAGCTCGACTTTTCTTCCCCACACTCATGCAGCAAGCTTCCCACCAGGCATCTGGCCAATCTGAAAAAAAAAAAACCAGCCCTACTTTGCCAATCAACCCAGACAATCGTGTTATCTGGAGAGAGATGAAACTCAAGTGCAACATACTATCTCGAACTGACCATGTATGTCTTCTACTGTGTTGTCCCACTTTGTTTTGTGACTGCAGTTCACAGCAACGATGAATAAAAGCCCTGACATTATTTGCCTTTTATTCACAATTTTCAGTTCTTCCGTGACGCTATGAGTTAAACAGACTTTCATTAAATCTATTACGGCTAATTTGATTTTTCTATTGATTTACTCCTGACCAAGGTCCCGGCTGACACTCATACATTTCTATAGGATTTTGATCCCGAAATTGGCTGTTTCCTGATAATTAAAACTTAACTGGTCAGCAGCAAGAATGTGCCTGACCCAAATGATGACCTTGATCACAACCCCAATGGCCGGAACGTCCGTCTCTGTTGCAATGGTGAATGCATCAACGTATCTCCCGACGAAAATGCTGCTGTTGATTTAGCTGCCCTCCATAAATTTTGAAGGGAAAATGGCAGCTCAGAAGGAATTATTGCTGTATTTACCCATTTCTCAGGTGCACCTTCTTTTTTCTTAAAGTGAAAATGGCAGCAGCTCAGAAGGAACGATAACTGTATTTACCCAATTCTCAAGCGCACCTTTTTTTTCTCGGGAATATTGGTCCTAGAATGGCGTATTCCTATATTAGTCCTATATTCTAAGGAATATTGGCACAGACAAGGGGCCAATACCGCGACCACAAAAGCGCTTAGCGTCAGAGCGGGCATCATCGCCAAAATAGCCACAGAACAAGTTCTCACATAGCAAGGCGACGACAATGCATTGCTTTCAGTCTGAGCAGGCTGGACCCGTAGTGGTCCGAGCCAGGTCTCTCAGTGTCCTTGCGTCTGGGCGCTGTTACGCAGGTTTTACGTCGAAATCTACAATTCCCGTAACAGCACACACAGGCTTGTTCTGGATGACATCGAGTCAAGAAGCATCTCGAAATAACCCAGTGCTTCTTACCTGCAGGTACTTGCCACGGAATTTGCTGGACATGGAGAATTCCTGCCAGCATCGCCAGCCACGTCCCTCGCAGTGTTGGGCCAGCATCGGTGGGTGGTGACTCACCTGCGGCAGAGGGGGACTCACCTCAACAACTATTGGACGTACAACTGACATGGGTGTGTGCCGTACTTTACTTGTAGACAGTTATCGCTTTAACCGTGGAGTTTTTTACAATATTACTTAGAGGGAAAACTGGCGCTGCGCCACTGTTGTATAGGTGGAAATGCCGGGATGTGGTGGCTTCGGATAGGCATCGTTCTCGGAGAGCCGGGACACCTTAACACTTTCGTGTCCGCGCCTATACCAATCAATAGCCCGCTATCAATGGTTTCACCTTCAAATTTTGCCATGCTGGGGCGCGTTCGGACAGCTAGTGTCATCCAGCACCTAAAGAACTAATTTCTATTTTCGCTTTCATGTTTCTTTTTTTCACCGCAGGGGGATTTTTAAAGAGCCTCTTAGACGGACGTGGCAAGCACTCGTAGCTTCCGCCGTGGCAGTGACATCGTGTGCAGCTGCCTTTTGTAAACAGCTAATTTCGACAGATTTCGATGAGTCTGCATCAGAATTTTTTCATGGTGGTATTAGCACAGACTCGGAAGATGATTTTGATTTATTAGACTCCAGCACGGACGGCGAAAGTGCGTCAAATAGCCCCAGAACATCAACAGGTACCCGCCGGCAAGTTTCACTTTCTACTCCAAACTGTTTCGTTGCTGCCATGCTCAGATCTAAAAATATTCAGTCTGCTCTAAAGGTCACAATTCTTATCTGCAAGGTCAACGTAGCTTGGGCAGAACCACTTGCCAGTAGCAGGCGCAGAGTGGAGTTTTGCGCAAGAAGAAGGTCAGGAGTGGAACTCGGCATTGCACTCCACAGTGCCGCGTGGCTCTTACGAACTGCCGAATAGCCACTAGGGCTAACGTGTTCCTTTGTATATAAAGAACTTTTAGAGATAGAAAGCTTATATTTGCAGGAATGTTGTACATAGCCTTTTTGTTCGAACTGCATATTTCGAATTTTTTTTTATGTTCTCTTCATGCAAAGCAGCATCGATGTTCTTACACAGTTTTCTCGTTTTCGTTACAATTTGGTTTATTTAATAATTTCTTTCAAAGAATGTTAGTAAATGATTGCTTGAAAATAATACCATTAGAAAGCACATTCCTTCGTCTACAAATTGATACCATAATTCTAATATCAAGCATTCGCTGTAGCAGTAAAAAAAATTGTTTATACTAGACTACCCAAAAACTGCCTATTTTCTCGCAAACTGGAAAGTGTTAAAGGCAGGCCTGGCTAGCATCATTCCCTATGTCACCATGGTTCATTTTTCTCTATAACAGCCCATAAAGAACTGTTTGTTATTCAATTTTACACAAAATATCTTTTATTCAATCATGAGGATCCGTGCTTGGTAGTACAATCACAGTGAAACCTCAATATATGAAAGTTGGTAAAATCACCACTTTACTTCGTTATATTGAAATTCGACCTTTTATGCAAATAAGTACAGTCGCCTTAATTTTCTTAAGGGAGAGGGGCTGTAATAATTCTCAGGTTATCAGTCAATCAGAAAAACAAATTTCAATGACAAAAAAAACTTCAATTTTCTTGAATTCGAAAGTTAGCAACTAAAGATACGGTTTCACGCCACACCGATGATATCTGTACATCTGTGGTGTGAAGCTTTCGCATCCACTCTGCCGCAACGGCTGATAGTGTCGCCTGCAGCGGAACGACGCTATCGGCAGACCGATCTCCACACAGTCCGGCAAATGCAGCATCGAAACCCATCGAACACCACAAAGAAAGCTTTACCTCAAATTCACATGAGATCAGGGTGACGAGTGACAACCCGTTTGTTCACGGCCACCACAGTTGTTGTAAACTTGCAACATTGAGCGTGCATGTCATGTCCGAGAAATCAAGCAAGATCAGGTATGGCATTTGAAATTTCGGTAGCTGTTATGCATTGTTTCTATTATTGCTTTGACAAACAAAAAAGTCACAGTTTCGCTCAAAAGGCAAAGCACTGATAACGATAGCAAAGTATTGGATAACTAACAAGGGTTCATAATTTTATCAGCCCTATAATTGCAATAAATATTCCCTTACTAATTAAGTTAACAAGCATGGTGGCATGTGCACTCAGGCAAACATGAACAAATCTCACTCCCATGACCGTAAACACTCACTACCACAATGCCGGCGTGACAAACAGTGCCGGCAGAGGGGAGCGAACGCTTCGTCTGCCTCTCACTTGAACGCATCTCCGAAACTTGAGATTACATGACCTCCAGCACTAAATGCGCGGGAAGGCAGCGCATTACCTCCATCGGTTATAACCCTAAGTCAACTTAAGTTCATGTATGGGGCAAGAAAAAAAAATGTAAGTATAACGATATGTTATTCACCACATATCGGATATAACGATTAAAATTTAGCCTTCTGGGCGGCATTTTCTGTGCAAAATAATCGTAAAAACGGCATTGCTATGTTCCCCTTAACTGAGACGGGGCGAAAAGTTTGCCTACGCGAGTTCATATCTACCACCATTACCGAGCAGCGCGTCCCGCCCGTGTGCCAATTGCGAAAGCCACGGAGAGCATCGCAAGTTGGCGCAGGGTGGTACAAGATGGTGCCAGCTGCTTCGCGTCCGCGTCGCTCGCACAATAATTGTGCGAGCATTCAGAGAAGAGAAATTTTAAAAAATAATCGAGAAGGTAACGGCACCCCTGCGCTCCCTCTCTACTCTCCCAATCTCTCTCTCTCAGCGAGCGCAGAAATGCGCTGCAGAAGCAGCAGTAGGTGCGCTGACAAAGCAAAAAGCTGTGTTGCTTGAGGCGAAGCTGCAAATTTTGCAAGATTCCAAAAGGTACGAGCTCACGCAGTCGATAATATTGACGATTCTGAAAACCGGGAGCGCCAGGATCATGAAGGCTAGAACCAGTGGCCATACCGAACAAACGAAAAGGCAGGTTTATTGGGCTGTTCTTCATCAGTATGTGTTCAGTACTTTTAAGTATCAAGCCTATTTTCTTGCGCTGCTTCCAGTAATGGGCTATCTGGGGCCATATTCTGAAACGTTCCATTTGGGCGAAATTTCTTCGTTGTCGTCGATCAAGTCACTCATTGATTTCATACACGCTAAATTATAGCCGCCAGTGTTCATGTAGCAGCTGGACAAGTTGCACACTGCGGTTGCAAACCTGAAAGTGCCATGAAAGCAAGTGTAGACTTCCAACTATTTCAGCATGCCTAACGCTTGACATGCTGTTTAGAGGTATAAATAAAAGTTTTATTTTTCAAGACCTACTTTCTACAACATCCTTTTTTTTTTATCGCAAGTGGCAAAGTTGGTTTCGGAGTTGCAAAGGTATGTTCGGCAGCTTTTTTTAACGGCAGTCCAGATATAGTGATGATCGGTTATAATGATCAGATTTTTCGTTCTTGATATCGTTATAAGTGGACTGTGCACTGCGTCTAAGTTTGATATATCCAGGCTCAATTATATTAAAGTTTGTTATATCGAAGTTTAACTGCATATTTGTGTTTCTGACAAAAATCTACAGTTGCTAGTGTGAGCTCGTGTCGTGTTCCTTTCTCGTTCCTTGTTTATTGGGCTGTTCTTCATCAGTATGTGTTCAGTAATTTTAAGTATCAAGCCTATTTTCTTGCACTGCTTCCAGTAATGGACTATCTGGGGCCATATTCTGAAACGTTCCATTTGGGCGAAAATTTTTTTTTTTTCGCTTTCAGACGCGCGCTGATTGGCTGGTTGAGCAAAACCGGAAAAGAAGTCGCGCCACTTAGTAGTTCCGGTGTACGTCACTTTGACGTCACGGTGTCAGTTGTGGGGAGCACGCGCGGCCATCTTCTCCCGCGTACGCTCGTCGTCGCATGCGCACGTAGTGCACGCGGCGGGAGCCGGGCGGACGTGAGAGAGATGCACTTTGCCCTCTCCCCGGTTCTCGCGACACGCGTACCCGCGCGGCAAGAGGGAAGGTATCCGACGGGCGAGGAGGACATTCCCCTCGCGAGAAGGTAAAAAGGCATAAAAGAGCGCGACCGAGGGACCCCCGGGTCTCTCTGACCTCGCTACACCTGACCTGCCCCTACGGATATACAGTAAAAGCTCGATGATACGAATCTCACGGGGTCACGAAAAATATTCGTATTAGCCGAAATTCGTATCATCGAAACACAATTAAAACTACTGTCGAATCTCGATAATTCGAACTCGAAGGGGCCCGAAAATTTGTTCGAATTAAAAGGACGCATTTTTGAAGTATTCGTGCACCATAGCACGATGCACGAACGGTGCGAGTCGTGAAATATCGCGGCGCGCAAGCGCATAGCAGCGCGTCCACGAAACTGCCCATGCCGGCTAACGGTCGCTTCCCGATAACGACAGAAAACGAAGCTTCAGGGAGCGAGCGGGCGGCGCCGGCACACGGGTGCGCGCGGAGACCATCGAAGGTGAGGGAGGAGGGCGGCAGGGAAGCGGATTTGGCCGCGTCAACTCCGCCGCTTCGGTGGCTCCCCTCGCCCTCCCTCTCAACTCCCTCGTGGCTCTCACCTTCGACTCCGTGCGCACATCTCCGTGCGCGCCCGCCGCCGTGCTGGCGCCAGCTTATTTTAGCCGCACCCTGAAGTTTCGTTTTCTGCCGTTATCGGGAAGCGAGCGTTTGCGGGCGTGGCAGTTTCGTTGGCCCGACTGTGCCTCCGCCGCTGCTTCCCTCTGCGCTGCTGCCGCAGCGTGCAAGGTCAACATGTGACTAGAAAATAGAGGAGAAGGGTTCACTGCCATTTTATCCGCGTGGCTGAGACGTCGGCACTAGTGTGTGCTAGAATACGGTTGTCTAGAACACTCTAGTCGGCACGTACACGCTTGTTCCGGCGCGATGCAGAAACGGCGACCTTGCAATTTGAGAGAGAAGGAAATTTCCGCCGCGGGTTCTTTTTTTTTTTTTCCCGTTCCTTCGCGCGCGGCATTGAGGGGTCTCTCCTGAGCTTTTGCTCTATGGCGGTGTCGGAGCAATGCCGGTCGGAGGCGCCGCCGCGTGATTTGGCGCGCTGCTAAGAGCATTGTCGGTGCGCGGTATGTTCGAAATAAGCGTGTTCGAATTCGCTTGCTTCGCGTTGACGTTGAACGAAAGCACGTTTTTCATGATAGTCTCGCTGTGCAACAATTGTGCTCAGTGTTGACGTTGCGAGGCCTAGCTCCTTAGCCAACTCCGTCCGCTTCCTCTTGGGATCCTCATCGACCTTTCGAAGAATGTCTAATTTCTCTTTAAAGGAGAGTGCTTTCCGCTTGCGAGACATAGCTCGCTGCGACTAGGCAAAATGGCGCAAACACGAAGAACGCGGCCCGAAGCGCAGCAGCCACTCCATCTGACGGCTCGCAGAAAAGGAGGAAAAGTACAAAAGCACCAAAAGCGCCACCGCTTCAAACTCTTCGCGCCCAGTCGCGGAGTCCGCGCAGTCCAGCGCCATGCCTCCGCACCAAAAGAGGAGAGAAAGCCCGTGACTGCGCGCTGTTCTCTTTCGCGGCCGTCGGTGGGGCGGCGTTTATTCGTATCAACCGACGTAGGTTGAAAATCTATTCGTAACAACCGTTCTCTAGCCCGTTGCAAAGTAATGGGGCTCGGCCGGGACCACAGAAAAATTCGTATCATCCGGAAATTCGTATTAGCCGTGATCGTATTATCGAGCTTTTACTGTACCTGCTGCAACTCGTGAGTGACCTCGCTTGTGTGACTTCCACACGAACGAGGGAAGCGTATTTATTACTTATTATACAGAGCGGACTTCCCTCTGCAAGTGTGTTTTATTGCCCGTAGCAATAAATGTTGTTGAGTTGACTCACGTGTTGTTTTATTCGCCCGAACCCTACGTAGCTGCAATTATACGCGCTGCGGGTTGGGGAAGACCCTCACACAGTGGGTGCTCCCGACATGTATTGAATAAACAAACACGCCTGTGTCATACTGCAGCCGATACATTCAAAAAACAACACACCCGAGCCGCTCTGCACTCGCACGGTGCGCCCTCTCGTGTGTTTTGCGAAGCGTTCGAGTGCGCGTGTTGGTAGTGCATGCTGATGTCACAGGTAAGCAGCCAGTTGACTTATCGAACGCGACTTTCGCCTAGGCAAATTACCGCCGAAGTGGAACGTTTAAGAATACAGCCCCTGGCTAGGCTTAAAGAGACGAGAAGCCAACTCACTTGCTCGGAGATGGCCCGCCAACCAAGGTCGTCACGGCGATCACACTCGTAGGTCTCCCCAAGGAGTGGATTGAAGGGCTTGCCAGTACGATTAGATGTGGTCGCATATGACGACACTGCAAAGGCGGCTATGTACACCAGCTGCAAGGCAGGATCATCGCACTGTGCAGCTCGATCCAGCAGGTCTGCATACTCATAGTCCTCTGTCAGCCGCTGTAGCGTTGACAGTGGCTCGTTGAAGTTCACCTGCACGCACCGCACGACTCAAGTGTCTTCACAATACCATTCCATGGCTTTAGTGGTATTGAACCAAATGGAGCCAAGAGGTATTCCTTGTAGTGAAATTTCCATGGTACGAATCGCATGACATGCGCCTATGACCCAAAGTGACAGAACACAAGTGAAATCCAAATATTAGAGCCACCTGCATAAATGCATGTTTGCAAGTGACAAGTGGAAGGCCCCACACAGTCTCTGACATTTTTTTCTTACAGAGGGTGGGCCACAAAGATGCCCAAATAATTTATATATCCAAAAGTGTGAAATTAAAAAAAAAAACATTTTTCCACATGTGGTAATCACTGTGTTGGGCAGAGTGGCCACGGTCCAAAGGTTAAAACAACATGACTGTAATGTCAGGCACACTCACAATAGCTGGCTGTCCGCCTGAGGAGGCCATTGTGGCTGCCAGGGTTTGTTAAAAGAATGCACCATTCTGACCAAACAGAAGTGATTGCCTGACAACAAGAAACAATTAAGGCCAAAAATACAGTGCACTCAGGAGACCTCTGCGTTAGCACCCTTTCAAATGTTTTATCAGAGAAGTTGATTCCTTAGACACGGTCATATACTATTCTTTTTAAGCAGAGCATTTCCTTTAAAATGAAGTGTCGTACCTCGGCTTCTGCCACTTTTCCTGATAGGCTACACGGCCCTAGGCAGGTATTAGCAGCAAGAAAAACATCTGCAATAATTTTGTAAATTTACCTAAAGTGCGCTTATTAACTATTTGATGGGTGCACATTGTAACTGTGAAATTGATGCCGGCAAAAAGTGAAGTTGTGTCTGCTTAGCAGAAACTTTAAGACTAGCGCCACTAGAGATCTGCAACCTTAAAATGTGTTAAGAAATACGTTAGTGTTTGAATTAACAGTTCCCAAAAGCGTCCATCTAATCATGTAGGACGACCTTAACTGGAACTGCCTTTTTCAGTAGATCTTGGGGGTAGATATCTTGAGTGATGCTAGTCTTAGGATTCCTGCTAAGTGGATATGACTTCACTACTTATCGGCTTCAATTTCACAATTACAACACCTGCCCTCAAATCAAATTTAAAACTTAATTAGAATATTTATTGTAATCAGCAAAACTAAAGAGGAAAGTTTTTATGCAATAAGCATTCTTAGCCTACTTCACCTAATTTGGTGAGCTGCTGCTCTCTAACGCCTGAAACATTCTCACGCAAAACAAAAAATGGAAATTGCGTGTCCGACTAACAAAAATTGGAGGACGCTTAAGCTTTGCCTTTAAGAGTGGAACCCGATAGCATTCAAAGATCCCCAACTGCTTCTCACGCTTCCCGACAACTGCAACGTATGTAACCGTAATGCTTACTGGGAAATGCTGGTGGCGAAAGCAATGCACGAAGGCGAGCTTTCTGGTAGAAACGCGGCCTCTTGCGTGGGCCGATCCCAGAGGTTGTGCACAGCCCCGCCAAAACTATCACATTATTTTGAGGTTTCTGTTATTGTGTCACACTTTTAATATTTTCAGTCCGAGAAGATTTAACATAAAAGGCATGCGCTGTCAGTGTTTTGTTTGATGACATTTGTTTGTGGGCTGTCATTCTCAAAATTCTGAGAAATAACTTTGTCAAGAATGCAAGGCAAGGTATGAGCAACTTTAGCGATAGAATGGTATGGCAATATAAACCACATGTCATATAGCAAGGCGTGGCATATATACCTAAATACTATATACGTGAATTTTTGCTCATGGGACACTGGACGCCTATTCCGACACCGGAGTTTCTGCGACACGGGGCTCTTAACGTTATTGTGTTAAAAGTGAGAATGCGCACTCTTCTAGGTGGCAATCAAAACTGAAGTCCTAAGCCTGTAAAAGATGCCTATGCAATTGTGTGCTGTAGTTCATTATATGCCAAGCCCCAATTGTGCAGTGCCAGGGGGACAAAACAGGCTGCAGTTGGGAGGCCATGCTTAGCGATGCTTTCTTTCTGGCATCTGAAGGTGTAGGCGCTGAGGTTTGTGGTGGTGCATTAATGCAATTAGCATTCTTAGCCTACTTCCTTCACTGCAGAGTGTAAACAAACATGTCTTCAGAAACACAGCGCGTCACTACATTGCTCGAGTGCTAATCGCGTTAATGTAGACAGTCATTATGAGATGGGTTCCGTCGAAATTTTCTTGCTAATAATGTCTGCCTAGACACGTAGCCGATCTATAAAGATGGCAGGGGCCTAGATATGATGACTACTGCCTTTAAATAATAGTGCTCCGCATAGAAGAAACATCTGGTATATTGCCCTTTATCGACCTCAGTACCACTGTTTCTTGTGCATGACAGTTTGCTGGTAGTGATAAAAAATGCAGCAGATCCAACGAGTTGGAATTTACATACAGCGAAGCGTTGTGTGAGTGCATAAAGACTTAAAACACGAGTACATGCACACACGCACACACACACACATAAGCACAGGAGCACACAAATTATACCGCTCCTTTTGTTAAGCACAGTTGCCGACTACTAGCGAGTACGACGAATGCCTTGAAAGCATCATGGGCCTCAAAGGTAGCATGCGCATACATACGCAGCACAAATTCAATCCACTCTATCCGCAAGAAGTGTTTACTTCCTCATTACCGTGCAGCCGCGGATGCGTGGAGACCAGAACCATCTGGTGGTGATGCAAAGAACCCAGCGGCACTGACGTGCACCTCTTGCGCTGTGACTGGTTGGCCTATTTGGCGACAGAACAGCCACGCAGCTCCCACGATCATGAAAACATGGCGATGTTCGTAACTTTTGCTTTTACAGTATAGACCACTTATAACGTAACCGCTTATAGTGCAGGACTGGATATAGTACGGTCTTTTCAGGCTCCTGTTAATTTTCCCATAGCACTCCATGTATACGCATACCGCTTACAGTGCAGCCACGTGAGACGAAATACCGGTTATAATGCGGCTTCCGTGGGAAAATCTCACCGACAAGGGCGGCATGCAAGCACGCTTCTCAACGAGTTGCGCCCACCGATGGGAGAGGAGCATGAGCCGTGGAGCATGAGTCCAAGGGCAATAAAATCGTCGCAGCGCGCTGTATGTGCGAGTGAAAGTGCGCCGGGGACGCACGCCTTCACGAAGAGCTAATGCACAGCAGAGAGCAAATGCGACTTCCATCATGCGAAAGGCCGTGGGGGTATGGGAGGGAGCGAGGGGGGGCGACGCTGTGCTGCGGCGCCAAATGCGTATCTTGCAACCGGGCGCAAGGGGAACTGGCGACGCAATCTCCCACGCGAAAGGAGCAAAGCGGGAAGGCAGCACAGGAGGGAGGGAGGAAGGGAGGGGGGGGGGCGGCTTTTACTTTGCCAACAATTGCGTTCGCGCCTGTGCCGGCTGTCAGTGTTGTCGCACACACCGTATCTTGAAAGCGATCTCCACACGGCTCTGACCTTTGTATGCGCAGTGCTTACGCCGCTCAGGTTCCATTGAAGCAATAGACCACACGAACCTTCGCTTGCTGCGGCGGCCGCGTTTCCCCCCGCCCGCGTTTTGACAGTGGTTGTCCGCGGTCACCCAGTCTATTCATGTTTGCTTGTGCGCGTTGACACCGCGCTTGTTAATTCAGTTAGTAAGCGAATGTGTCAAGTTTACGCAGCCGATAAAACTACTATCCCTACTCCATATAGCTCTCTACTAATTTGCTATAGCAATTCATGCTTCGCCTTTCGGGTGAAACTGAGAAATTTTTTTAAAAATAATTACTTTGTCTGCTTCATGCGAAGATCGTCGGTACTTGGACATTAACCTTCCAACGTTCGTAAATTTAAACGGATGCAAAACTCCCAGTCGCACGCTTCGATTCTCGGATACGCGCGGCTGCGTGGTCTACATGTTTTGCATACGTGCAGGGCTTTAAAATCGTTGCTTTGGTTATAATACGGTACCGCTTATAGTGCACATATTCCAGACTCCGGCGACTTACGTTATAAGCGGTCTACACTGTAATAGTATCTCGCATTTATTTTGCACACTTTGCTGAGATAAACTTGTGCGAAATCAGCACTGTGTGTTATTCCCTTTGTCCTGTGTTTCCCCCATGTACAGTGAGTTATGGTTTTTACGATGTCAGAAGCATAGAAAGCTCGTGAAGCTTTCAGTGCAGTACCTACCCGATACATTCTGGTAGATATGTGCTTCAGTTTCACACAACACACCACTCAATCTACGCACGTGTTTTTGTTAGGGCTGGGTGAATATTAGAAATTCAGGATATGAATACTAGTTAGTGTGTAATATTATTCATATTTGAAAAGGAGCTACAGTCTACGCTCGTTACAACAGACCCGAGTACAACAGACTTTCGGATATAACAGACCATATTTCAACCTTACTTTGCTCTACTGATTTCATTATTGCAACGAAGTTCGCCTTAGGGGCCGCGCTACAACGGACAATCGGCTACAGCAGATGAAAATAGCAGCCATGTTTTTCAAAATCAGGCGTGTAAAACATCCTTTTGCCCTGTCGACACAGGCTGACAAAAGACTTGCGAGGGTCAGCTGACAATTGCGGCTCAATCTCACACACGCGAGGGAGAAAGGAAGGCGGGCTGGAAGCGCACTGTTCACTTTCACACGCAAGGCATGGCGGGGAGGCGAAGGAGGGGGGGGGGAGTGTTCTACCATGGCGGCTGCTGCTGCTTACGGCATGGCCGCGCGGGTGCCGTATCTTGACAGTGATCTGCGATGTGGACAAAGTGTGCACCCGCAAGGACTTCATCTTTAAAGTGATCTGAGATGAAGACAATGTGCAACTAGTGCCAGTAGCTTCGTATGCGCTGTGCTTTCGAAGTTTAGTTTCGTATGCGCTGTGCTTTCGAAGTTTAGTTCGTGTTGAAGTGAGACACAGCACGAAGGTCAGTTTGCTCGCTGCTGCTGCCACGCTTCCTGACTCCAGCGTTTTGACAGCGACTTTCTGCAGTCATCGTGCGAGATGTGTTCATCTTTGTAAGCGAATGTTTACAATTTTATACGGCCGATAAAACTACTATCCTTACTTCATATAGCTGTCTGTTAATTTGCTATCTTTCAAGCCTTTCAATTGTGCCTTTCAAGCGAAACTGCGACATTTTTTTTTGCCTTGGACATTCGTCACTCACTCTTTGCAATAACATAGTTAGACACCGCGACCAAAGTTTAGTAAGTGAAGGGTTTCAGATATTACAGACTTCGGATATAACAGAAATTTTTTTGTCGGATTATCACGGTCCGTTGTAACAAGAGTTGGCTGTATTTGGTGTTTTCAAATATTCAATATTACCCCAATATTTCGCATCAACAGACTGTTGAAGTCTGGCTACTGTTCTCTGTAAGTTAAAGAATTTGTTGCAAATTATCAGAAGTGAAATAACGAATAAAATTTTTGAAACAATGCAGAAACAAAATGGGTAATGCAAACTCTTCGGTTTGCAGGGGAAGTCTACATGACAACCTACAATTTTTGGTTGTCGTCTGTCAAGTGTTTTTGGCACTGTAGTCATGTAGCAGTTTTATCTTTTGACGCCACAACCAGTGACGTTTTCGTTGCACTGGGCCTGACGTTGGCAACGAAGGCTGCTACTGCTTGCTGGCTCGGGCAGCACATACCGCTATGGTATACTACTTGCAGCACAAAACTTGAAGGACCGCTCAGCGGTATTCAATTGGGCAATAATGCTTTCCCATTCACAACTCATAAGAAGTGCTTAGGTGTCTTCGGATTTTTATCTTTTTCGTACCTTAAGGGATAAAGTGATCCTGTCAATATACGTGCCACTTTTTATCTCCGATTTTCTAAACTTAAAAAGTAAACAAGAACGCTAATGCTTTACGATAAAGGTAACTGCACAGCTATCAATGATAAGCTTTCTACTTTGACCGCAGGCTGCGCGGAGTAGCGCAGCCTGCGCTATTCCGCGTGACGGTGGTGTGAAAGATTAGTGCATTCACTTCTTCCTCTCCCTGCGGCACCTCCGTGTGGGCTGGCAGCTGGGCCTCCGAGATCGCATTGGCACCGGTGCAATCTCAGAGGCCACGAGCTGCCCGACTCAAGCAGGCGTGGTGTTTGGACCAGAACCGGCGTTCGCTGGCGTACCAGAGGGCCCCTTATTAATTGTCCTTGCTTTCGTGGCGTTATTTTCGGAAGCTGATAAGTTGGCTTTGGAATTTGGGCCGGCATTGGCGCCTCATTCACAGGGTGTGTGACAGAAGTAATTTCGGCTCCCCCTTCAACTTCATTATACAGTATAGACCGCTTATAACGAAGTCGCCGGAGTCACGAATATCTGCACTATAAGCGGTACCGCACTAGAACCAAAACAACAATTTTCAAGCCCTGCACGTATGCAAAACATGTAGACTACAGTGTACTATAATAGGGGCAGTGTGCTCACTGCCGTATCCCTGCGCCGCGCCGCCGCGGCGCACTCAGCGTCGACTGCTCCGGCGCCCGCCAGAGGCACTGCTGCCAGTTTCTCCTGAAAACTTCCCTCGCTTGGTATGGAGTGCGTTCTGTTGGATCGCGACGTTGACCGTTCTCCCTCAAGGGCTGCAGAAGATAGCGCCAACCTTTCTTTACTGAAAACGAACCACCTAATATCGACGTTGTCGGCCCTCGACTGCAAGTCCCACTGGCGTTTTCCTCTGTGCTTGACACATTACTCAATGTGCACTCTGAGTGAGTGTGAATGGCTAGCCGCCGTCGAAATTACTGTTTTGCACCCGAGTGCAGAACTGGCTACAGTCGCGTGAAAGATGCACCAAAGGCGTCTTTGCTCAGCGTTCCACGTGATGAATAATGGCGTAATTAAGGAATGGGAGAGGAACCTCAACCGTGCAGATAAGACACTGGAGGAATCTTGCGCGGTCTGCGAGTTATACTTCGAACCGCGATTCATAATTAGGGACTTGTGCACCTTATAGAATGCAAAGAGGTGTGCATTCCTCGTGACAATTGCCACTGCTATCAGAAAACGCTGTTCCCACGATTCTTCCGAATTTACCACAGTACCTGATGAAGACAACACCTAAGCCCAGGAACAAACGGAAAAGGTGTAAAATGGTCGAAGCACCCGCGAAGAAAAGCCGAAGCGCACAAGACAGTAGCTATTCGGAGTTTTCACCGGCTGCTCCCGGCGCTTCCGGGATCATTCTTTATTTCGTTGTAAATAAACATTGGTATTGCATAAATGTACACCCGTGAGCAAAAGTATACGGACCAGGGATAGGGCGATAAAGCCGTTTGTTTCAACTACCTGGGAATGCAACTTGAAATTTAGGACTGCAGTCCAATCTTGGCATTGCGAGCTTTCCAGTGTACTCGTCAATTTCAATTTATGCATGTTAATTACGAAGAAATTGAGTTGCTTCAGCGACCTTGTGGTCCGTATACTTTTGCTCACGGGTGTACCTGGTATTTTCATCCTTTCAATTTCATATGTCGCAGTAACGTTACGAAAGATGTAACACATAAATAACCCGCTAACCAGCTTAATTTGTGCAGCAGTGATACCTAAATATTTCGTGAACAGATGGGGCAACGTGAAAATGTCTAAGGCCTTACCTGCGAAAAAAAAAAAAAAAGACGAAGTGGTGGTTAAATTTGGCGCGGTGGTGCTGGAAACGCCGATGTGCGGTCGTTGTGGCGAAACCACACTGACCATTTTATCGATCAGCTGCAGAAAAAACTCAGGTGCCCCTTGCTACCGTGACTGCAGCGGCCGTATCAAGCCTTTAACAGAACAGCATGAATAGCAAGGCTGGTTCATCCGTGCCTCCGGCTCAAAACAACGCCAACCCTCTGTAGATCAGCCGCAACTATAGTAATTTATTTCACTGCAAACTTCGAATGTGCACCAAAAGAACTTTCGTGCTGCACGTCGCGCATTTTACTTTTACACGGTGAAAACAGCAACACCCGATAGCTGTTCTACCACGACGCGTAGGAAAGTTTCAGGTGACGCTGCGAACCGCACCACCTGTCGGCGGCGACACGAAGTGCGTCAAGCTCTGCCGCGTTGTGAGCGCACTACAACTCTTCTAGTACACTGTAATGTAGACCAAGCATGTAGACGCGCTTTGTACTATCGCGTACACATCGCGATTACGTTTTCGCCAGTGAGCTGACGAAAACATAATCGCGATGTAGCTGGTGCTCGCTCTTCAAGTTCGGCAGCTTTGTGCCGAGTCAAAATGAAACAACTGTTTGCCGCAACCGTTGCGGAAAAAACCGTGACCGGTATCGACGCGATTATGAACGGCGACTTTTCAGTGCTGAAGGCACGTGCCCGACGCACACACAGAGTCTGGACGAATTAACTACCATTTGCTGCAACAACTGCAGTCGAAACCGCGGTCGCCTATGCGATCATCGATGGTGATTACACAGTTTTGTGGGCACGCAGCCGACGCGCGTACCGAGTAAAAACTAAACTACTGTGCGCCACAACCGCTGCGGAGAAAACTGCGGTCGCTATCGACGCGATCGTGGATGACGACTACGCAGTTACGAAAGCCCGCGGCCAACGCGGTGTTACGCGCAGCGGTAAACGCAAGAATACAGGTTTTAAAGACACAAGGCTCGAAGCGTTCCAGCATTGCTGTCATTCACGTACGAATTCAACTGATGGATGTGGCGATGTGGACTCCGCCGCTTCGTTTCGGTTGGACGCTGGCGCCGTTCTTGCTCTTTTGCGTTGCACATTTGCAGCGCTCCGCGCTCACCGAGCTCCGAAAGTAGTCCGAATTAACCGATGTGCGGCCAAATAAGTCCGAATTAACGAGAGTGTGGTTGCATTGAATAATGCATACGCCGGCCGGGAGCACGCACCTTGTTGAGAAGTGTGCTCGCTGCCGCCCTTGTCGGGGAGATTTTCCCACAGAAGCCGCATTATAACCGGTATTTCGTCTCACGCGGCTGCACTGTAAGCGGTATGCATATACATGGAGTGCTATGGGAAAATTAACGGGAGTCTGAAAAGACCGTACTATATCCGGTCCTGCACTATAAGCGGTTACGTTATAAGTGGTCTATACTGTAATGAGGTTCGAGTGTACAACATTGAGATGCCTTAATAACCAAAATAAATTGCAATTCCGGCACGCAAATGTGGATGCACCAAACGCTTGGGAGTCCAATCATGCCACTGAAAAGGTTTTTCTCTTTCTCGCTATCGGAAGTGTGAGCCGCACTGTCTGGCCTCAACTGGTTGACTGCTATGTTGATTTGCATGCATCGCAATTTGCATGCATCGCATCTGAACAGACCACATATTTTCTGTTAGGTAACTGTCTTTTCTGTCCGACTGCCGACAATGACTGGGCATCTGCAAAACAGTGGCCTATTTTTTCCAACACTTCCAGCTTGTAGTTTCTGCCAATAACATCTTTGTTACTGTTAACTGCAAATTAAGGTTGTTAACTGTTCTTTATATTTGCATTTAGAGAAGATGTGCTGCTTGAACACTAAATTATAACTCAATCAGAAGGCTAATCACTAGATCCCCTAGCTACAGCCATCATATTTTCCCCCCATTCTTTATGCTCTCACACAGCGTGCACATACTAAGCACCATGACCACGAATGAGCATTCCTTCTTCACAAAGCATAGCACTCACAGGCATTGGGATCTTGGTGAGCTCCTTGCCGATGCAGTTCTTCATGATAGACCAAAGCGAGAGGCTGCACGATGGCTTTTCTGGAATGCGCGTGCGACGTTTCCGGGCGCTGCTGCCACTGGCTCCCTCAGCAGATGGCATCACAGCCATGCCGTTGCCCTCGGAATATGGTGGATCAACCACCGGCGACGGGTCGGTGCCACCGCCAGACGACGGGGACGACACAGCTGGCAGCAGCGGTGGAGACGACATGGGCTCCAACTCAGAGTCCGAGTCCGAGTTTCGCGAGTCCGAGAGCCCGCTCAGTCCGCTGGCGGAGCGGCGATGCTTGGCTCGTGACGCAGGCTCTGTCGACGGCATCGAGACGAGGAAGTGGTGCTCGAGGCCCGTAGCACCGGTGGGCGAGTGCTCGGGTGCGTCAAAGAACTCCTCATCGTCCGAGTGGGCTCCTCCGCCGCCGCCACCGCCACCCGAGGAAGGCCCACTGGCCTCCTGCGCTGCCCGCTCTAGCGACGAATGCTGCTTGGCGAGCTGCTCGACCATCTCCTGGAGGCGGAGGCACTGCTCGTGCTCATGCTGCAGCATGCGCACCCACTTGCGGCCCTGGCTCTGAGCCAGTTGGACGTACTCGTTGCATGCCTGCACACCCACACACACAGCCAGGGATGATGGCAAACACAGTGCCTACACACAGAGGATCCACCACTGGGATTGGAGGAAGTAACCATCACATTTGGCCTCGCTAATGGCTTAGCCAATGACAAGGCCAAACAACACAGGTAATGGAACAACGTAGAGTGCGGACAAAACAACACAAAGAAAGACAGACACAACAAAGTGCTTGCCCCATTCTGTCATGTTTGTTTCATCCTCGCTCAACTTGTTGAGTTATGAACACCACCTACTAGCGTGGTGCTCTTTCTGACAACACAACTGCAACAGCACTTTGCTAAGGCACTGTAATTCCTTGTATGTTATGCTCACATGTGTGAAATTCACACGAATAGCCTCCAAATGCACGCATGCTTCCACAGATGGCACGCGAAATTGCGGCTTCAACATCTTTCTCTCCTCTGCGAACTTGCACTATTCATATTGACCATCAAAATTAGCATCTCCAGCTTCGGATGTTGTGGCTGTCAACTGCGTTGTTAGGTGGATTGTGTGGCTTTCGAGAACTGCTTGCCTTTATTTCGTGAATTGCTGCTTCCTAATACTTCGGCCAGATCTGACCTCATAAATGGGACGAATATTCTACATAATCACTCCAAGTTCATTTTGAGAAAAATCAAAAGCAATGTGCATTACAACGCCTCCAAGCGCCAACAAATACTTACGATTCAAAACATAGTTTCAACCACAGATCCCGCATCTTCAGAATCATGAAAAGTGTACTGCTGCAGAACCAATTAGTAGCAATGTTCAATTCCGCAGTGAGTTTTATAAATTTCACAAAATGTAGACTCCATGCTAGAACTCTAGAGTAACGAGAACTTTTTCATGCACAGTTGACTTTAATTAATTTGACCTTGAGTTGAGTGAAGAAATTGGTCAAATTATCCGGTGGGTCGAATTAAACAAGAGGCAGAAAAAAGACCAAAACACACTGCCGATCCATTTGGCAGTATTTGCCCCGATCCTAACACATCTCCAAATCAAACACGCACCCACTTTTCACGAATTCAAAGTAGAAAACTAACCTAAAAATGACACGCACCCTTATCTTTAGCAAGAAAAACATACTGTGCCCCTGATTCTGATAATAAGAAAAAGACGAAAGCAGCGACTTTACCTTCACAGAATAGAGATTTATTATCTAAATGCCCATCATCATGACTCTCACACAGCACTTTATTACCGTCCACGAAGAACCACACCTTCTCATTCTCTGTACTTTCTATAGTGCATTTGATATTCGGCACTTATCTAATGGCTCCACAACAATCGCAGAAAGAATGGATGGCTGGCCACGTCTGTCTAGACTAGCCATTTCACTAGTTTGTCCTGCGACACATGCTATTCTCCGGAACACCAAGAGCACGTGAAGCAACCTGTTGGCACTAGCTTAACATGTAAAACAACCTATTGTTTAGATGCATTTTCGTAATCGGACATCATCATCGCCAAGCTATGTGAGAACTCGTTCTGTCACCATCCATAAGGCACCATCTTGTGATGGCAATGACGCTGGCTAGGCTGGCTCTGACACTAGGCTGTTGCGAACACTGTTTTGGTTTCGTATTGGATTGTGCCACCCAGGCAATTTTCGGACAAATTTTTTTAGAAAAAAAAATTTTTGGGTAAATAGTGTATTACAGTAGAGAAACCTCATTAGTTTGAATTTCCAGGGGCCGAAAAAAATTTACAAATTAACCGAATGTTGAATTATCGAGGGTATCAAGAAAACAAACAAATGCTTAACAAAGTAAACACGCTTTTATTTACCAAATGAATCGGCAAATCTTGTTTATTTTGTACAATAGCAGTGCAGAAGCTGCAATTCTCGTCATTTCGTGACTGATTAGCATTCGCAGCAAGGGAGGCTTCACGACTTCCTTCGTAGCACGGCCATGGTGCACATCTTCATAAGAGACACTTCTCACTAGTGCGTGCACACTCAATTATTTTCCCGCCAGCGAGCTGGTTGCCAACAGATTTTCCATCCATTGGAATGTCTGGCACAGCTTCCACCATTCTTGTGACATTGCGCGCGTAACCATTGCACCGAGTCAAAAACGAAACTACTCTTTGCCACAACCGCTACGGACGAAACCGCGGCCACTATCGACGCAATCACTGACGGCGACTTTACAGTTCTGAAGGCATGCAGTCGACGTGCCCACCGAGTCAGAACCAAACTACTGTTTGCTGCAACCACTGCAGACGAAACCATGGTAGCTAACAATGCAATCATGGATGGTGACTACGCAGCCATGCGGCCAACATGGTATTATATGCTGCGGTAAACACAAGAGTAAAGGCATGAATAGACACAAGGCATTCTGGCATTTCTGTCCTTTACGTACAATTTCCGCTGATGACTATGGCGATGCAGACTCTGCTGCTTCGTTTCAGTTTGAAGCTAGCACCACTTTTGCACTTTTGTGCCACACATTTGCGGCATTCCACGCTCACCAAGCTCCAAATATTGTTCGAATTAATGAAAGTTTCATTCCATTAAATAATGCATGCGCTTGCAAGGACCAGAGAACGAGTCCAAATTATCGGAT
This sequence comes from Dermacentor silvarum, assembly GCF_013339745.2. NCBI lineage: Eukaryota > Metazoa > Arthropoda > Arachnida > Ixodida > Ixodidae > Dermacentor > Dermacentor silvarum. Next base: position 13,551,899 of record NC_051156.1, on the reverse strand, counting down.
TTTCCGAATGAACGAGGGTCAAAGTAACTACGTTTTACTGCAATTCATTGTGAGCTACTCCTTTTGCTTTAAATACTCCTGGGGCAGGCCGGGAACAGGCGTTTTCGATGGCAGATCATGCATGTTCGACGCATTTTCTGTACCCTAATGCTGCTAAGCCACCCTAACGCTGCCACTACCGGAGCCATCACTGTGGTAACTATTTGGGTCAAATTATATAGCAAAGGCCAATTTCAGGATTAAATAATGAATGTTTGGTCCCATATAAATGTTTGGACGCTGGCCAGGACTTTGGTCGGAACCAAATTCACTGAAATATTGAACTCACCCGAGTAGGGATAACGAATGTCTACTGTATTGCATACACAGAGAACAACAGCCATTTGAAAAATATGCTTGATGTAAAATATTGTGAAAAACAATGAAAAAAGTAAACCTTCCATGCAAAGTCGTACTGACACTGACGGGAAACACCCAGTCGTTTACCTTCTAACTCATTTTTCTGAACACATTACACATATATTAAAACTTGCAGTACAAGTCCAATGTGAGCTTTTCAAGGCGAATGCAACACATTTTAACTATTGACAAGTGTTCAAAATTGACAACGTGCTTATCTCAATCGCTAACAATGTCTCCTGCTAACGGTCACGAGCTAACGAATGTTAAATGTTACCGCCTGACACAAGCCGCACCTGCAAGTGTCAGAACATTCTCTATTGTTGTAGCCAATTCTATTCTATCTGTTGTCTATGTCGTCACCGAACATTGTGTAATAAGATTTCATACGCAACAGGAATAGTGTTGTACATTCTGGAAGGATGACCACGAGCGATTACACTGGAATTTTCGACGACTCATGTATAAATAGCCGATGCACTTGACAAGCAGATCAAATTTCTATGATTGGCGCACGCTCGTCACTATCATTCTGCCCGAACGTAACTTGTATTTGTGGGCACAGGTTCGCCCAATAAAGGGTTAGTTTTGCAACTCACCGTTGTGCCATGGTCTAATTCTTCACCGTCCTAACAATGTGACAATACTGTTTTCATCAATGCTTTTGATGCACTATCTTGGCGTTCATAACTGTGCACACAGTGCCCAAAGCAGATAACGTACAAGACAATGGCTCATAAGGACGCAATAAACCTCAGTTTTGACCACTATATTTAAGTTATGGTAAAATTATAACCAATATAGTCAGAGCAAAATTTCATTCCGGTTGGCACTGAATCAACGATGTTCGCTTACATTCATCATCGCGGTGGAGGTGATACGGAAGAGCGTGGCACGCTCATTGACAGCGCGCACACGCGCGGCTAACTCCGGCCCTCCGCCCGCAGCTGCCGCGTCAAGCTGTTCCAGGTCGGACAGAGAGCGCTGCAGTGCAGCTCCGTGCTTCCCAATGAGCTCGCTGCACATGGACAGGTCCTCCAGCTTGACATGCAGAAGCCTCAGCACCGTCAGCAGCTCACATTTATCCAGCTGCGATGGCATGTCCAGCTCCTCGTCTTCCTCTGAAATGGGACAGGCATTCTCACCATCAATTATTCAAGCAGTGAAACCTGTGTTTGGCCACAAACCAAGACTACACGGACAAAGGTGTCACATAGTAGGGGAAAAGGCATAGAAAGACATTTATTTATTTATTTACCTATTTTAGGTACCCTCAATCGCCCGAAGGCTTTACAGAGAGGAGGGGCAAGAACAAATGTAAGTGTTAATGGCGGTCTTGAAATTCTTGGAGTCAGAGATGGCAGTGATGGAGGCAGGGAGGCAGTTCCAGTCTTCCGAGGTTCTTGGTATAAGCAGAGTCTTTCCATCTTTTTCTGGTCACAAAACTCCGCCGTCGCGCTATGGGAGAGGTTCATACGCTGCCCAAAGCTGCCGCGACGCGGCGCCACTGTGCCACAGAGGGCATTGTTCGCGTACCGACACGCTTGCGCCGTGCGAAGTGAGCTGAGTGATGAGGTGCGTTCTGTGCATGTGCTGCGCTATTATTCGAGTGCTGGACTGTTTAGTTGAAGTGGCTGGGTGGGACAACTATGCCGACCAAGTGTTGCGAGCCGGGGTGCCATTCCGGATACAACGCCTCTTTGTGCTGTCTGTATTTCGCTTATTTTACATGATAAATAAATGATCGTGCTTGTATGTTGTTTTCGCACCAACAGGTTTTATTTCTTTTCTTAATCGAATTATAAAGCTGTTTTTTTCCGACCATGATAAGCATATCAGGACTGGTGATTGCTTGTAAATAGTTGCGCATTAAGAATCAAAATACCTAGTGTCGTCGTTTCTGCATCAAAACCACGAGCAGCGTGAATAAGTGCTGGGCTTAGAGACGCCTCTAAACGACTGCTTGCTAAGGCAACTGCCTAATTACAATGCAGTTTCAACTGTGCAGGACCTAACACTTAACGTTCGCCTTAATTCATTGCTAAAAGCCGCACCGAAGACATTTAGTAGTGAAGTTTGTCCTGCATTTATCCTACCTAAATCTCATTGAGAAATGGCATCGTTGTGCAGAGAAATCGGAAGCACACGGAGCAGCTCAATTTCCTTTTCTTTGACATTAAGTATTCTACGGAAGCAGCCCTTTGCAATAACAATTTCACTCTTTGATCTCCTGATAAGATACTGCCCACAGTTTACCAGAAAGTGAACAGCTGTGCTCGGCGAACAATCTGGCGCTATGCGCAACCGAGAGTAGGCGCTTACTTGCAGGGTTGCAACAGGGCCCATATGTTTGCATCTGGTGATAAGTGGGACCACTGGCGCTTTGTTGCGAATGCGCAGTGTTTAATTTCAGGCAAATATTAAAAAGCAGAGCCTACCGAAGTGTTGAGGCGAACGGCGATGAAGAAATCTGGACCGAGACCGCTCGGCAGTGCACAGCGGACGCATTTCGACGGGGGCGAAATGCAAAACACTAGTTTTTTTTTTTTTTTTTTTAATTTAGGTGCATTTTAAAGGATCCCAGGTGGTCAAAATTAATCCTGAGTTCCCCACTACGGTGTGCCTCATAATCGTATCATGGTTTTGGCTCTTAAAATCCCAGCATTTTTTTTCTGAACTGAGACCGCCGCAAGGTCCATGTTATGAGCGGTTTTTTTTTTTCGTCCCGGGCGCTCATTTCATGGCAGAAAACGCGCTCAGGCAGTTATTTATGCATGTGGAATGTTAAAAATCGTTACATGAAAGTAAAGCGACTGTTGTGGAAGTTGAGAAAGCTAGAATACCTATGTTATACCCAACCCTTATGTAATACCCCCTCCGGGGGTCTTTAAGGACAATAAACTGAACTGAACTGAACTGAATACCAAGGCTGCCCCATCCACAAAAACAGCGGTAGCGGTGTTCGCATGCCCTCTCATGCACGGTTGCGCCTCTAGCGGCGGGCGCTGGCGCTATATGAAACTGAGGCGGCAGTTTCGTGGCCAGAAAAAAACATGGAAGGACTCTGGTATAAGTGAGTCAGAGTAAATTTTTGTGTGACGAAGGGGTACACCAACTTTCTGGGAATGATCAATGCGAGATGATACGTACAATGGCCGATAGAGTAATTCTTCCTTAAGTATGTGATCGAAGTAAAATATTTTATGGAAGAGGCAATAGAGAGGCAGCATTTTCAGCGAACATAGGTTGTTGTAACCCAGGAGAGCGTGCAAGAGGCTCTTTGCAGATACACTAGGCACTTGCCGTCCCTGGCTCATATTGTGTGTCAATTATGTTCAATACTGTCAGAGTATGAAATACTGTCAGAGTATTGAACATATGTCAGAGATACCTTAAAGTGAAGTGCAGATGTGTGCTACAAGCCCAGAATCAGTATGAAAACTTGTTCACTTATGTTGGGTGCAACATAACTATTGACCTTGAAACTCACTGGCGAGGTCTAGAATCTGGCTTCTATTTTTGAAGCACGGCATGTGTAAGTCTACATGCTTATCAGCATGTGCACTAGCTAGAGTTAAGTTGGAAACTGCCCCGTTGCCCGATCAGACAACCTGTTCACCAATGGTTGAACACACTGTAAGTTGCACACCAAGTGACATAGATGACCACCAATAGAGGTCAGTGTCCTCAAAGACTCTGTCTTGCTGTCTGCTTGCACTATCTTTTCAATGTAGCCATTGTTCAGTGTGAAGGGCTAGTAAGATGAGTGCCCTTTTCAGATGCTTCCTATAATCTACAATACGCGATTTTCCCCCTTTGTCCTGAAAAGATCTGTGTGTGTGCGTGTGTGTGTGCCTGTACGTACATGCACATGCAGTGTAAAAGCCTAGTGAACAAATCCTCTGCCACAAGTTATCTTGCTTCAGTCATGGGCACGAAGAAGTATTTTAGGAGGGAAATCTGCCCTGCGGTGACAGCACGCGCGAGAGGCGCGGTAGCGTCACAGTTTAGCGAGTAGGAAATGCAGTTTTCATTGCAGCACGGCAGATGGCGCAGCAGGTGCATTTCCATAGGTTACAGGCACTTGTATGTGGACAACATACAAAAATTTCTATATCATTGCATATTTTGTAAATTTTCACTCATTTCAATCTCTTATGTCAAAAAACTGAAGTTACAGACATTCTTAGTAATTTCTTAGTACTGCTTACATGCTGTACTGCCCTTAAAACGAGCTACCAACATATCCCTGAGCAGACAACTGCCAGCCCCACGAATTGCCTCGCTCGCATGAGGTGTGCATGTGTACATGCGCAGGTGACCTTGGGAGGCAAAGCTCAGATTAGTGAGGGCATGACATGCTCTAACAAGCAAACAGCTGTGGGTTTCTTTGACGTTTGCAGGCTTTCTGTCTCTTATGGTCTCGCGGGGTTCCACACTGCACCAGCGGTGGCGGTTTCTCTGACATGCGCACATGCTTTTGGCATTGCTACAAAGGGGGGCGCTTTTTATCCGTGCCATTTGAGGACCGGGCGAAACGGTGTCGCGCTGAACTGCTGCAGTGGCTTTGCATCCTGCAAGGAAAAGGTTCCTAGTGGCTCAAGGTTCCTAGTGACTCGACACGGTTGCAAGTGTGGGCTAGTGCAATCCCAAGGAAAAGTTGAGAGCTACCGTCTCGTGACTATGTTTGCGAGCCCTTCTCGGTGAGCGATATAAAGAGGAGGGCATGTTACAATGAACCAGGCAGTGAAGCCCTTCTAGACAACCCAAAATGGCTTGTTTTGTTGCCAGATATTTGCTGCCAATATTTCCGGACTGACCCATCTATTTGCCTTCAGTTCAGAAAATAAAGAAATCCAAATGAATGCAATGAGAAGTATGTGAAGCATGCCAAGAAGACTTCAGCGGGTCAAGGTACGAGGATGCACACAGCTAGCGATGGTGAGCTAGATGAGATGGGGTCTCCTGCCCCCTCCCACGTTTGCCACGAGTCCGCAGACTATTGTTTATGCCAGTCCATCGAAATTTGGGGAATGAAGTGCCGGTATTAGAAACGAGTGCATCCATTCACGCATAGAAGCAGCTAGCGGCGGACGGCTCTGGATGGCCTCGAACTGACAAGCCTCTGCGGTGAGTGCGCCGCGTGCGTCTTCCCGTTTTCACGAGCGGCCTTGGACGACAGAGGGCACGTCAGCACTGCGCCCTCCGCTGGGACTTTACTGGGTCGCCAGAGAAAGTGCTGTTTCACCTCCTAAAAAATTCCTGCTCTGTGTTCATGGGTCTTATAAGAGTTGCCTGTACTAACTCTATCAGTTCAATATCTGGAACAGTAGTGCTTGGCTGCTCAAAAAATGCAAAACATCCACTCTTTGCAATTGTTCTTTCTTTCTTCTGCCCGTGAGCAATTTCATGACCCACAGGACTACCTCACCATGCATAGCAACTTTCAAGAACTGATTTCACACTTTCTTACAATTTTCTAATCAAAGAGCAATGGCTCTCCAACACTGCAGGTGCCCTTTGAGGTAAGTCGACCTTGTGATGACCCTAAGCCATAATACAAGACCTTAACCTCAGAAATTACAGAATTACTTTACAGAGCCAGGCAACGACACAATGCCACGAATATAAACTTCCCATGTGCTTCTGTATTGCCCATTTGTGCTTTGAATGCGCCACTGCTTAGGGTAGCAGAACAAGAACCCAAGCTTCTAGATTGGCGAGTGTACCAGACGTGGTCAAAGTCATGGCATCAGTGGCAAAATAAACGGGCTTCTGGGCAGTCAGAATGCTTTCCGCATTCACCAAGACTCCCCAACATTAAATTAGATTCTGTTTCTGAAGGATGCCTTCAGCCAAAATCACAAAGCTTTCAAGAGTGTTCAACATCAAAGGCGTTCCATGCACGTAGTGACTAGCAATATCTGTCGTCGTCACCTGTTTTATCTTCTGCTGATAGGTATGTGCATTTCAGTTCACAGTGAGCGTTCACAGCCATTACAATACTTTGTCATTGAGCCCTTGCACTGTCATGCTCTTCCCGCCTGAGCCCTTTTTCAAACCATACAACCATACTTGCAAAGTAACACTCACCATGCTTTACAAGCAGATAAAACCAGTTAACCAAGACATCTGTATATTTTGACTAGGGAAGATGAGGCGGAGGGAGGGGGGCTGGACAGGCGACATACTAACACACAAATTTGAACTGAATTCTAACCGTGATCTGATTATGAGCCGCGCCGTAGTGAGGGACTCCGGATTAATTTTCACCAACTGGGGATCTTTAACGTGCCCCCATCAAAATGTGGCCGCTGTGGTTGGGATTTGATGCCACAACCTCGTGCTTAGCGGCGCAGAACCATAGCCGCTAACCTACCCAGTGGGTTAACACAGAAATTTCGAAGGGGGGTTACGCCACTGCCTGTACCTGATATATTTTGGCAGGGAGTCCGCATTCGTGGACACAATGAAAATCCCTGAAATGTTCACATTTTCCCACTTGTCCTGTAGTTGACTGTGCCTAACGAAGCTGAAGATACGGAGTGGGATATGTAGTGAAACCGAACTTCCAGAAGCCAGAATTAGTTCTTAAACAGAATAAATACCAACAAATTAGGAAAGGCTGCAAATGCAGCAATGCACAATAATCACCACTACATCCCCACGTGTGACGCCCTTCACTGAAAGCCAATGCTTGGCAAGGTACACATCCTAAGAATGCAAGAATATATTACAACCAGGTCAGTATTTGAAGCAACCATGGCTTCAGAAGAGGTAACAAGGGTTTCATTATAACAGTTTCATTATAAAAACATTATAAAAGCTAGAGGTATTTTGTAGTGATGCCTTTCTGATGCTAATGCCTTTTCACGCTTGGTCAGTGGTCAGAGCAACGGTCCGCTCACGTTATCAATGGGATCTGCTAGCCGTGAGCGGTGGATGATAAGACTAGTATAGAATAAAGCATATCTCATTGCTACAAAATACCGGCCTTGTATCTTGCTAGGACGAAGCTGTTTCAGAAATCTTTTTTTTTTTTTCCTTAATACTACTGAGCAATGGAATTATCTGCCTACTTTTGTTATTGAATGCCCTAATGCATCTGCATTTGAAGTTGCTCTGTTATTGAACCTTATTTAACTTATCTTAACATCTCCTGCTTGGATAGCCCAGCTGTCCGCAGTACTGCTAAATTAAAAAATAAATAAAAGGTATCAGAAGGACCGCTTGAAGCATGACCCTACCTTAAAAATATTCCGTGTACATTGCTGCATAACACTGTCATATAGTTGTCACTACTGTGCTCTGGCAGCAAGGTCACCTAGGCTTCAAACACTGCCAACATTCTGTCATGGAAATGTGCAGCAGCCCGTTATTTATTTCATATTTACCAAATCATATCAAGCAGGTTTCTTTACTTACATCTGCAACAAAACATACACAGTGCAACGAGCTAATCACAGACTTTCCTTTGGGTAATGGTCCCATGCTTGAAGATCATGATGGCAAATGCAGTTTCCCTATTAAGTTTTGCTTAAAGGCCTCAGCAGATTGACAGGAGGAACAAAGATGACACTTCTTGTGCACAAGTGAAGTGTGATGAAGCATTTGGACATTTATTCATTGATTTTATTATGTTTATTACATGAATACAATTTTTAATTACTAATGCCGCTTTGCAGCAGTATTATGCTCGCACACAGCTCCATCACTGTTAATCAGAACTTTTAACAAGATAATTTTCCAATACAGCTATAAACCTTTCTCGTGGGACTGCTTGCTCTCACTCTCCTCCAGGTAATGCCGTGTCTGCAATGCTTACCCGCGAGGCAATCCATTGCCGCTTGTTTTTGTATTGTCGCACTAAGACAGTGTTAAAACATGTTGTTTCTACATTTATCATTTCTTTAATTCACTTAAAGTACAAGTAATTTCCCCTATGTTGTCCTTGGTGTCTATGTTTGCTGGCTTCTTATGATATGATTAATAAAATCGGGCCCCTCGGTTCCCTTTCTTCTCGTTCATTACCAAACGAGAGTCTTGAATCCGGCAACATTGATGCCTTCAGGTAACATGTGTGGGTTTATTGACCAGTTGCCTTCCACCCGAAAAGATGACGTACTCGTGACACCTGTGGCAGAAAGGATGTTCCACATCCGCCGCTAAGGTTTGTGAGTGGTGGCACTGGCTAACACTCCCAGGGTTAATTCTAGTTGTAAGACATAAATGGCTCAGAAAAGTGGATAGGAAAACAGTGCCGCGGTATCTCATTTGGTAAGAGCATCGCACGCGTAATGCGAAGACATGGGATCGTTCCCCCACTTCTTTAATTCACTTAGTAAGTACAAGTAATTTCCCCCACGTTGTCTTTGGTGTCTATGTTTGTTGGCTCCTTATGATCACATTACTGCTGTCACTTCTTCAGCAAACAAAGCACTTGGTGTCACAAGGCACCACGTGTGCTACATTCTGAAAATTTTAAAACTGGTAGTCACAAATTGCATACCATGCACAAATACAAAAAAAAATGCCTGCTATTTAACATATATTATTATTATTGCTGTTGTATACAAAAATAACAACAACTAAATATGAAAATCAGGCTAACTGCTATTTCCTGAAGGTACACTGCACCTATGAATAGGAGAGAGAAAAAAGAGGGACAAAACATGACAGATTACATCACACCAAGACTGAGGAGGGTCACTACTGATAATAAGCTAGTCCACCTGCTGAAGAGAAATCCACAACCTCGTATTGTGTTCAAGTTCCACCTTAAGAAGGACCTGTACCAGGCTTGTCAACACAGACGTCTGTACAATATTGTGCCGCTGGATGCATTCAGTCCTATTCATGCGTCTTGAGTGTACCATCTCTAAATGAAAAATTTCATCCACCAGTGGGGTAGCTATAAATATTTTTCAAAGGTAGCACACACTTGCCTGGGGACTGGGAGGGCTAGGTGCCCCCCCCCCCCCCCTGGTTACGCCACTTTCCCTCACCTCCACAGTTATCACCAGTCATTATTTATAAATTCTTACACACTTCCCTCAACACTACATATCACATCACCCGCTGGTCAATTGCACTGGTAACCTTGAAGCCTTAGGCAACGTTTACGTACTACCACCTTCTCAGCTTCATTTTTTTGTTTTTTTCAGGCAGATGCAGAACAAAATGCCCTTCCCCATCATATTGCTGACATTGCCAGATTCCATCCATTATTTGATAGTGCTGCTTGTTGAAGATGTGTTCATCTACCTTTGTATGTTCACTGTAATAATGCACTCATTTTGGAAATGTAATTGTACGTTGTAGTACTGACAGTGTAAATGAAAACCCCGAATGCTGTTTTATCTGTGCTTTAAGTAATACGGCTGTCTAGAAAGGGGGTGTTTAAGGAAATAAAGCAGCACCCAAAAAGGGTACTCTGCAATTGACAGCAACAGCTTGTAGACTGTGTATAAATTTTCCACTGCTGTTGAGACGTGGAGAGGGAGGAGGCTGGTCAAAGTTAAGCAAGCTGCACTGTTGCAACATTTGAGTGCCTCAGGAAGTTGCTGGGGTATCGTAAGGGTGCACCGATAAGATGAAATGTCAGCCAAATGTAACCACTTGTTTGTGCCCAGTTTAGAGTATGAAAAGTTAAACACATATGCAACAAACCGGCAAACACAACTAGTCGCTGCCTGCGACCTGCAGGTGCGTCTGTTTCATTTTCGAAGTAGCCGGTGAAACTAACAGAATACGGCTGCGAGCTTCGTTCTCGAGGTGACCCACGTTCGACAATCGGGAGCAACCACAACAGAGGTTCGACGGAGCGCGACTGCTGTCCTTGAATTCCGTGATCGCACCTACGATCGAGCTACGATTATCACCGCCGCCCAAAGGCCTTTCAGCAGCCGAGCTCACCGGACTCCATCATGCGCACAGCACGGGCCTTGGCCAGCTCCAGCGCGGTGACCCATTTCTGACGCTCGATCTCGTTGCTGGCCTTGAGGTGGAAGGTCTGCGTGCCCCCGTTGGAGATGACGAAGTTGCAGGAGTCCTCGGTGTGGATCACCGCGCTCACCAGGCTGATGGTGCCGCGACACGTGTGCGCCATCTCCGCCTGGTTCCTGCGTGTCGCACGACGGGGTCAGCAGCTGCCGCCGCCGCTGCGTGCACCACTGCCACACTCGCCTGTAGTATGAGAGCAGCCCGTTGGAGAGCACGAACCAGCGCTTCTGGTAGCCCTTGAGGTAGTTGGTCCACTTGGCGAGCCATCCCTTCATCTCCGGCTCGCCCTGCTGGCCCGCCTCGCTGCTGCTCATGGTTGTTCCAAGCGCCGCCGGCGCTCCTCAGCGACACAACGCACGGTGTCCTCCGGCGGCTCGAGTCCCCGCTTACCATACGCTGGCGGCGGCGACTCCACGGTCAGCTGCCGGCGGCCCTACACTCGATACGGGAAAAAAACAATCACGCAACGTCGGCCATGTTCCGCTGCGCCTCTCCCGGCGCCTCTACCTGCCGCGGGGGCGGCTCCACGCCCCCGCGTGGTAACTGTTTCACCCGGTGCGCACTGGCCACCAGGCACTGACGTCGCGCCGTTACAGAACACGCGCAGAGGATTTCGCACCGGTCCTCACGTGCGTGGGCCAATGTGTTTTATTTTCTGGCCCGAATGTCGTGGTGCCGATGTCTCTCGCTGCATTCCCAATGCCATCGACACGAATTAGCGCGATGTTCAAACGCACACTGTAGTAGGGGCTTCTTGTGCGCACTCGCCACGATCGGGCATGCGCTAATCATATAATACCGCTTCCGTTCAATATCCGTTTCTGATAGTACGACTCACACGTTTACAAGACCACCATGCAGTATGCCACGCTTGTTGGCTTCCCCGTATCGGGGAAGCGTGATACGTGCCTCGTGGAACGCATTAAAACATGCAGAAAACGGCAATGGTTTAGTTTGGTGATTGTTTTTGCCAAAGCAATTACACGGGGACGTTCGAGGCGCATTCCCGCCGTCGTGCTGCCCCACTATCGACGGCGCATGCGTGACTCAGGTGCAGGGTTACGGTGTTTTCAGAAATGCTGAGTGCGTTTCTGAAGCAAGAAAATGAGCTCGGCAGGAAATCGGGCCGACGCCCATGGCTAGTTAAAGATACGAAAGCCCGATCTCGGCCATCTGGGTCGGGCCGGGCTCGGTTCTTGCACGTGGCCAATCTGTTTGCCGACCACCAGTAGGTGGTCGGCAGTCGGCATCGGGCCGACGTTAGGGCCGCCGCTTACTTCATTGTGGCCGTGGTTGGCCGCCGTACGGGCCGACGACTTCCGCACGACGGTCACAACGTATATAGCTTGTCCACGGCCAGCATTCTTTTGCCAGCATTTATATGTAGGCTTTTTTTTTTTTTTTTTTGCTCACATGCACTGAGTGCTTTTCTTTCTTATGTCAATTTTTAAGGCCCCTGGCGCAGATGCCAAATATTCCTCTTGTTCAGCAGAGTTAACTTAACTGCAGACATTACATTCTGGATAACTTGCAACTGCAGCAGCATTTAATTGAAAGAGTCGCGCTAATTATATTTTTCATTAATCTCTTCAGGGTGCATGTCGTAATCACAATTAGAGGCCGTAAGCGCGCAGGACCTATTCAATCGGAACCAATTTTGTAACTAGCACCAATTTCGAGATATACGCAGTCAAAGTAAGCAAAATGAGTTGGTGTCCTGAATAGTACCCTCGAGCATTGCATATAGTCGCAGGGCCGCAAGAAAATACAAATGATACAAGGCATTCTTGCCCCATGTTTTGACGTATATCTTGAAACTAGTACTAGTTACAAAATTGGTTCCAACTGAATCGGCCCTGTATGATAACGGGCTCATTTACACCATTCAACATGTGCACTAATGTTAAAATATAATTGACATGATTTTGTCAATTAGCAATTTATGCACTATACTGCTCATCTAGAAATTTATGTCCACCTGTTAAATGCAACCCAGATGAAGAAACGGAATGCTGGTATCTGCAACAAGAATGAAAGAAAGATAGTTTGACATAAGAAAGAACACCCTGTATAATTCGCTATGTAATTCATGCGCACGTCTGTGTTCGTGAGCGCGCTATATAAAGAAGGCGAGCGCTTTGTAGACAAATTATCACTACAGTTGATTTTTGTCGACTTTTATTGAACTATTTAGATACAAATACAACAGAAACTGGAATACTTTGTTGTGAAATGCTGTAATAGTAGGTTTTAGTGGTTGTGACAGACATAAAATGGGAATCAATGACAGTCTAGTATGGGTACTTGAAAATGTCCTTCCTTGAATTGCGTAAGCACATTTAGCAGAGAACTGTGCAGTCAGGTCACTTGATCGATTTGATTCTGCTATGGTGCCACTCTGAAATACAGACATGTACTACGTAAGATTCAGAAATGGGACATGTATAACTATTGTTTGCGTGCTGAATATTGGACCAAATGCTTCGTGGCCTCTCAATAACTCTTTAAGCATTGTACGTAATTATGAGCATGTTCTGACAAATCCATGATTTTTCATGACAAACCCTAAATACGCATCGCCTCAAATACGCCTCAAAACAAGCGTCGCGAAAATCTGACGCAAGCGCGGCGAAATTCGCCTTCCTTTAAATTACCTTAGGCGGGTCACCACGACTGCGACGTACTGTACATACCATCGTGGGCACGACACACACAAGGTGTCCCAACTATCATGCGCCAAGATTTAAAAATATGCAAATGCAACGTAGCTGGACAGAACCAAGGTAATGTTGTTTGCCGTCGCTTGGAGATAGATAGTCAGATAATTTTTTGCATTCCAGACACTTGTAGTACGAAGAGTTGTGTGCATGGCTAATGGACAAACCATATTACGGTGTGAGCTTATGGTGATGGTCTATGAATGGAAACGGTGATATGACTTTCTTTCAGTCTTATTCCATTGTTATTGATTGTTCACTTAGTTGTTGCCTCGTGCCCTCGCTACCACTGTACATGTAAGCCAGCTCAGCAGTTTCTCGATAACCGCCACTGGCCCAGCAGAAGCACTGACGCGCACACAAGGGCACCGCCAGCGTCTTCCCTGCCGAGGAGCGAATGAACACGCGCAGCTTCCCGCTCGCTGAAGGGAGACTTCAGGGCGTCGCGCGCGCCGTGGGATGGAGGCAAGAATGCGCGCACAAAGTCTTCCCCGTTGTGTCCTCCCATAGGCCTTTTTTCAGTGGTTGCGGGCAGCTCGGCGTATTTGAAGTGTCCGGGATTTCGAGGTGGCGTTGGCGGCGCGACAGAAATCGTTCACCACACAGGCCATGGTCGTATCAGGCTGCAGGAAAAAAAAAAAAAAAAAAAAGAAAGAAAGAAAATATGGTGGAAGACCTAAGGGGAATGTGCGAGTGTTGCTGCAAAGAGGAACCACAAGCTGCCCGACCTTTTGGCTATCTATATTTATTTATTTTGTTTATTTTCGATACCCTCATCGACGAGGCTTTGCAGAGGGGAGTGGGTAACATATAAATAAAGAAAGGAACGGAATGAAACATCCAGCATTATACAGTATTAGCGACAAATTGTAAAAGTGAAATGAAATATAGCAGAATGGTACTAAAACAAATATAACTGAACTGAACAGAACAGAAATAAACACATCATGTTATACAATACTAGTGGCAAAATATGAACGCAACAGAAATTTGGAAAAAGGAGAAAAGAAAACATGAGGAAAAAAAAACGTGAAAAAGCAAAGGAAATTGCAGGCATCGCGACACATGTAAAAAAAAAGAGAGAAAGAAAGGAGTGGGGAGGAGAGATACATGAGATGATTAAGCAGTGCTATCACATTGCAGGTGCCGAGATAAAGAATGGGAAAAAAAAAGAGAATGATCAGAAATGGAAACAACGTCGTCCGGTAGGTGGTTCCAATCGTTTGATGTGTGCGGTATGAAAGAAAAATAAAATGTGTTTGTTTTGCAAAAAAAAAAAATGCCTTGAACTTTGTGTTTATGGTCAATCCGGGATGAGCGATAAGTGGGTGGCCTGATAAGCTCGGTACGTAGTGATGAATGATGGAAGAACTTATGAAAGGGGCAAAGGCGGAAATACTTACGACGCAGTGACAGAAATGGCAGTGATAGAGCTTGTTTCAATGCTGTTATACTTGCTGTACGATGGTAATTAGAAAGAATGAAACGTGCGGCGTTATTCAGAATTAATTTTAGAGACCTAATTAAATTTGCGTGAGGAGGGTTCCAGATCGCAGTGGTGTATTCTAACTTCGAGCGCACAAGAGTTTTGTATAGAAGCATATTTTAAGGGCAGGTGGGGCTTTCTTGAAGTTACGTCGTAAGTATTCCAATGTGCGGTTAGCACTGTTACTGATCATATTAATATGATTATTCTATGTTATATTGTAAGTAATAGTAACCCCCAAGTACCGCTATGATGATACATGGTCGAGTTCGATATCACCTAGTTTGTACGTTGAGGAGCTATCGTACTGCCGAGAAACAGTCATTGGTTTGCATTTGTTAGGATTTAAATTCATGAGCCAGTTATCGCACCAACTTGAAATGTTATTTAAGTCTGTCTGCAAGTATCTTTTATCGTTATCGTTACGTATTTCCCTATAAAGTACACAGTTGTCGGCATACAAATGCACAGAAGAAGAAACGCAGTTAGGCAAATCGTTAATGTATATTAAAAACAAAAGTGTGCCTAAAACTGAACCCTGTGGTACTCCCGATGTTACATTTATTTCAGGTGAGTTATGACCATTAATTGTGACGTACTGGAGGTGGTTTGTTAGAAAGCATTCGAGCCAATTAAGACAGTATGCTACAGTCGAGATTGAGTGAGGAGAGTTTTTTAACATTAGTAAGGCGTGATTAACTTTTTCAAAGGCCTTCGCAAAGTAAAAAAAAAATTGTGTGCGTGAACCTGCGTGATGTTAACCTCTTCTTAGGTCACTTTGAGTGCGGAGTGTGTGTGGCGCGAAATGGCAGCATCGCATATCTGCACATAGGTGACTCCGTGGGCCTAGGCAGGATTTTTTCATGGGGGAAGGGGGTTGCGACACGTCCCCTTTTGCACCCCCCTGCTGACGCCCATGGCCGTGACTCAGTGTAGAGAAACCATCACCGATAAGCACACACCGTAATAAGGTCTGTCCCTCAGCCATGCACACAACTCTTCGCACTACAAGAGTGCCGGGTCATCAGGGATGTTCACTCAGCGAAGGTCGATCCCGGCCGCGGCGGTCTTATTCCGATGGAGGCGAAAGGCAAAAAACGCACATGTGCTGCGCGATGTCAGAGAACGTTAAAGAAACCGGGGCGGTATAAATTAATCCGGAGCCCTACACTACGACGTCACTGATAGTCTGGGTCGCTTGGGGACGTTAAAACCTCACATTCCACAATCCTAGAGGCTGTTTCTGTATTGCTGGGGAAAAAATTAAATAAACAAATTGGAAAAGAGCAACACGCAGTGACGTTTAGCGGCTGTTATATCTCGTTAGTGTGTAAACAACCATGCAACATAGCTAGTTCCTAATATATATGTGCGTCTCGCGACTCCAGCAATTCATGCGACACCTAGCGGCGAGCGTCGGAAACCTCACACGGAGGTCGGAGCGCCGGAGCAGACGCTCCGTCCGTAGCTTTCGTACTGCGATCGGGTGCGCTTCTAATACGATACGATGAAGCCACCATCTACGAAAGTCCGCACGGCCGTGGAATTATGCTGCGTTTTTTAGTTTTGCGGCGCCGAAGAGCCACATGGATTGCGAATCTTGTCATAAGCTGCAACAACGGCAATAGTTGTGTTCTCAACATCTTGATCCGAGAAAGTTTTCTTTTTTTCTTTTTTTTTTCTTAGGCGAGGGTTGGTTTGTTGTTTGTGTGAAGAGAACGCGAGCCTTTTACTGGTACTACGTTTGCAGTAAATCGTTACAGCGAACTTCACGTAAGTTGCGTTGAG